>NC_068286.1:9835500-10146750 GCF_025860055.1 Xyrauchen texanus | reverse complement strand
CATTTTAGTGTCGGAGGGGCGAATAACAGAAGCATAATATGAAGCACAACAAGGTGCACACATCTTATAGAATGGCATATTTATAGGGCAAAATTGACAGATTTAATTCAATTTCACCTCTGGCTTTTATGTGGTTATATAAAGTACATAAACCTTGTGAACGCTATCTTTATGGTAATTTAACATTTGTATTATCTTAAAATATCATGCTATCTAGCAAAGACTGTCTACTCAAATAAAGGATGATGCAAAAATCTAATTAGGATTTTTCTTTATTTGGAAAATATGGATTTATGTAGGTGCTGATTGCAGAAAAAGTGACACATACCTTCAGGCAACTCTACATCTGCCTGCACCCCTTCATCTAAAACCTCAGTTTGCACTGGAACCGGGTCCTTCAAATTGTTAGAGCTTGGAGCATCGACAGTTATTTCTGCCATGCCAACTGCCTTGTCAGCTCCACCTAAAGAGGCCGATAAGGTCTCAACAACAGAAGGTTCCTCAGAAGGTCCAGATGAAGATACATCTGGCATGAGGTCAGAGACTGCTGCTTTTACATGTGTTGCATAACAGGTTGTAACGACATATTCTGGAGAAACTTCTGGAAAGGAGGGCACTTTAGAGATCACTACTGTATCTTCAGGAGGGACAATGTTGAGTATGAAATCAGAGTCAGCTGTGCCATTTGGGAAAAACACCGTTGCATTGACCAGATCTGTGAGTATCTTTTTCTTTAAAACTTCAGTTTGAAATTGAACCGGATCAGTCACATTTCTGGAGACTGGAGGAACACCAACTGTTTCTGTCAAATCAACAATCTTTTCAGCTTTGCTTACTGAAGCTGATATGGTCTCAACTATGGGAGGTTCCTCAATGGGCTCTGGTGAAAAGTCATCTGGAATGGGGTCAGCGACCACAATGGCTTCTTCAGGACAAACTTCTAGAAGGTTTGGAACTTCATCAGAGATCACTGATGCAGCTTCACAAGTGGTAATATCAAGTATGGTAGCAGAGTCAGCTGTGCCATCTGGGAAAGACACAGGCGCATCAACTGGATCTGTTGGCACCTCTTTCTCTAAAACTCTGGTTTGCATTTGAACCGGATCAGTCAAATTACTTGAGGCCAGAGCATCACCAGTCATTTCTGTCACACCAACTAGCTTGTCAACTTCACTTACAGAAACCGTTATAGTCTCAACAATGGGAGGTTCCTCAGTTGGCTCAGATGAAGAAACCTCTGGGATGGGGTCAGCATCTGCAATGGCTTCTTCAATACAAACTTCTGGAGGGGTTGGAACTTCGTGAGAAATCACTGCTGCAACTTCAGATGTGGTAATGTCTAGTATGGAATAAGAGTCAGCTGTGCCATCTGGGAAAGTATCAGTTGCATCATCTGAATTTGTCTGCAGCTCTTTCTCTAAAAATTCAGTTTGCATTATAATCAGATCAGTCAAATGATCAAGGGCTGGAGCATCATCAATCCTTTCTGTCACACCAACTACCTTGTCAGCTTCATTTACAGAAACCATTATGGACTTAAAAATGGGAGGTTCCTCAGTTGGATCAGGTAAAGTGACTTCTGGGTTGTGGTCAGTGACTGCAAAGGCTTCTTTAAGACAAACTTTTGGAAGGTTTGCAACTTTACCATAGCTAACTGCTACAGCTTCACCGGTGGAAATATCTATTTTGGAATCAGAGTCAACTGCAACATCTGGAAAAGACCCAGTCTCTGTGTCAGAAGATGATTTATCTGCATGGACATTTGAATTTAACATAGCATCCTTGGGAGACCAAGAGGCAGCTAGAGACTCAAGAGATTGTCTGGCTTGAAGCTTTCTAGGATCCTGTGCAGATGCAGCATTTAAATCAGTTGATTCATTGGTTGCTTCAGCCACTTCTGAAACATCAAAAGACTCCATCTTTAATTCAGTCTTTGGACCAGCAGAAACTTCAGGAGTTGCCATACCTTTGGAGGATGCCATACTATCAGGAGTGTAAATGGTTTTATCACTAGCAACTACGTCCCGTTTAAATTTAGAAACAAATACATCTTTAGATACATAAGCGACTTCCCCATAAGATGAAATGACGTCTGTAGTCATATCACCTTGACTCCAAGCCTCTTGTGAAGCTAAGGCACTAACAGGTAGTGCTTCTACTCCTGAATAAGCAGCAACAACTTTAGGTCCTGCAACTTTTACATCTAAAATCTTATCAGACATCTTTTTTGGATTTTGTGTTACATCCTTTAAATATGTGACATCTAGAGCAAAAGCAACTGAGGTCATTTTATGTGCTGCAGTAGGGGCAGGAGTAGTTTCAAAGACAGTTTTATTCTCTGCTGTTGCTTGAGGAACATGGGCATCCTCATTGGATGTGGAGGCCTCAGTTCGAAAATAATCTTTAATTAAAGGGCTGGCTACCCCCCCCAGATCTGCAATGTCCTGAGAAGGTCCTTCGTCCACAAGACTGGCAGCTATTGACAAACCTTCTACAGCATCGTTTGCTTGAGGGATACTGGTCAAAACTGTATCTTTTGCAGTAGGAATAAAGGTGGCTGCGACATCAACCTTAGCATTATATTGATTTGGTGTGGAAGGTTTGGTAGTACTTGCAGCAGCTTTCAGAGCAGTGGCAGTGATCAAAGACTGTTTCCTCTCTTTAATTCCTTAGATTTTAGCTGCAGTAGTTTGGCAATATCAAGTATAGTTTTGGGTTTTGCCTTTTCTAGGGTAAAGATAACACAAAAAAACAATATCAACGCATGTAACAAGAAACTGCAATATTACTCAAATAACTCATGCTGCAGACTTAGTAGAACATAGGTACTAGAAACGACCCTTTATCAATTCTGAGCAAAAACTAATACGTTTAGTTCTCCAAGGTGCCTCAATATTTATTAACACAGACAAAATGCCAAAAATGGCATTTATAATATATCATATACTGTATATGGTGGAATATATACCATTTAATAAATTTTGAATATGAAATAACTGTCAATCATCTAAATAGATATTGTTTCGCAATGTGAATAGATAACTCATGGACTTACTTATGCTTGTATACCGGACAGGCTTGTTTATGTTATTTGCTTTGGTGCTGAAACCCACAAATGGTGGAATTTTCCTTTGAATCCGAGAAACCTCCAGCTGAAGGAACTGATGGAGAGAGAAACATAGTCATATAAATTGCAACAGAGATTTCTGCAATATTGTACCATACAAAAGTCAAACTTTTTGTTGTTTTTCAACGAAATGCCAATGAAAAGAGGTGCTTAATCTACAAAAAAAAATTATAATAAATTATCAATATATATATAACTACATGAGGTGCTTCATTTTCTATTTACTGGATATGAGGTTTGCAATGTATTGATGGAAAAAATTATTATATATATAAAAAAATTGTAATAGGCCTACTACAATTAACTGAAGTGGGACAGGGGGTAGAAATATTTGATGTTTTTAAAACGGCCTACTGTTCATGCTGTATTATGTTAGATAAAAGTTGATCAAATATGGGATTTGTGAAAGTTTACGGGACACACACAAAAGTGTGTTACTTTTTCACAATTTACCTAATAGTTTAAGTGTTCAACTTGATTCACAGGCGTGCATTTTTACCTTCAACCCCCTTAATCGCCCAGCTCTCTGGAAGGACATTACTGCAAACATCCTTCAGAACAGCAAACACGACGATTCCTTCTTATAGTGAGAGTAAACAGTACATGAAGGGCATTCGTGAAGAACATGGAGACCTCACAACGAAACTCGTAACAAGCATACGAGATGACAACACTGAATCAGTCTAATATAACACAATGTAGTCCAAGGCCATGTCACAATCCATAGTTTTTTTTACCCTTTCTGCGCTTCACTCTTGGTCTCTTTCGACCGTGTATTTTTCATGAACGAGGACAGCTCGCGCTCAATGCCCGTTTCGTTGATGTTAAAATAGGATTATAATGACTTTCATTGAATTACATGAGCAGAGACGAACAAAAGCAGGATTTCTGTACAAACAAAGAAAAGTTTAGGTATAATAAATGTACATTTTTGATTTTGTGAAGTCCCGTTGCGTAATCGAGCTCTAAAATGGCACGCCCCCCGAAATGGCAAGTAGTGTCACTGTGGCCAAGCATTTCTTTTTTCACAAGAGCAGCAATTCAAACCATAAAAAACAAAACAGGAGCAAATTTATCGTAAAATTACTCTTATCAAAAGTACAGTGTCAGAACAACGGTAATTACCAGATGGCATGTCGTTTAAAGGAACAGTTCACCCAAAAATGACAATGCTCTCATCATATACTCACTTTCATAACATCTCAGATGTACGGCTTTTTTCCCCTCTGCTGAACACAGAACAACGGTTTTTAGAAAAATATTTCAGCTCTGTTGAGCCGTTCAATGAAAGTGAATGGTTGCCAGAAATTTGAAGCTCCAAAAAGCACATAAAGGCAGCATAAAAGTACCCCATTCAACTTCCTTATCCATAAATCCATATCTTCAGAAACAATATTTAAGTCCTTATTACTATGAATTCTCCTCCCTGCCCAGTAGGTGGCGATATGCACGAAGAATGCGAATAGCCAAAAACAAAAGAAGAATGTGGAAGGGAAAGCAGACACTTATGGTAATAAAAATTAAATATCTATCAGTTTGTCACCTACACCTATCATACCACTTCAAAAGACATGAATTTAACCACTGGAGTCGTATGGAATAATTTTATGCTGCCTTTATGTGCTTTTTGGAGCTTCAAAGTTTTGGCCACTTGCATTGTACAGAAATATTCTTCTAAAAATCTTCATTTGTGTTCTGCAGCTGAAAGAAAGTCATACACATCAGGGATGGTATGAGGGTGAGTAAATGATGAGTGAACTGTCATTTTTGGGTGAACTATCCCTTTAAACTGCAATGGGACATGTTACATTTCATCAATTGTTTTTTAATTTCAAGTTTAAACCGGAATGTACATTTTTCCACTACCAATGTAACATTATACTGAATAAATACCATTGTAGTAAACTTTACAATGAGAAATACTGTAAGCAACAATACTACTTACTATTACGACAAATAATAATTATGTTATGGATAACCATATTTCCCTTGGTCCAAGTGAGATTTATTTGCAACATTAAGACAACACACTGCTTCTACATTGATAACAATATGCTGTCATCAACATATTTACTTCTCAAGTTGTAATATATTATACTCCATTCAAAGATTTAAACATAGACACATTTTACATCTGAATCAATGGGACTTTGCTCATTAAAAAATAATGAAGGTGGGGGCAAATCTTCTGGTTGGAAATGTACAGTGTGCGAGACATCAGATGGGGCAACGTGGGGGAGGTCATGAGAGAAAGAGAAAAGGGGATTTAGGAAAAACATGTAACCATGACCCCTTGCATCATCTAAAATATTCTTTGAAAGAGGGGGTTTAGGAAAGTGACCCAGCAAAACAGCACTCAGAATCACTCTCTCTCTCTTACACACACACACACACACACACACACACACACACACACACACACACACACACACACACACACACACACACACACACACTCAGACACATGGTGGACTAACTTGCTGGCCCCAAAATAGCTGTTCACCTTGATCACACTGGCATCTCACTTGCACAGCAGTGGAATGTATTGTGTGTATTGCATCTAGACAAGTAAAATAAACAAAAATGTAATGATACAGAGCCCCCCTACAGTCTAAAAGGAAACAGCACATTTCTCAGGCACAGTAGTGCGATAAATAGGGTGCAAACTAACAAATCCACACAGATTATACACATTTGATCATACCATGTAAAAACAGCGGGCTCTTTCTGTGATGTGCATATTTGGAGAACTGAAGACATTTGCAGCAGATATGAGTTATGATTTAGGATTAAACAGATTGTTGTAATACCATTTCTAGGTACTGCACCCTTGCAAATCTGTAACACTATATTACATCTTGCTATACTTTGCAAACAAGACAAAAGCAAATAAGAACACAGTTTAACAAAATATGAATTCTTGAGATTTCCCAAGACATTACTGCAGTTTTTATCACGAATGCCTAACAACAGTACAAGAATAAAAAAAAAAACATACATGAACTCATTAGTTATGCAGTATCAAATTAAATATAGCACAATATATTAAATAGCTTAATCTGTTACAGTATGTACCAAAACAAAACTAAGAACACAAAAAGTAACAAATTGGCTGAATTATTGCTCAAACCAATAAACTCATGGTGGAACCAAATATTTGAGGTTATCACTATGGCTTTTTTGGAGCGTTTCAGAGATATTTAACATATTTAGGGCTTCTGCTAGTCTCTATGCCATTAAAAACCACTTGAGACTCGCTATGATATTTCTGCCCCATTCTCCACAAAATAAAATGCTGAAAAAACAAGCAAACAATGGTAACAACTTTCCTCCCACGATACATTTTTGCATATATTAAAATAATCTTGTCGTGGAGAGTTTGTGGACATATTCAGCTAAAACTTAGATATTTTTCCCCATTCAAATAAATTTGCTCATGCTTAATTGACCCACAAAAACAAACCATTTGGCCATTTGTCACCAATATCTTTCAGTAAACATAAATTAAACAAATAAATTAGTTGTTCTAGAGACACTAGAGAGGCTTGCCAGAAAAACCAGGTTTGAGGTTTTAGTGTTAACAACTCAAATTATGAAATAAAATGCAATGAGACTAAGACTTTCACTGGAATGGCACATCGCTTGGAATGTGTCTTCATCCTAGAATGAATCTGCATTCTAGAACAAAGAGTTCTGAGAATGTTGAGGCAAATGGAACTCCTGTTCCTGGAGTGCTTTTACTATATTTATCAGCAGTAGCTCTCTAATGAGAAAGTATAGACTCTTTAAGACATACAGATCCTGAGATGTCCACCATTCAACTACAGTACATCCTTCATTTACAGTACACTCACACACTAGACAAGTCTTTAAATGGTACCAAGAACATAAATATTCAATCTGGATAACTGATTAAGACTGTTGCAGCTGTCTGCAAACTCACACAATATGCACATTCACACTCTGCGACTCATGATGCTGGGTGGTTGGGATTGTCACGTTAGGCTGGTGAGATTTCACCACGGAGGAGTATCGGATATGGAAACTGGGGGTCATAAGGTCAGGTCATACAACATGGGTCAGGGTTCATCAAAGAGCTGAAGGTCCAGTCGGACCACAATCTCTCCCGTAGGGACTTCATGTAAAAGCAGACGTTTGGTGATTGGGCCTTTAGAGCCCTGGTCCTTCTTAATGTCGGCTAGCCGAATCTCCGTTCTGCCCAAGAAATCTACCAGAACAATAAAGAAGAGGAATGGGGTGAGAAAAAGGAGATAAAATATAACACAAAATGTTGTGTGTCTTTGAACAATGTAAATATATATTAAAACATACATTATGTTTTATGTGAGTGAGTACTGTATATGCGAGCACACTAACCGGGATGGTATGATGCTACAGTATATACCATGTGATAGTAAAAATGTCTCAACCGGTGGATATTTTGCTATAACCATTCAAAACCGTGGTAGATATATTTGCGCAGCTGATTTACATGATTACATGATTTGCACTTGAGAGTGGCAAAGAAATATGAAGTGAAGCCACATTCACACTACACATTATTCACTCCCCTTCACATGCATCCAAACACGGGAGACCAGAAACGCTAGCTCACGCAAAGAAATTTCGTATTTCTTAAAGTTCAAGTTTGGTGAACTCTGATCGAAGAACATGTATGACGAGAAGACGTGTGACCAATACAAGGTTGAAACGTTACACACTGAATAAATTAATGACACTAAAAATTCTGCCGAATTTAACGCGTTAAAGTATGCAATTAAAAATTTTTTTTTACGTGTATTTATAACGCATAACCAATTTGACATTAGATTCTGACTTTTTATTCCGCTCCGAGTTTCAAACACTGGTTGGAATGGGGCAGACATTTTTCAATAACACAATGATCAAGTGATGAAGAAAGGACCTCTTAACCATATTTTTTAAACAAAACAAACCCAGATGGGACCTTTCAAAAGCGGCATTCACATGACTCGCTCGAGTGAAGCATTCCCGGCATCATGTCACGCTTCTGTCTTACTGGAGAATTACATGTGCAGTGCTAGCGCTAAAAGCAAAACAAGAAGTTCTCTGCAAGCGCTTTTCATGTGGAGTTCAAAATGGCACAAATCATGTGAAAGAGACTTTACAATTGCCGAAGCAAAGGGGATAGCCATGATTAACATTGTGGAGGATGAAGGTTTAAAGGAATATTCCAGGGTCAAATCAATTTAAGCTTAATGTTGATTGCAACAAAAAGGAATTTCGACTCATCCCTCTTTATCTTTAAAAAAAGCAAAAATCAAGGTTACACTTACAATGGAATGGGGGCCGATTTTTGGAGGGTTTAAAGGCAGAAATGGGATACTTATAATTTTAAAATTTTAATTCTTCTGTTAAAACTCTTGTATTACTTGAACTGTAAATTTGTTTACATCATGATTTTTACAGTCATTTTAAGGTTTCAGGTATTGTTGACATTACATTGTCATGGCTAAGTTGAAAAATCGGCTATAATGTTACACAGAAAAGGTTAGTAAGTGATTTTATAACACACTAAAATCATGTTTACACAAATATTGTTTATGTCTTGTGGCTATAATTTTGAAACAATGAGTATTTTATCATTCAAAAATTGACCCCCATTCACTTCCATTGTGAGTGCCTCACTGGAACCCAGATTTTTGCTTTTTTTTTTTTTAAGAAAAGGAGGGACGAGCCGAAATAAATTTTTTGTGGTAATCATTCATAGCAATCGATATTATGCCACAAATGCTGTCGATTGAGCTTAACTTCTATCGAACCCAGAATATTCCTTTAAGAAATATAATGTCCATTACAATGGATACTCAACCTATGGGACTAGTTTTTTCATTTAGTCAACCTCCAACTTAGATTCTGGGAAATGTTTAATGTTACTTGAATTGGTGCAATTTTAGGGCATTTCTATCTTTATACTGTTAAATGTTATTGTTACATATTTTCTTTTCTCTCTTAATAAGGAACTAAATACATTTTGACAGGAAGAGAAGTATAAATATAGAGTGAAATTTAAGCACTTGCGAAATCTGCGAATAGCTATGAAAAACCGTGCAATTAATCGTGATTTAATATTTTAATCGACTGACAGCACTAGTTATTTGTGATGTATTATTTATTCAAATCAGAAGCCCTACCATGTGACTTCATATCCATGTCCGTTGCATTGTTCAGAAAAAATTAGTGTGTAAAAATAAAGAGCAGTCACAAACAAGTCAAGACGAGGAAGAACTTGTTAATGTGCTAGTGGTGCTAGTGGTGCTGGAACTTGCCACATAAAATTGAATTCAACTGAAGTGTGGTCACAGGTGTTCGTATAATGGGACTAAATGTGGCTTGGCTAATCCAATCAGAATTCATTCAGATCTATCCATTTAATAATGTAAGTTTTAAAGTTTTGAATCTTTCAACTCAGGTGGAACATAATGTGAAACTGTTTCTAGTGCACTGATGCCAGATTTATAGTTTTTTTATTAAGAATAATCTTATATTTTGGTTTGCGTCCATCAAGTTCAAAAAAAGTTCTAAAAAGATCAAATCAAATAAAAAAACTCAAATGAAATCAAAATATCAAATGAAGTACCTTTCATTCATAACATATTTCATTCTCTGGATTATAATAAATAGGCATTTCAAACCAATTAACCAATTTCCATAAAAAATTATGGTATATTGCGATATATACAGTTACCATGATGTAAAATTACTTGATATAAAACAATAAGATTTTGGTCATATTGCCCACCCCTAATACTAACCGTCCGGGGAGAACTGATCCCTTTCAAACACAGTGACACACAGCACGTCCTGCTCCAGGTCTTTGATAAAGAACTGGCAGTTTGAGTTCCATTTAGGATTCAGGGTGTCCTGCAGCGTTTTAGTGACGTGACACTGAGAGCCCATCGTCACTTCACAGTATGGGTTACTCTTACCTGCACACAAAATGGACATTTGTAGTCAATGATCGTTACAACCCAGTAAAAGTACCCTAAATGTATAAACCAAAAGTTATCATTCAACATGGCTTCATTCATTACCATTTGAACGGCAGGGCTTCAGCTCAATGCCTTCAACAATATTCACCATCAGCCGTCCAATACCTGTAGCCCTCTGAGACCTCACTGCAATCACATTATGAACACAGAACCAGTGCTAAGTAAACCCTGAGAACATTCATAGAACTTCATAAATGCAGTAAAGTGTTGTTATTGAGTGCATAGAGAGAGATCTGTGAAACAGACCAAGGTAGGCTTTCTCCCTCTTCTTCTTCTCCGTTTCAATAAAGAGCTCAGAAGCAGCTTTGATCTTCTGCACCCATGCAGTCCTGTGGGTTTATAGATAGAACAGGAGAACATCATGTTCTGTAGCTATGAGTCATTGACAGCTTTAATGAGAGATTTGTGTATGTGTTCCTCAAATATTGTGAAACATAATGTGCACATCTAATTAAAACTCTAGGCTTGATTAATTTAGGGAATATTTAACCCAAATATTATTTACTTACCCTCAAGTTGTAATGTTTCCAAACCCATATGAGGTTTTTTGTTCCGTGGAATTGGTGTTACCACAATATGTTTTTTAAATTTCCCGTACAATGAAAGTGAATTACAATGAGCACTGTCAAGTTTCAACATCAGCAACAAAAACCCATGAAAGTAGTCTCCAGGTATATGACTTATGTGCTGCATTCCAAGTTAAAGTACATGCAAGAATCATATGAAGCCAGAAATATGACAAAACAATTTGAATTTGAATTGTGTAAATTTGAATTATAGACTTTTGAATTCGAATTATAAGTGTGATTTTGCCAAATTTAATATTACGTTGTATTTTAAATAGGTTTGAATTTGAATTTTTTAAACTCTGGACATTTCATATTTAACCAAATGTAATTGTTTTTTTTTTTTATGGCACAATTTTATAAATATGTATTTTCAAACAGCAAATTTTTGGTTCTGAATTCTTACACTGTAAATATCCCGTTTTTCAATATTCAATATTCAGAAATTCAGATCTACAGAAAGTGGGTCAGCGATCAAGCTACCGTGTTCCACAGGGAAGAGTAGAGGGTCTCGGAAATGTCGAACGGAGCATTTTGGCCAATTACAGGTCGAGGTGCAATAATTCTCTGGCGCGAGCGTGATTCAAAAGGTCGCCATTCTGACCATGAAGTGGTTCTTAAACTTTTATGATTTATATTTTTATGATTAGCACATTCTCAGCACATGAGACATTTGTCTAAGCGGTCTCTGCTATTTGTTTTAGTATAGGCCTAAAGTATATTTAGTATGAAAGTATGCATAAGAGTAAGCATCACATATAACTCAATAATGAATTCTACTTCATTCTGTGATCAGAATCCACATCAGATCCAAGTCGGATGTTATTTCATCTTATTGTTACACTTGTTTGTGTTTGTAAGTGCGTTTTGAGCTCAAGACATGAACATCACGATTGATCATTCAGATGTGTGTGATTTAGCAGGCGTGATTACATTATACGATTAATTTCATGCAAATTGTAGGCTTATTGTAAGGCATTTAATGGCTAATTTACACACCGAACTCCAACAAACGTTACAAACACAGTATGACTGTCACTCTCACACGGAGAGTTCACATCCCTATTGATGATTAGTCATTATGCCATTTAGATTTAGTTTGACTGTCAGAATCATTTTAAACGGAACATTTCATGTGTTCTTGTCATAAATCTTCAAAGCTGCAAAATAAGTTTAAACAAGCAGCATAAAAAGGTTCAATTTTGGGTAATGTTGATTATTGTTAATAGTAACAATGTAAAAATGTATAAGACATTTTACTGTTTCATAATTTTACCGCTCCAGGCGGGATTCGGTGTCAGCCGGCATGGGAGGCGGGCACACTTAACGAGGAGGCTAAAGGCTACATCGTCTAGCATCAGTCACTAGTGCACCTCTTGAAGCCAGGGGAGTGAGGGTTACAAATACCACACAGCTATCACGTACCAGCTGGCTCCCGTTACATAACCACCCTTTCAATTGACGTCACGCAAGTATCTGCCTACATCAGTGGGAAAATTACAAATACCAATTAAGATTGCAATCTGTAAACATAACATTAATAAAGATAAATCAATCAAAAATATAAATCAATTTTAGGTTCAAGGTGAACTTGTTTAATTGTAAACACATGTCTAGGCTATAAATTGAACATGCAGAGTTAAGTTCATATCCATGTTAAACTCTGTGGATATAAAGCGAAATAAACTCTGAGCACCTCCTGAGATGGTCTGAGGTAATTTGCAGCATTCTCATAGACGACACTATTCTTGCAAAAAGTTTTCAGAAGACTGAAACAGAAAAGAAAAAGCGAGAACTTTTTACAATCGTGTTCCACGAGACACGCTCCCGCTGCACACCTCTGAACAAACAGTGCGTCAGAAGTGCGCATCGACGGCTTTTCTGTCGTCTGTTTTTCAAAGTAAAAAGTGTGTTTCTCCAAGCGTTTCTCTTTGTGCCTTACAGCATTTCTTGCTATGTGCCATTCCGAGATGTCTTACAGTTAGCCCGCTACAGTGCCAGGTAAATGAGCAAAATTGCCCGCCAAGTGCATGATGTAGGCTACCCGCATTTTGAGGGCGCTAATTTCAATCCCTGTGCTGATATTTAATATATTTGCCAACTTACCAGCTCGGGGTTTGTAATTTTCCAATATTGTCAATCATCATAATGTAAATGAGTGTCGCAATCGACACTGGGATATTTTTCAGATATCGTCATAGCCGATTACGTTGTCAAATCGCCCAGCCCTACTACTGATGTGTTAAGAATATACTGTAATTTATGGTATGTGTGTGTGTATGTAAATACCTTTCGTTAATGCTCTCAGCACGTATGGTGTAGACTCTGTCGATGTGAGATATGTGGAATATGGGCTCATCTCCTGAAGGATCAGTGGGCAGCTTCACCAGCACCTCGTTCAGAAAGATGGGCTGCAGAGGTCAACGGGTCAGATCAAATATGTTATTAAGAGTCAAAAAGGTTTATGCATGTAAATGAGATCTGTGTGAACATCTCACCGTTTTGTACATGCGATACTGCAGGTGGGATTTCGCACTGAAGACCTTGTCTGTTCCAGAAGATCCTAGAGGTTTGATGATCTGCGTAAGGAGCAGAAAGTCATTGAACGTAAAGCCGTAAAGCTCCTTGTTGCTCTTGGCTTTGTAGAGTTTACCACTGTGCAGGAACTTCCGAGGGCCCAGGCAGTTTGTGACCGAGTTGAAAACAAGTTGCTGTAAAGAGGGAGAAAGCTTGAGATTGGACATGAGGACGACTTCAAGGAGAACTTTTACTATGTTTCAGTGGTGTCAAGGTGAAAATTCAGTCGCTTTCCAACATATTTGGACAATAATAAAATAGAATCTAGTGAAAAGTATTTTATGTGAAAACTATGGTCCAAATATTGACTAAGGCTTTGTTCAGACAGCTAGCAAAAATCCATTTTTGATTTAAATTCAAGTCAAAGTCAAATGCATTTTTTCATTTGAGAACAGGGAATAAAAAGGTTAAAGGAATGAAGTTTTTTGCAGAAAGTATACGAAAATTGTTCCAGAGTGAAAACATTATTTTTAAATGCTGGTAACTGGTGAATAACCAATTAATTTTGTTCCAATCATTTTGAATGAAACCAGACACCAAGGGTTTATCAAACTACATTTTTGGGAATTACAACACATCCTGTTGCCTGAAAAATGCAGCTTCTCTCTTTTTAATAGAACATAAGCATGAGCTTTGATTATGAAGGAATCCTTAGATTAAAAATTAATGCAAAAAAAAAAAAAATCATTCAGCCTGCAAAAGGTGACGTTTATTCCAAACATGCCCATGGAGTGTGTGCATGCATGCAGGAGAGAGAGATTTAGGGTATTAATTGATTTTAGGTGGACAAATAAAATCTTAATGCATTTTTGGGGATATATTTAATATTAAGATTTTTTCTAAAGATGTTACTTTATATACAACAGTTAGTTCAAGTCCTGGAATCTGATTGGACGAGAGACGTTCCATGAGCACTGGTGGTCTGACACCATCAGCACTCTGACACTTCACTGTGTGTGTATCACTCTGCTTGTGTTTGTGCTGTTCTAAACTAAAGTGTAAGAGCAGCGCATATGTGATAAGAGCTACTGCTTGTCTTTTTCTTTTTTTTTTGACATTACATATGTTAGCCAGCTGGTGGTGGCAAAATATCATTTTTGTGTATAATATGAGCCAGTTAGGTGATGTGAAATGAATCCGCCTCAGCCGGTTACATACAGCTCTTAGTGATCGCTTACTACACATACTACACTACTACAGCTAGAAAATAGCTTAAGCTAAGCGGTTTTAAACGAACAACTTCAGCATTATGGCTCATCACAGCTGAGAGACACAACAGACTGATTAATTGCACAATGCGTGCTGTTTAAAATGGCAGAGGACATTGCGGTTTCTATAGTGATTGACTCTACCCCCGCTTCGATGCTATTTTTCCACTGAGAACCTTTAGAAAGCTGACAGCATCTCTGCTTGGGTGTGGCAACAAGTGATCGTACATGCTCCGTCTTTTCCCCAATTTCTGTGGTTAAAATTGGCATATAAAAATGTACAGGAGGTACACGTTTGACTCGACTGCACATTCTAGCATGGAAACGGATTGTGTGGAGCAACGCACGCTTAATTATTACACGCAATGCATGTCCTGGGAATAATAAACACAGGTGTGGATTTACCATACAGAGAATGGAGACTTCACCTGCAAGTGGTGAGCCAGGTGTGGGAGTGTAACAGGCAAGCTGCCATATCTATTTGCATCGGCCGAAAATGATCACTCACCTTCATCTGTACCAGTGACAAAGTGAAACCGCACGAGAGAGACCCAGTGTGTGTGTGTGCGAAAGAAACTGAGAAGGGCCTGGCCAGAGCAAATAAATAAATAAAATATATTTATGATGATATTTGAATGTTTATTTTAATGTACCACCTACCACGATTAATCACAGAAATCTGTGCAATTAATTAGTTACATTTTTTTAAACAATTCAAAGCCCTAGTCCGATTTCATCACTTGCAAAATGACAGTGAGGTCACAATCAATCCTAAAGGTATATATGATGTGTACTGTGAACAAAGCCTCTGACTGCTATATATGTATATATGCTATATTTGGGTTTTCATACCTCTGACAGCCCCTCACACTGCACATGTGCCTGGATCCACTCCAGCCGGTCCGAGTTCTCTTTCTCACGCACACCTTCATTGACCTGTGAGCACAACTCCTCTGCCTTCTCCAGAGCCAGCCGCAGGTGACTGTGGTCCGGGTGGCTTTCCGGAGTGTTCTCTAGAATCTTTGTAAGAGAGAAGAGACATGAGATATTACATTACAGTGCGTAATATTCAGGGTGTACATACTGATAAAAGTGTGTATGAATATTTGTGTACAAGATTAAATGCTTGGCTTTACAAATGAAAGAGTGTGTTTTCAGTGATGAGGTGGAAGAGAGTGTGCTAGTATATGAAAGGAATATCAACAGTATCTGTGGCATGTACCTCACACAAACGGTAAATGGAAATCTACAGGGCAAATGTTATATGTAACGGTTGCCCCATAGACTTCCTCTGTAAATGCATTTCGGTACACGTTTTTTGTTGATTTTTACAAATCGAGAAATGAGTCAAAGCTATTTTCTGTGGAAAATACAGCTTAACTTGTATTTAGCACCTAACATTCCTTAATCAACAAGTGTATTCATACATTTTTGATGATGAGGGGGTATCGAGTGACTCTCTGCATGGGTTTAAGCAGGAAACTGGACAGGGGCATTCCCTTACAGTGAGGGTCCATCGCCAACCTCTGAAAATGCACAAACATTCCACAAATTTCAGCAATATGCTTATCAGAATAAATGATTAAACAAATTAATATAACAATCAAACCGAGTACAAAGTACTTCTGGCAGTTTTGCAATGGCATGGATAGACCAGGTGACTAGCTGCCAGTCTCACCTTGACAAAATCTTTGAATTCAGGCACCTCGTCTGTTTTCTGCTGAATGAGGGTGGCGCCGTTGAGCTGGCAACTGCAGAAGCGGATGTAAGGCTGCATATGAGGAAGCTGAGCCGTCAGGATGTCACCAATCATCTTTATCGGCATCCGCTCACCTGACATCTTCTTCCTTACCCGCAGTGCCCTGGAGGCCAGATAGGAGCATTATGGGTAAGCAACAGAACACCCATAATATAGAATTACATTCAGTCAATTTTTATATTTGTTCTACCATCTCTCTAATAAAGCTGTGAAGTGTGAATATTTCATTAAATGACCTGACACACTGCATTACTTTAATAAATACTCCAGTGTACTGCATTCTCATTATTGGCTTTAGAGAAAGTTTCATCATTGAGTAAACAAAGAGGGAGCTTAATGCAGGACAATAGTTAGGGGGGTAAACAGCATTGTGATGAGCTCGTTAAAAGGTCATGATTCAGAGTTGGCTCTATTTTATCAACCAGAAAGGGGCGTACTTGAGCAGTTTAATGTTGCACATGATCAGCTCTTTCCAGTTGACAAAGATCATGGCCACCTCCTTCTCCGTCAACAATTCTGACTCCAACAGAGGCTTCTGGAAGATCTGAAAGCAAACCATAACACAGCATTGAAATATTCTTTCTCTTAAAACAATATTTTAATCAAATGTAAATCTTAAAATATGAATCTCAAGAAAGCAGTGTGGAAATATCCAGGTTATATTTCACCCCAAAATACAAAATGTTTACTCACCGAGCACTTTATTAGACCTGTACACCTACTTATTCATGTGATTATCTAATCAGCCAATCGTGTGTCAGTAGTGCAATGCATAAACTCATGCAGATACGGGTCAGGAGCTTCAGCTAATGTTCACATCAACCATCAGAATGGGGAAATATTTTCATCTCAGTGATATCGACCATGGCATGATTGTTGGGGCTAGACGGGTTGGTTTGAGTATTTCCGTTACTGCTGATCTCCTGGGATTTTCACACACAACAGTTTCAGAGTTTACTCAGAATGGTGCCAAAAACCAAATAACATCCAGTGAGCGGCAGTTCTATGGGCGAAAATGCCTTTTTGATGGGAGAGGTCAACGGAGAATGACCAGACTGGTGCGAGCTGACAGAAAGGCTACAGTAACTCAGGTAACCCCTCTGTACAATTGTAGTGAGCAGAAAATTCACAACACGTCGAACCTTGAGGCGGATGGGCTACAACAGCAGAAGACCATATTGGGTTCCACTTCTGTCAGCCAAGAACAGAAAACTGAGGCTGCAGTGGATGCAGGCTCACAAAAAAAAAAAATATATTGACAGTTGAAGACTGGAAAAACATTCTGCTAAGGTACACAGATGGTAGGGGCAGAATTTGGCACCAACAGCATGAATCCATGGACCCAACCTGCCTTGTGTCAACAGTCCTGGCTGGCGGCGGAGGTGTGGGGAATGTATTGCTGGCACACTTTGGGCCCGTTAATATCAATCAATCATCGCTTGAATGCCACAGACTATTTGAGTATTGATACCGACCATGTGCATCCCTCCATGGCCTCAATTTACTCATCTTCTAATGGCTACGTCCAGCACGATGGTGCACCATGTCACAAAGCCATCTCAAACTGGTTTCATGAACATGACAATAATTTCACTGTTGCTCAGTGGCCCGGTTACAGGATCTGAATCCAATAGTCCATCTCTGGGATGTGGTAAAATGGGAGATTCACAGGATGCAGTTGAAAATCTGCAGAAATTGCGTGATGCAATCATGTTGAAGGGTGAGGGTCAAAATCCCTTGGCTCTTCAGATATATCAATACATATATATATATATATATATATATATATATATATATATATACCTTTTATATCAATATCTATCTATATTCTGTTGCTTAACTTCTTTAATAAAGTGATGAATTAACTATATGCATGATCACATAATCAATTCTATTTTCTTATGAGATGTGATGAGAGGGGGCAGGGAGAATGTTAAACATATGTTCTGTGTTTGATCGTTACTTTTCTATGATTAAGTATATGGTTTAAAGTCCTATGTAATAATACCTGAATAGTAGAAGTGTGATTTTCTATTATTATTTCTTTAGGGAAGAAATGTATGTTATTTCAACCCTCTCCTCTGCCCGAGGAGTGAATATTTTATCTCTCTGTTTTGGTTTAAATGGCCTGATAATGTGTGCTCTAGCTGTCTTGTGCCCAGAGAAGGACTGTCGTTCGTCAGTGTTTTGTGTGTGCGTTTGACTTTCAACCCAGGTTTTGAACCAGGGATGCACACCAGGCCGACTCGAAGACGCCCCGCGACCATCTGCGAGGTCACTTCAGACGTAAATCTCGGGCGCGGACGACAAGTGCGCTGATTAATGTTGATAGGCCATTTAACTATCTATATGTTGTGACTTTATGTTCTTTTAGCCAATCAGGAGTAAAATAATGGAATGTACGTCCTTGCAAATGGTATAATTGATGTAAGATTTTGTGTAAGGTACGAGTTAGCTTTCGATCTCCTCGTGAGACTTTGTCGCTGGCTCTACCAATTTCATTGCAAACTATTCTTCAGTAAATTTTGATTCTTTAATTGAATTTCTCGACTCCTGGTTTTCTTTCTCCATATCTGGTCCGGGTCATAACTGTTATACCCCTAACAATGTCAACTTGGACCAGAATCTCAAAGGAATGTTTCCAACTTCTTGCAGGATTCATGCCACAAAAACTTGTTTGCTGTTTTGAGAGAAAAGGGAGGCCCTACCCAGTAAGAGTATTGTGCTTCTAATAAAGTGCCCAGTGATTATATCTCTCTCTCGCACACATAAGCATCAAGAAAATGAAGCCTATATTCAGGCTGAAAGTTGCTGATATAATATATATATATATATATATATATATATATATATATATATATATACAAATTCCTAAATAAATGTATGCAAAAAATAATTATTTGCAAAAAAAAAGAATTTTGGTTGTTGTGGTGAAATATGACCCAACATTTCTTAATGAGATTCAACCCATTAACTATATTATATGCTCATACAATACTGATAATACATATTATTTAATGACATTACATCATATCATCGTAGTTTATCTAACATGCCTATCATTAGCATGTATTTTTGCCTGGATAGAAGTGTTTATACTGTAATTTCCTGCCAGATTTACCTCAGTGACTAGCTGCAGGTCATTGACATAGTTCTCCTCTGTAACGATAAGTTCATGTGTGTAACCCTGTCTCTTCCGTTCCATTGGTGTCAGCATGTCAAGGAGGTGGAGGTCGGCACACCCTGTAGAATGTACAGAGGTCATGCACAGTCAAATCTCACAAGCTTATATTAATATGTTAATGATTAGATTCATATTTAATTAGCATGTCAATTCATCTGTAATTAAAGCAGACAAAATTCAAGCACAAAATTGTATTGCTATTTTGGAAAATCTATGAATCATGCTGGAAATAAATGCTTCAAGTACACTTTAGACTTAATCATTTATCTGCTTTGTTACATGGCTACTTACTAAATAAAGGGACATTATATACTGATTCAAATTTTAATAACTACAATAAAAGAAAAAGTGCATAATGTTTTCAGACATAAAACTTGCTCAAATATGTGGAAATCAGTTATCTATGATAAGAGTCAAATATAAAATTTAGAGGCTATTATAGAAAAATATTTGATTGCAGAAAGTTGCATCTGACCATTCAGTACCAGGTAGTATAGAAAGCCATGTTATAAAGCAAATTCATTTCTTCATCATTGCTCAAGAAATACTCATTCCTCTGTACTTGCACAAGTTGGCTTAAAGGTGCAGTCAGTATGTTTTTGTTCATGTCAACTTGGACTTACACTGACCCCTAGTGGCCTGGATGCAGAATTATTCAAAATCAATAGTTTTCAGTTACTGCTGCCACTGCAGAATTTCACTATTCACAGTGAGTCATTATTAATTTAATCCTTGAGTGAAAGTGTCCAATAACAGGGCGGTAACTGAGATGCGAGTAGTATCAGAGACTATTTAGCAGAGAAGGGGCACTTCAATTAAAATAAATGTGAGAAACTGGAAGATCTAGCACGCAACGGATGTAGAAAGCAAGTCCAGCCTTAGAGGTAAAAGAGCCAATCACCTAGATACAGACATCGCCTGTCAATCAATTAAAAAACGTGCATGCGCATTAGCTATACAAGCCAGGAAAATTGTGTAATATGAGGTCAAGAAGCACAATTTATGATACCAAAATGATATTTAAAACATGCTCTTTGATTGTAATCTTGACCAACCATTTTGGAGATTTCAGTCTTTCCTCATTCAAGTAGAAAGGAGCTACACTGTCATAACTGGAAACAGCCTCGAGGGAGTGTTCCAAAGATGGCTGGCAGAGGACTGACTTGCTAGAAAGACTTTGGTAGTATTCAGTAGGTCATGTGATCTCAACATGGCAGCCCCCATGAGGGAACCCTCTTCGTGTAGAAGAAAACAGCTTTTATAAGGTAACCGATATGACAAGAGTCCTCATCTCATGTGAGTGCTCATAATTTTTATGAGGAAAAAATGACTGGAATGTACCTTTAAGAACAAAATAACAGCATGTTACAGTGCATTCAAAAACCTTGAGTGATGTGGATGAATCTGCACATTCTTTGTGCTTATGCCTCCTATTGGATGGAGTTTGTTTTGAGGAATATGTCTTGCAAACATTGGAGTGGTTAGGGCATTTGTTGCACTCATATAACAGAAGAGTGGGCTTGACTCACTGAACATTCACTTGACTATCCGAGGAAACTGAGCACCTTTTTGTTTCTTCTTGTGCTGTTTCTGTTTTGAGGAATAACACTCCTTCGGGACAATTTGTGGATGAATCTGCACGTTTTTTGTGCTTATGCCTCCAACTGGATGGAGTTTGTTTTGTGGAATATTTCTTGCAAATCAGAGTGATTAGGGCATTTGTTACACTCATGTAACAGCCGAATGGGCCGGATCACTGAACATTCCTTTGACTGCCCGAGGAAACTGAATGGCTTTTTTTTACAGCTAGCGGCTAGAGCTTGTTTTGTGGAGGAAAACACCTTCGGGACAGTTATGTGGATGAATCTACACATTCTTTGTGCTTATTCTGTATATTGGCTGCAGTTTGTTTTATAGATTAGTTTCTATTGTGTAATTCTGTCTCACAAAATTTGTATAGAATTGTAGAGGACTGTTTAAATTTTAGAGAGATGGACAGCGGTTGCTGCTGCTGTGCGCGGGTTAATGCACACGTTTTTCTTTTTTTGTTCTGGGGGATGATCGAAGGTTGATTGTTTGCACCAATGTTGGAATGTGGTCTTTATCATTTTATTTTTGACACACTCATTTGTCAAAATGTCAAATGTTAATATAAGCAGATTGTCTCTCTCCACATGGAATGTGGATACGTTGGGGCACCCCATAAAAAGAAGTAAGCCTATTTCTTTTCTTAAACGTAAGAAATATGATTTCGTGTTTCTTCAAGAAATCCATCTTTCCCCACAGGAAGCTGGAAAATTTGGGAAGATATGGGGTGGACATGTTTAGCGCTGGCTCAAGTAAGAGCAGGGGAGTCATTATACTGACAACATTCAAATGTCTCAAACAGATTAAAGATAAATTAGGAAGAGTCATAATTGTTTTTAGCAGAAATTCAGGGGCAAAGGTTGATTTTGGCTAATATGTACGCACCTAACTTTGATGATCAGGTTTTTTTTTATAGATCTAGAAGGGATGTTGCAAGCCGGTGGCACCCTTATGATATAATATTGGGTGGGGACTTTAAGTTTTGGCTATTCAGGGCAAGTCAGTTGAGGGACAAAGCAGGAAAACTTCTGGCTAGATATATAAAGCAGAGAGTCTTTTTTTTTCCCCTCAGTGAAATCTGCTGGTGGTGAAATATTTACTTTGGCCATTGATATTAATAATGCTTTTAAAGATCTTGATATCTATAGCTCCACGTCTTCGTCTACTAATGAAGATATTAGAAATTTTGTGCAACCATTAGAACTCCCTAAACTGACGGCTGAGCAAAAAAAATTCTCTTGATTCTGAGATAACCTTAGAGGAGCTTGGCGACGTAATTAAGGCCTTGCCTACAGGCAAGACTCCGGGGCCAGATGGCTTTGCCTCTGAATTGTTTTTAGATCTTATGCTACAGAATTGGCTCCACTATTGTTAGAAGTTTATATGGAATCATTAAAGAATGGAAAGCTTCCACCAACCATGACAAAGTCTGATTCTTAAAAAGGACAATGGTCCAAGCGAGTGTAAGAGAGTTACCGTCTAATTTCCCTGATCCAGCTAGATGTAAAAATATTGTCAAGATTTTTCGATAACCGATTAAGTTGACATCTCTTATACATGTAGATCAGATGGAGTTTATTCAGGGCCGCAGCTCTTCTAATAACATTTGGAGTTTCATCAATATTATGTGGTCACTGCCATCTCACTTGTTGCCAAAAAGGCATTTGATATGGTAGAATGGGATAATCTTTAAAAAATTTGGGAAATATAAGGGTTCGAGAATACTTTGATTGGAAGGATTAAGTTACTTTATAGACACCAGGTAGTGGCGGTACAAAAAAATAGATTAATTTCACATTATTGTTCTCTGGATAGGGGCACCCGGCAGGATTGCCCTCTTTCCCCATTGTTCTGGCTTGCCCTGGAACATTTAGCAACCACGATAAGAAAGGAAGATGATTTTCCAGGGGTGGTGGTGGGAGGTATGGCGCATAATTACTTTTCGAAGTTCTCAGGATACATAGTCAATTGGTCTAAATCCGAAGCTTTGGCTCTGACAGCGTAATGTCCAGTAACATCTTTTCAGCCGGGCGTTTTCCAATGGCCCAAACAGGGCATTAAGTATCGGGCATTTTATTCCATAGCAAGTTTGTGTGATTTATTTAGTTAAGTTTGACTCCTTAATAAAACAATTGTCGAGCAGTGTTGGCAGGCTACACTACATTTATCTACGATTGGGAAGGTTAATGTTATTAAAATGAATTATTAAGAAAAAATATTTTGCCGATATAATCAAATAATGAGACAAGTAAGAGATTGTGGTTAAAACCGCTCTTAAAAATTGTGTTAAATATAGTTTTTGGTTAATTTGTCATACTTTCAAAAACACGTAGTAGTATGTCATTCCCAACATACCCAAAGTCATGCAATTTCACAAGCTTATCAACAAGCTGCTGTGTATGCGCCAAGAGTCCCTTCCGGGGCCAATCAAATGTTGATCTATATTTATACATGATTCCAGCATTTGGTTTCAAGTGAAAGGGAGTCGGTCTAAAACAGGACTTCTGTGCTGAAAGAAAAGCCTACGACTGTCATTATACAGTCCCATGCTGTGTCTTCATCCATTACGGCTTAGCAAACTGGTACTGTACAGTGGGGGTGCAGTGGACAGGTGGTACAGAGTGCCACATGACAAACAATCATCTGCTGCTTGTGAGTGCTATTGAGTACACGTAACCACGTGTACAGTACACAAAAGAATATGTTCTACCGTCGAATTGAATTAGTATTCATATGTGGCCATTTGGAACACCATACATAAAGGCATATACTGCACCATTATTTTTATTTTGCATAAAAAACAAAACAAATAACCTTGATTGATTATGCTTTGAGAATGACAAATGTATATGTTAGCAGATTGAAAATAAACAACCAAGTCTGCAGTTGCCATGGATTACTTTAATGGTTACACATCATTTATTTTTTATAAAGGTGGTATGACACTTTCTTTAAAGCTAGGAGATGTTGTATATAGTTTTTAACTGTACATTCATTTTTATGTTTAATAAAATGCTTTAATAACCAAATACAAGAGTAAATGTTTTGGACACTGTTGTGAGAGATTCGGATGCATTCTTACATAGTATTGTAGATATTGGATGGGAAGGAAGCACTTGTGCTTCTATAGTCCAAGAATGCTTACAGTTTATTTAAAATAAAAACAAAAGAAAACCCTCCAATAGACTGATCATGGACATGATGGACAGTCAATCCAGTCAATAATAAAGCAGCAAACCTCCAATTATTTTGCAATGTTGAACAGAAGAACCACACAGATATGGAATAAACTTGGAAGGGAATTTCATGTCTTTGTTTCTCAGCATTAAAATGACAATACTGTTATGATAAAACAAAAAAAGAACAAAATAATAAAATCAGCGCTCATGTGTTGTCTGTACAATATTGTTGGAGTATAAATTAATGCCAAGATTTTCTAACAAGCAGAAAAAACACATTGATGATCTAGTTGCCCTAAAATGACCAACCCAAAGATTCTTGTTCTTACATTTAATAGAAAATTCCAGTCTCATTTTTCACTTGTAAACTTCAATTTATTCATAACCATTTGTGATTAGAAGGGTATTATTCATGTACACTATTTATTTTTCATTTATGCCGTTTGCTCAGTTCAATATGGTTTAGTCAAAGCATTGCGAATTTCAAAAAAGTCTAAAGTTAGCAATTTGTTTGTTTACAGAATTTGGTGATTTCATAAATGTTCTCTACTCACTACTTGTACTTTCATTTGCATGTTTTCTGGAAAGGGACATTGTCCTACATACTACAGTGGATGTTTTTTTTTAAATACTATGCATAACAAGTTTTGATCATTATAAAAATAGTAAGCTGTTGTATTAAGAACAACTTGAAATATAGTGTTCTTCAAATTCAACATCAACATTTCAAAAATAATTGCAAATTCAATCAACATAAGGACAGTAAACAATTAAAGATTAACAAAACAAAAGCATTCATTCATCTGCATGGGAAATGCAATTATACAGGAAATTAACATTTAACCGTCAGAAACCCCAATCATTCTTCTGAACAGGCGAGGGAACCCTTCTCACATGCGTAACTCCCAATACAACATGTACGTACATTTGTCTATCACTGTACCATTATCCTTAAGTGGCAGTTGTGCAGTTATTTTTTTTGGTTTGCAACACAAATTCTCAACCCCGTCATACAGACACAACGGAACAAACATATATATATATATATATACATACATACATATATATGTATATACACACATACATACATACATATACATATATATATATATATATATATAAAAAGGCAAGCACACAACCACTCTATTCATTCACAGTTTTGGTATGAACATGTAACAAACAATGACACTGAGAGGCACGTGACTGGACTGGAGGTACGGATGAAATTCCATCCTGTCCGTCAAATTGACTGACAGCACCTGTGTGTACTGGAGGGATGGGGGAGCAGGTTGTTCTGAATGACACACAATAGTACTCTACATGAAGTCCAGACATATCCGACCATTTGGGGACACTTAAAATGTCATATATTTGTTTTAAAGAGCACTTCTCGTGACTTATTTTGAACAGACATATTTTCGCTTCCCAAAAGACGATACTGATTTTGACATTTAATGTGAAATCTTCATATTGAATTTGGTCGGATATGCCGCACAATTCACTACATCTCAAACCCACATATCAGAGCCCTCATGCGTCTGCAGTGACACTAATAAGCATGACAGTTATGACACACGTTAGATGCTGCACCCCGTTTCGTCATGACTCATGAATAGTGGGTCATTCTGTGGTGCTATGATCTAATGATGAATCGGTGGGGAGTAGGAGTAGGGGCAGGGCTTGAAGGAGCAAAACGCACACTTAAGTTAGATGGAGTGGTGGAACTTAACACTGAATGGAACTGTTTCGAATGGTCGCTTCAAAACTGCTTTTTACCTACAGAGGCGGGGCTTTGGTACTATATCACAGAAAGCCACAAAAGGACCCACTATCCAGCACTTTCATTTGATTAGTGTTTCAATTTATTATACAAATTCAGTGTGAATGGTTAATTTCATGAATTTGTAAAAAAGAAGAAAGAAATCCTTCAAATATTAGGCATTCTTGTTTATTGAATTGCTAAAATGCGGAGGATGCTGGCTGGCAATTTTGCCAAATGTCTACAATTCTGAATATTGTGGTTAACGCTCTCTGTAGTATTCATCTCTTCTGGCCACAAAGCCAGTTGGGGGGGGCAGTCACATGATCAATGTTCCATCTCCCATCATCCCGCTGGGCACAGTTTTAGGGATAGTGGGTCGCTTTGAGGACTTTCAAGGCTGAGTGGGATATGGGCAACATAAGAGTCCTAGAAAGAGGAAAACACAGCACATAAGCAAAAAAAAAAAAAGAAAAAGAAAGGAGAAAAAAGTAAAAAAAAGAAAAAACCACAATGTGCAATAATCTTACGAGCTAGGATAACTAAATGGAATCTGCAAGACACTTTTCACATGACACCACAATGACAAGGACACAAGCATGCAAGCTGAGAGAGAGAGATGAGGTTGTTCTACGTAATACTCTACAACATGGAGGTGTGAGGTTGCTTGGAGACAGGAAGAGGAGGGGCTTCAGTGTGACAGAGGATAAGGACTGGTCATTGAACGCTCTATATAACGCACCACACCATGAGGACATACCTAAAGCTACCTATGAGAAGCTCCTCAAATAGGTTTCAATGTTTGTTACAGAAGCATTATAGACAATAAATGGATCTAATTGGCCAATTTAAAAATGTTTGCAAAGGGAACTTAATTTATATGGTAGCTGATATTTAATTAGACAGGATAGCGAGAAGTTTCGTGAGAGAGTGAGAAAATTCCAGACTCACATTGTTGGCTGGGGTCCGTGTCAGTGGTCAGCTTGACGTAATTTGAAGGGAAAAGGCCAACAGAACCATTCAGCTCTCCTTTCCACCAATCAGGATCCTCTCTGCTCAGCACGTTGATGATTTGGCCCTTCCCGAAAGGTAGTTCGTCATCATTTTGAGCCGTGTAGTCATACATGCCAATCACCTGGCACACTGTGGTAGGCAAACACACATGTTTGTAGTCAAAATTATCAATTGGGATAGTTCACCCAAAACTGAAAATTCTCTCATCATTTACTCACCCTCGTGCCATTCCAGATGTGTATAACTTACTTTCTTCTGCAGAAAACAAAGATTTTTAGAAGAATATTTCAGCTCTGTTGGTCCTCACAATGAAACTGAATGGTTACCAGAAATTCGAACATCCAAAAGGGAAATGAAGGCAGCATGAAAGTAATCCATACAACTGTGTGGATGAGTTGTTTGGGTTACTTTTATGCTGCCTTTATGCCCTTTTTTTGGACTTTCTGAGTTCTGATCACCATTCGCATGCATTGTATGGACCTAAAGAGCAGAGATATCTTTCTAAAAATCTTCATTTGTATTCAGCAGAAGAAAGAAGTCATGCACATCAGTGATGGCCTGAGGGCGAGTATATGATGAGCATTTTTACCTATTCCTTTAATCCTGTGCTAGCTTTCTAAAGTAAAAAATTTAAGATGTCATTCAACTCATGTGTGCCCTTGGAAACCCGTTCTTTTTGTGTACAGTAACTTCTATGACTTGTACCTGCATTGGGTGTTGGCAGCTTGGGTGGGTTGGGCTCTGTGGGTGTGGTCTTACTGGTGCTGGGGCTCAGTAATTTCACATAATTAGCTGGAAACCAACCAATCTGACGCTTCTTTCCTCTTGCCTGCAGAAATAAACGGAGGTGGGCGATTAAGCGAATTTTAAATCAATTCCAGCACAATATCATAACAAAGACAAATATATCATCAAGACAGTGATTATTTTTCACTAATAGCCATTTCAATATCAACACAAACGTACTGAAACATGCAATGAATGTCATCATTTATTAAAACTTACAAATAACTAAAGGTTACACTACAGAGAACCAAATACATGCTGCTGCTTCTACGACTACTAAAGAGATTATACCAAAAGCTTTTTTGGCATTCTGGTAGAAAAATCATGCCAAAGGTTTGTGTTAATGTGGCAGAAAGCGCAGGTGTATTCATTAGCATATCTGTTTGTGTGTTTTTCAAACCTGAAGTTCTCCTTCCCACCAGCCTCCAGGGTTTTTCTTGCGAATGAGAATGAGCTGGCCAGGTGCCAAGGTGAGCTGCTCGGCCCCAGTGGCTGTGTAAGGGGCAATCACCTGGGCAATTTCTGAACACCGAGGAGAAACAAAAGGTAAGAGGAGAAAAGATTAGGACTGGACTATTGGATCAAACTCTCATACAATTATTTCATGCCATTTTATTCCAAGATTTCAGGTTTGATGTCCAGTAAATAGCTTTAAAGAAAAGATAATATTCTGAAATGTAAATGATTTGACCATTTACAGACATGAAATCCTTTCCAGGTTTTACAGTAGGGGCACATTACAACATATGGGCACATTACAACCCACCTGGTTTCTTCCCTAAACTTCCCGTTTTCCCAGCAGATCCCAAACCCTAGGCAGAGAGACAGAACAAAGACTTATGATTATACTGATATTACAGCTTTAAAAATGTCCATCCATTGCTTGACTACAATACAAATGCTTAAACACAGGCTGTGCATCAGGTATAAATGAACTTTCAAAATGTACAAAAAGTATCTGACTAAATGGTTACTTCCGTATGCACGGCAGGTCTGATTTTAATAATTTTCTATTTGTATTATTTCTCTTTTCCAGGGTTTCCTAAATGGGGGTTTGTGAGAGAGTGAAGAGGTTCCCTAATATACAAAATTTTAGAAACATTGAAGGATAATTAAAATGTATGTCAATTGACAAATAAAAAAAACAAACAAGAAAGAACAATTTAAACCTACTCGCCATGTATGCGTGTATGAGAGAAAGCGAAAGAGCGAGTGCTCTCAACTGGCAGTAAGAAAACGTCACTTTTTAATGCAAAAGAAAATTACGCACTACACTCCATACAATGTAATAACGTAACATATTAACTTCCATTATCAGAAATGCAATATGTTTTCAAAGTAATCTTAGAGTCATTAACCTGACATTGTTTGCCCTGTAGTCCTGAAAGCAATAGGCGATGGCTGTAACTGTACCACTTGAGCGTTGGTTCGGTTCACAGCAGAGCCGACCGGTTGACGGAGGCTTCTGCTGGGTCTTAAAGGTATCGTTTAAGCGGCTGGCAACTATTTCCTTGCATGACTACCAAAACGTTTAAAATATAATGTATAAATCCTAAAAATATAAACACAATGTTTCATTTCCTAAACATATTTCTAGAAGGGGGATATGTCCCCAACACCCCAGGTTATAATGGTTGCTACAGACCTGGCTTTGCTACATTTATGAAAAGTAATTTTTCAATTATTGAAAATGTAAATGTAATCATACCAAGACATCAAATGTACATAGAAAAATGGAATGACATACATTTATAAAAGAACTAGGGAAATGAAAACAGAAATGACAGATCAAAATAGACCATTTAACAAGCTTTTTTTGTTGTAAATTTTACTACTGTGATGGATAATATTTATATGTTAAGCAGTCTCTGACTGGGATAGAAATGCCAATGGAGAATTATATTAAATATAATGTATTAATATTATTTTTAAGAACAATAGATGTTTGAAAGGACCATTAAAATATAACAATAAGAACAACGAAGTGAAAAAATGTAAAATTAAAGGAATAGTTCACGTAAAAATGTAAATTCTCTCATCATATTCTCACCCTCATGCCATTCCAGATCTGTGACTTACTTTCTTCTGCAGAACACAAAGGAAGATTTTTAGAAGAATATCTCTGCTCTGTAGGTCCTGGCCAGAACTTTGAAGCACATAAAGGCAGCATAAAAGTAATCCAAATGACTCCAGTGGTTTAATCCATGTCTTCAGTAGAGATATAAGTGTGAATGTGAAACAGAACAATATTTAAGTCTTTTGAATAATGTTCATTTGCACCAGCCCTCCTCTTCTATCCTAAGAGTTCTTCTTTTGTTTTTGGTAATTCGAGGGAGGTAGGGTAGGGAGGATCATTTAACGTAAAAAGGACTAAAATATTGATCTCCTTCTCACCCACACCTATCATATCGTGTCTGAAGACATTGGTTAAACCACTGGAGTCTTATTGATTACTTGTATGCTGCCAAAGTTCTGGTCACCATTCACTTGCATTGTATGGACCTACAGAGCTGCGATATTATTGTAAAAATCTTAATTTGTGTTCTGTAGAAAAAAGAAAGTTATACACATCTGGGATGGCATTAGGGGGGAGTAAATGATGAGAATATTTTGAAAGCTTAACATTCCTTAAAATACAAGGGGGTTCTCTGACAAAAGAGTCTTCCACTGATGAGGTTAATTATGTTTTTAGAGACAGATTTCAAGTCACTACCTCAGATTCCTTAGGTTTGACATAATTGGAGGGGAAGACTCCAGTCTTCCCACTCACTGTGCCGGTCCACCAATCTCCTTCTTTTTTTGTGACTGTGATGACATCCCCCTGCTGGAAGATCAGGTCACCCTGCTCACTGCTTTCATATGTATACATGGCCATATACTCTGTAATGCCATGCAAAAAAAACATATTCCCAACAATTAAAAGAGGTAAAAAAAGAGAAGAAGTGATACAACTCATTGAGCATATACAGTATATACACGTGTTCAGATGTTGTGTTTTTGTATGAGACTGTTTTCTCACCTTCTCCGAGATCCGTGGGTTTGATCGGAGAGGGAATGGGTCTCTTAACACTGGGAGGGCTGTCTGAGGACCCAGACTCAATACTGAAACGAAACAGCATTCACATGTTCAACATCAGAATCCCAGCTAAATATCAAACTATACAATCATCATACTTTAAGCTAATAGGGCTTTAACGATCTTATGATTCAATTCACAATACTGAACTCACGGTTGGTTCACAATTCTTTAAACTAAGCCTGAATCAAGAAAATTATAATTGAAAGTTGTTGTTTTTTTCAATTTGAAGACGTATGCAAAACTGTTCAGAACTGTTCCTTTCCTTTAAAATTAAGCTAAAAGTGCAAAATGATCCATTAGAGATGTACTAAGACTAAAAATCAGCCCATCTCAGTTCCACCCTCTAAAACACACCTCAAAGATTTCCGGACGGGCCCAGAGATGAGTTTGACGTACGATTTGGGGAACCATCCTCTCTGTCCCTGCACCTCCCCGAACCACCACATATCCTGCTGCTCCAGTACGGTGATCACATCACTCTTGTTGAAGTTCAAGTGATTGTCTTTCTTTGCCCGCCATGGGTACAAAGCCTGCGCCTGCAGACCCTCCACCTTCTCGCCCTGAAAAAGAGATGGAGATTTTGGGACACAGTACCAAATTCGAAAATACAGAAAATCAAATTATGATTCATTCTTCATTTGATCTTGATTTTTTTCCTCGCTGCCCTTTTCTCCTACAGGCCTAACAATATGTGGGTGTGTGTGTACTGTCTTCCAAAATGACCAAAGTGATGAAAAAATAAGACAAAACTTGTCAAATTGATATTTTACATTGTACAAAATTAGAAGATCCGTATCATTACCAGCATTAGTCAGTTCTATTTGTGCATTTCACAGCTCATTTAGCCCGGTTTTATTTTTACTGATGAATAAACATCATAACTTCATCTTTTCATTTGGAACATCAGGGATATTTCAATATTAATCATAATGCTAAATAATATTTAGCCTTTGGTAGACATCTTTGGTTTTGTGAAGATGAAGAGGGACTACCTTTTCTTGTATATATATATAAAAAATAAAATAAAAAACTACACTTCGTAGAACATATTTCCGAATTAAGGGTAGATGATGTGTAGATGATGTTTTGTGATGATGTTTTTTTTATAAAAATTAAATTGGTTTAAATTTATATGAACACATAAAAAGTGCATATTTTAGGTGCTTTCTGTTGTCACCATTCCTGGTTCACCATTTTTATTCCCCTTTTTGCCTTCACTAGTTAAAGGGTCATAAAACAAAGCAAATATTTTGAGATGTTAACAGATATGGACATGCTTCACACAGGGCTGTGGACAGTTCTTCCATCATTACTCATGAGAAAGAATGCCTCAATCCAATCACAGCGCTGCTTCGTGCATGAGCTGGCATTACAACCACAGCGGAGAATTGAAACTCATGGATTTAACAGCTCTTCTGGGCAGTTGCGAGACTTTAACAGCACTCAGGGAATGGACTTTTACACTTAACACTATGATTAGATCAAAAACCCTACACAAAATTGACCACAGTCCATAACCGGAGCAGTGCAAGCATTTCTTGGCTGTCTGAAGTACAAATTAAAAATTCTGTCTGTGGTAATCAAACAGCATGCCACAAGCGCGCACACACACACACACACACACACACACACACACACACACACACACACACACATAAGGTTAAAAATAACCAAGAATAATCCTTTAATCATCTTTAGAACTTATCACCCTAAATCTTATGAAACGTTTAAAAACTACAAGTTTAAAAATTGTTTAAAAGTGCATTTGGGGACAGAGAATGTAATTGAGAGAAAAATTACTTACCTGTCCGAGTACAGGTGAGGGTGAGGAGCCAGAGAGTGCAGCAGGGGTGAATGCAGAGCGCTGTCTCATCTGTCCTCCACTGGGCACGGACAGGGACGGCTGTGAGGGTTGAGTGGGCTGAGTCGGCCACATGTCCCAGCCGTCGCTATCCTGCTTCTCCACAGCAGAGTTAGACGGCCATCTGAATAATATAAATAATCAATTTGATCTATGAAAGTCTTTGCAAGTGCAAACATGTTTCACAAATGACTGGTGCTCAAGTTTTATTTATAATGTACCACTGAAAAACAAGAAATAACCAGTTAAAGAAACAAACAAATATTTGCACAATTTCAGTAAACTTACGTGGTGTTGAAATCTGCCCAGTTACTGGACGTTGAGGACGAGGCAGCGGGGCCTGGAGGGGCTGTGGCTGAAGAGGTCGGGGCTATTGATGCAGGGTCTGGGGAAATCGGCTGAATGGGTGCAGCTGTAGTTGAAGAGGACGTCAAACGAGAGACTAATTTAGGAGCGGAGCAAGACGCAGCGCTGGCCCTCAGACTAAGAGGAACTTCCGTTTCTGGGATCTTCTCTGCATAATTGGCAGGGAACCAGCCAGTCTTCCCTTTAATCTCTCCTCCTAACCATCCAGGTTCACCTGTCTGAGACTCATCCACCTGAATAGAAAAACACAGAAAGACAATGTAAATCATAAACATAGAATGTGAAAGCACACAAAACAAAGATTTCTGAATGATGCAGGATTATGAAATCACAAACAACCACAACAGCTTCACTGTGAGTTCGAACAGCAGAAAACACTCCTTGATACACAATGGACGAAAGCATACAGTACAAACACGTGAATCACAATACACAGTGCACAATCACTATGTATGATATCAACATGATGGACTCAATAAGTTGCTTTGATTTAGATCATTTCAAGAGGGTTTCAGGAAGTGACGTCTTTTTGTTCCTTGAACATTTCCTGATAGTTGTGCATTCCAAATGGGATAAATCACCCTCTGAAGGACACTTTGAAGGGAGAACAATCATGATATTTATGCTGTAAGATCGGCCTTATTTTTGAGCCTCCTCATGGTGGCGTGGTTACTCACCTCAATCTGTGTGGCAGAGGACAAGTCTCAGGCTACTCTCTGCGATCCACGCACAATTTACTACATGCCACATTGAAAGCGAGAACCCCTAATCGCAACCACGAGGAGGTTACCCCATGTGACTCTACCCTCCCTAGCAACCGGGCCAATTTGGTTGCTTTGGAGTCACTCAGCACACCCTGGATTAGAACTCATAACTCCAGGGGTGGTAGTGAGCATCAATACTCTCTGAGCTACCCAGGCCCCAGGAAAATTGTTTTTTTAGTGTAATCTGAGGATAAGCAGCACAAATTTTTTTTCTCCCAATTTGGAATGTCCAATTCCCAATTTGCTTCAAGTCCTCGTAGTGGCATAGTGACTCGCCTCAATCCGGGTGGTGGAGGACAAATCTCAGCTGCCTCCGCATCTGAGACTCTCAACCCGTGCATCTTAAAGAGCAACATGCAGGTTGAATTTATAACTGAATTAATACTTTATATTGTCTGCAGAGGTCTTTTAAAATCACACATGTAGAAATTACTAATGAAATCTCATTTGATGTAGAGATTTTGATGAAAATGTGCTAGGCTCTGGAATACGCCTTTCCCGCTATAGCAACGCGTCATATGACGTAGGGCGAGGCAAATAAAAGAGCTTGAGGTCAGCTCTCTCATTGTTGGGTGTTGATGTAGTTAGAGCAGTAGTGAGAGACAGAAAGTTTTAGATCGAGTTTTAGAGAAGCCATAATGGTAAATTATTGTGTTTGTGCTGGTTGCACGAATTCCAGCCTGTCAGGACATCGTGTAAATCATTTTCCTTCTAGGAAAAACAAGGCTTTTCGGTCTTGGGTGAGTTTTGTGCAGGTGAAGAGAGCAGACTTCACTGCCGCGTCTGTTACCACACACTCGGTCGTTTGTGGCGCACATTTCACTCCGGAGAATTATCGACCTGGAGATTTGTTGGAGTCTCGGATGGGATTTCGGAGTAAGGATCACGTGAGGCTGATTACTGATGCTGTTCCCTCGGTGTACTCGATGGAATCAAGTCCACCGTCAAAGTTTACACCGGATTTTGGCGCGGGCGGGACTGGAGGACCAAGTGCTAACGTTAGCAGACATTCTGTGCAACTAAACGAGCACTTAGCAGAGTAAGTCTTACTTTTAATTATTTTAACTCTTAATTTGTGTAATTTCGTCATAATAATAGTATAATATTTTTATATAATATATTTTTTATAATATTAAATATTTAATATTTATTTAGTATAATAATACAGAGAGAGGGAGAGAGACTGAGCTTTAGGACAGGTTGTCGTAACGTAATTGTCTGCCTTCTGAAATGAATTTAGTAGTTTGCTCAATGCTATAGCTATTTGTTGTTATGGCATGGTCATTAGTCAACGTAGCTAACATTAGGTCAATGTGTAGATAGTGCTAACCAGCTTGGATGGACTGCATAATCACTGTCAGCATAGAATATGAGAAGACAAAACGTTGCTGGCTTAAATTAAGACAATCTAAATGGATGTTTAATCAAGAACAAGGTCGAACGTATGTTTGCTAAAGCAGATTTATTGCATAACACCAAGGTACTAGCCCTACAGTAGATGAACCAGCGTTAGCCACGGTGCTAACTTACATTAACTCACCAAGTCACTTGCCCTATTCGGCACTGGTTTTCTTGACACCACAACTCTACTTCTCTCCTCTGCCCATTGTTCCTCCCCCTGGCTTCTATCTAGCCTAGGAGGCTCATAATTATAGGCCTGTGGGCCATCATAGGCATGTTCGTCCACACCGGAGAACTCGGTTTCTTCATTCGCATCCATTGTAACCTGAGCTTGAGCTTGACCAGACTCCCTCGGCCATCTTCACTTCCGGTTAGTGCTTCATAGACGCGGAAGTTATTTTATCACAATTTATCTCAAAATATTGTTAATGGCTAAATATATATTACTCCAGTTCAGAAAATCTAGTTGTTTTATCATCAACATACACTATGCTATATAGGGGTGTCCAACCTGCATGTTGCTCTTTAACACGTGGCTCGTTGAGTGCGTTACCACGGAGACATAGCACAAGTGGAGGCCCATGCCATCCAACACAGCATCTACGTGCAACTCACCAAGCACCCCACTGAGAACGAACCATATTATAGCGATCACGATGAGGCTACCCCATGTGACTCTACCCTCCCTAGCAAAGAGGCCAATTTGGTTGCTTAGGAGACCCGGCTGGAGACACTCAGCAAGCTCTAGGATTCGAACTTGCGAACTCCAGGGGTGGTAGCCAGCGTCTTTACCACTGAGCTACCCAGTGGTCTTGACCAACCATTTTGGGGATTTTGGTCTTTTCCCAGTAGATAGGCGCTGCACTTGTATGCTGCTTGTTTACATAGAAAATATCTGCTGAGAGCAATCCAAAGATGGCTGCCGAGTAACCAGACTTGCCTAAAAAGACTTTGGAAATGTACATACTGTAGCTGAATTCGATTGTCATTGTCAGTTGACCGTTTAGTACAGTTTGATAAATATGGTAGTGACAACCATATTCTACAACAATTCTGTCGACGGCAGCAAACAAACATTGTCGGATGATAATATATCTGCAGTGGATAAAATCTTTGCTCAAAAACAGCAAACAAAAACAGGTTAAACTGGTGGCACCCATGTTTCACAGGCGTGAGATGCTGCAGCGTTGCTTTGGCTACTCTTGTCAATCATCGCAATTGTTGCGGGAGTCAATCCTGTATTCCGTACACATATGGAACGATGATTTAGAGGATTCACTCCTGCATTTAAATGCAGTTGCCACTCCCAAAACATTGTAGTGTGTACATGGCCTTTGTTATAACAGGAGCGATCATTCATGAGGAAATAATTGTGAGCATCTGAATGATAAATTTTCATCGCCTCTCTCTTGTAGACTCCCAGAATCAACAACACGTCTGGATAAGTCAATTCAGGTAAACGTTTGACGTTATTTGAGGTAAATATGTTAACTCGGAGCCCTATTTAAAGGATCCGTTAATGATGCCGGAAGTGCTGCCAAAAAACTTGCTTACATGCTTAAAATGGTCTATAGGAAATTGGCTAAATGGTCATGGGTTCCTAGAAAAGCCCAGAGACTCTGAAAACGCCTCTGAAATCCCTGCAAAAGACTCACAACAACGAACATGTAGCCATATATCATGATCTCTGTACAGGGTCAGTCCTAGGCCAACGACGAAGAACAAGGAACAAGTCAAACAAGAAACAAAGGTGGATGAGGGGCAGAAAACCTAGACTTACCCACTCTCCTTTCACCTTCAGCCAGAGTGAGCACAGAAAGGACAAAGGCAGGGTCAAAGTCAGTAACTGTGTGCTCAGGTGCACACACACACGCGCGCACACACACACAAACAAACATACATACATACATACATACATACATCAACAGACAGTTGTTTTACCATCACTATGTCTCCAGGAAGGATGGTGATCTCATCATGACTGCGGGCCTCGAAGGGGTACAGTGCTCTGTAGTAGACCACCTTTACATTCTCCTGGTTAAAACCAGACACCGGGAGCTTGTCTACAACACACAGACACAAATAAATAAACTTAGTGGATGAGAAAATCTGGAAAGCACGCTGCTGGTCTGTGCATGACAAAATTTGCGATCAGCAACGAGGACAGCCGAAGTATACTTTGGTCTTAAGGCCCTGATCTACTGAGGTCCCAGATAACAGGTACAAATTTGCTTGTGCAATTTATGCAATTGGTGTGCATGTTGTGGCCGTATTGCAGGTGACTTTCTAAAGCCAGCGCAGGATTCCAACTATCATCAAGGCACAATTTTCCAGGACATTTTATGTACCAAAAAAGTTACATATTTATGCAAAAATACAATGATAATATATATATAATGAGGTATAGGCTGATTGTGTCACTGAATTATTGAAAATTAATTCACATAATGAGGTGTGAAGGCCGAATCACCAAGCAACCAAATAAGTGTGTGAATCAGTGGTCCAACTGTAATCGCTGTCTAAAGTTTCTAACCCTTAACTCACTTACTGTATAATGTTTTTTTGGTCAAAACAACAGCAATGTTGGAATGAAAGAAATCATATTTTGTACTATATCAATACTTACTGGTAAACTATTTCATCAGAGCAAAGCAGAGATGACAGCAGATGAGAAAGTATGTGACAGGGATTCGTTCATGACAGTTAAAGGTTGATATTGTTTCACAATGTGCAGCTGCCGGCAGGGTCAACACGATACGAATTTGTGTATTTTACAATTCAGAGTCCCGATAGTTACCATGTTTTTGTACGCAGTAACAAAAATCGTAATTTCCCATGACTTTTCCATGACTGGAAAATTGCATTGCAAAATTCCAAGTTTTCCAGGACGTGTGGGAACTCGCAGCGTCACACAAGCAAACTCCAAACAACTCTATTTTGGCAAAGGGTGTCACACTTGAAAACTGTTTTGCTGATATCTCGCCTTCTTCAGTGGGAGGAGTCCATAATCCCAGTCACGTGGAGCTTGCCGAAGTAACCCGTTTACCTCGTAAGCATAAACAATAATGATGTAAGAGTGATTTAGGGCCTACCTGTAGCTTGCTTAATTTCTTATGAAAAAGGGGCAGAAAAAGTAATCATTTTGCATTTTCTTCATGGTTCGGTTAACTTTCACAAGTTTATATTTTAAAACAGACCTAAAAAAATTGTTTTATCCATCATTAATTGCTTTTACGTTTTGCACACAAACACTCGCACAGAAAGAGCCACGTTTCCACCCGTGTCTGTTCTGTCACTATCCAAAAGAGAGTAGCGATTATGAAGCTCGACCTATACAATATAGCCACTAAAAGGCAGTATCCACGTTTTGATGCCGAATTACAGTGACGAGCTGACCTACATATTTCTTTTCCATCCAAGTGGTCTCGGCCCGAATTGTCTTGGTGCAGAGCCAAGTGTGATTACAGTGTACATAAAGGCCTAAACGACGCAAACCAAAGGAAAATATGCCCAAGGTTCAGAGACAAATGCTGAAAACGATCCAGGTGTACAATTCATGGAGTAATATACCTTGTGAAAGTGTGTAATTGCGTATTTATCCCCACGAGGCTTGCCATAGAACACGTTTGTCGATATGCAGTTTTCAGAGAAAATGTTCAACAAAAACAGACTCCGCTTTCTAATGTCATTTTAGTGTAGGACAAAAAGGCAGTGAAAACGCTTGGTGAATCACTATGGATTACTTTTCCTTTGAGGGAACCATTAACTCAGCAGGGAGTCCTGATGGTCAAGTGATCAACACTTCTTGCTGAGAGATGCTAATGCGTGCTTTGTCTACCTCCGCCTGGCCGGTGATTGAAGCTCACACCTGAAAATCACTGGAAAAAACTGGCTAGTGGAGTGCCGGCTTTTCTTAGGAATCAATACTGATGGCATTAGGGTAACGCACATACAGGTGAAACTCGAAAAATTAGAATATCGTGCAAAAGTTCATTAATTTCAGTAATTCAACTTAAAAGGTGAAACTAATATATTATATAGACTCATTACAAGCAAAGTAAGATATTTCAAGCCTTTATTTGATATAATTTTGATGATTATGGCTTACAGCTTATGAAAACCCCAAATTCAGAATCTCAGAAAATTAGAATATTGTGAAAAGGTTCAGTATTGTAGGATCAAAGTGTCACACTCTAATCAGCTAAACACCTACAAAGGGTTCCTGAGCCTTTAAATGGTCTCTCAGTCTGGTTCAGTTGAATTCACAATCATGGGGAAGACTGCTGACCTGACAGTTGTGCAGAAAACCATCATTGACACCCTCCACAAGGAGGGAAAGCCTCAAAAGGTAATTGCAAAAGAAGTTGGATGTTCTCAAAGTGCTGTATCAAAGCACATTAATAGAAAGTTAAGTGGAAGGGAAAAGTGTGGAAGAAAAAGATGCACAAGTAGCAGGGATGACCGTAGCCTGGAGAGGATTGTCAGGAAAAGGCCATTCAAATGTGTGGGGGAGCTCAACAAGGAGTGGACTGAGGCTGGAGTTACTGCATCAAGAGCCACCACACACAGACGGGTCCTGGACATGGGCTTCAAATGTCAAACGTCTTACCTGGGCTAAAGAAAAAAAAGAACTGGTCTGTTGCTCAGTGGTCCAAAGTCCTCTTTTCTGATGAGAGCAAATTTTGCATCTCATTTGGAAACCAAGGTCCCAGAGTCTGGAGGAAGAATGGAGAGGCACACAATCCAAGATGCTTGAAGTCCAGTGTGAAGTTTCCACAGTCTGTGTTGGTTTGGGGAGCCATGTCATTGGCTGGTGTTGGTCCACTGTGCTTTATTAAGTCCAGAGTCAACGCAGCCGTCTACTGGGACATTTTAGAGCACTTCATGCTTCCTTCAGCAGACAAGCTTTATGGAGATGCTGACTTCATTTTCCAGCAGGACTTGGCACCTGCCCACACTGCCAAAAGTACCAAAACCTGGTTCAATGACCATGGTATTACTGTGCTTGATTGGCCAGCAAACTCGCCTGACCTGAACCCCATAGAGAATCTATGGGGCATTGCCAAGAGAAAGATGAGAGACATGAGATCAAACAATGCAGAAGAGCTGAAGGCCGCTATTGAAGCATCTTGGTCTTCCATAACACCTCAGCAGTGCTACAGGCTGATAGCATCCATGCCACGCCGCATTGAGGCAGTAATTAATGCAAAAGGGTTAGGGTTAGAAACCAAGTACTGAGTACATATGCATGATTATACTTTTCAGAGGGCCGACATTTCTGTATTTAAAGTCCTTTTTTTTTATTGATTTCATGTAATATTCTAATTTTCTGAGATTCTGAATTTGGGGTTTTCATAAGCCATAATCATCAAAATTATAACAAATAAAGGCTTGAAATATCTTACTTTGCTTGTAATGAGTCTATATAATATATTAGTTTCACCTTTTAAGTTGAATTACTGAAATTAATGAACTTTTGCACGATATTCTAATTTTTCGTGTTTCACCTGTACATAAACTTTGAGTCTACTCACTGGAATCATTGGAAAAACTGGCTAGTGGAGTGCTGGCTTTTCTTTGAAATCAATTCTGATGGCATTAGGGTTCCTCCTACTGCTTCGCATTTTCATTCCACCAGAAAAGCAGTTCACCGTGTATTGTTTTGCATGACTCCAACATGAACCGAATGCCAATATAGTGTAACTCTATAAGAATCAAAATATTACAAATATTTCTACACTTGGCTTTGCTCTCAAAAGCCCATCATGTCATCATCTCTCATCCAACACCTCGATGACACGCATCCACAGCGCTCACTAGTGGACTCAATTGTAACGGCGAGATGTGGTAGATGATTCAGAAGGACAGTGTAATTCAGCGTTGCTCAAGGCGTTTTCGTTGAAAGCGAAAATAAATGTGATATTCAAGTAGTGTTTTTAACATTCAAGTAGCAGGGGCAGAACGAGTACTCAATTAGTCAATTGCACATCTCTAGGGGTAACACACAACAATTCCCAAAACATTCCATTTGTGCATCTGATAGACGCAATCCTCAGAAGACTACGTTAGTAGATCAGTCGGGACCTATTTTTGCATGCGCCATCAAGTTTGTACACACAAACCTTTAATAAATCAGGGCCCAAGGGTAACCATAACACATTCCAATATGGAATCAGCCGCAAGTAACATCCAATTCAACTCTCACTGAATCAACAAAATAAAAATAAACGTATCAATTTTAAAAATGTATTTTCCTCTCACCTGCCATAGACCAAGGGGACTGGCCCAGTAGTTTGCCCGGATGCTGTATGAAGAGTTTAGAGAGATTATCCTGTATGTCAGATCTGCTGTGGTTCTCTTCTTCACTCACTCGGCTCATCCAGGCCTTAGACACGGGAGGAGTGGGAACTTTACGCACACCATCATCTTTCCAAGCCGGAGACACACCCTCATCTGTTCCAGACAACCTGGAGGAAAGAAAGAGAGAACCTGAAGTTTAGATTTTTGACTGCCACATAGTAATTCTACAATCCACTGGCATTATCAAATCATAATGTCACACAAATACAAACACACCTGGACTCTTGTAGCTCTGTGTACTTCCTGTCAAGTGATGGCTGGGTGATGTCAGCCTCCAGTTCCTTTTGTTTCTGCCTCTGTTGTTTATTGTGGATTTCTCTCAGCTCCTGTAAAGCACGATAGGATATTGGAGGATAGGTAAAGGGAAGTATAGGGGGTAATGTGGATCTTTCGGTTTGCACACTCACTCTCTCACACACACACACACACACATTAAATATGTTCGCAGCTGTGCCCTACACGTGCTGTCGGGACAATATGTTTAAGGTCTCAGTCGCTTAGTCTCCATTTCTCCAGATAATAATGGAAACCGGGTCCAGAATTAACACTCGTTAAGTGACAAATGTGAGTAACATATTGACCTGCTACACGATCTACTGGCCGGTTACTCTTTAGAAGTCATTTTAAATAGTGACAATAATGTTTTAATGAAATGCTGCAAAACACAGTTTCATGGTCTCGACTCACCAGGCATTGGCAGGTGTGGCAAAATGTTAATTTTGAACCCTGATTTGAACTCTGTTCAACTATGCAGGTCATGCAGACAATAGGTTATAAGTAACAATTTTACAAAGCTATTTGAAATTTCAGAGGTTTCTACTGTTTATTTAAATGTAATAATCTGTGCTATCTGTAGACTTTAAAGATACTGTTATTAGAACTCGTAGGATTATAGCACCACTACTTTATAATAAAATTTAATAAATACAGTCGAGCACATAAAGTATAAATGGTGTAAAAATCTTAAATATCTTGTTTTTCGTACACTTGCATACAGTAGTACATCACATACATGAAGGCAGGCTGCAATGCCTGCATGGGATGAATCACTAAAGTTTGAGTTGCAACACAGGAAATCTAAAAAAAAAAGTGGACCGTGTTTAAGCAGACCAATGGAAACACTGCTGCTTATATGATGTCATACCATTTCCAGCAATAAGTATTGGTCAGATGTGCACATCTATTAAATAAAAGTATTATATTGAATGTCACACAAGCGTAATTTGCATTTAAACATTCATAAAATCAGAGCAAACAATTTGGTAACAGATAAAGGCTCCAGAAGGATATAGAGTTAGCCATTTGAGTGTAAAACACACACATACATGCACACACACCGAGGCTGTGTCAGTTGCAGAGAGTGTTAAGATTTCATGAACCAGACATGCAATTTCGAAAGTGTTTGAGAATTCACTCTCTATAAATGTGAGGCCTGCTTATTCGAAAACATTTTACTGATACAGTTAATGTCTCTAGTAAATGCCACCTAAACCTGTTTATCCATTTAATACAATGTTCATGTAATTTTTGCTGGGCATGTTTCGACAGGATGTTCTTAATTATGCAAAGGCAAACATCCCGAAAACAGGGTGATGGCCTGATCATACCAAGACCGACGTGAATGGAATGATATGTAACTAAAATACCAATTAAGCTGAATTTTTATCATTGTTCCAATATAAACTTTGCATACGAAAATTAATTGTTCAACTTTCAACAATACAACATAATATCAATACATCAACCCAACCAGCGAATAAAAAAAAAAAAAAAGAGAAATCAGTGCAGTACAATATATACAATTTTGCATTTTCTTCATACCAAAAATGTGGACTTGGTTTAAACAGGCCTAATGTCAAGCTATTCAAGCTCTAACTAACTAGGTGACTAGAATGTAAATATAAAAAGCAAAGCCCTTGAAACAATAGAGGATGCAAAAAAAGCTAAGATTTCCAATAATAATTTAAAATGATGCATCTAAATAAATAATAACATAAATAAATAAGAATATAAAACAAAAAAAATTATGTCCGGGTTCATGGATAAGGTAGTTAGCTCAATTGGCTTGCCTTGGTTTGCTTTCGGACTCAATTGACAAAGTAGCACAAGGCTTGGAAGGAAAGCAGCACGATCAACCTTATGCATTAATTACGCTGATCTAAGACCAGCGTTCCACTCTCAGAAGTTAAACCTGTCCATTAGAGAAAGAGCAAAAATAGTCTCAGATCAGTGCAAAAACAAGGTCTAGCCTTCTATTGACACGTGAAGGTTTAAAACAGGTGCAGTGCAGCCTTTGATAGCCTTCTCAAAGGGAGCTGGAGGAGGTGCGGTGAAGCGTAATTTAGGGTGAGGTCAAAGGTCGGGGGGGGAGAGGGAAGGATGACCTGGAAATAGAGGTGTATGTGCTTCAAACAGGCCAGCAGTGCTGCGAGACAGTCCAACAGCACCTCGTCCACAGAGCTCCCTGACTGCAAGAGACAAAGAGCCACCTAAATGGTGAGGGGTCAAAAGTCACACTACCACCCTCATCATTTTTATCATTGTTTGAACTCTGCCCTGATGCTCACAGTACTGTAAGTTATTAAAAATAACCTTAAATGGTAGTTCACCCAAAAATGAACATTCAGTCATCATTTATTTACTCTCGTTTTGTACCAAACCAATATGACTTGCTTTCTTTCATAAATCACAGAAGATTCTGCCAAACATCATCTTTTGTGTTCATGTAAGAAAGTCATAAGGGTTTGGTAAGAGTAAATGAAAACAGACTTTTCATTTTGGGTGAACTAACCCTTTAAACTTGGAGCAAGAAACAAACAGACCAGACACAACATTTGAACCCAAGCGGAACCCAAGTAAAGCCAGTTCCTTGCTGTTAATTTAGTGTGAGCAACAGCCTTGCGCTATAATCCTCCATAAGTATGAACATTTTTCAATGCTTATTAAAGGGAAGTAGTCAAGACAAGACATTACTGGAAGTGTGCTACTCTACCTCCCCTCGTAAAGGGCAGCAGAGAGCACAGTGCTGTGAGTAGGGGTAAGAGTTTGTTGATGGTAGTTTTCTGGAGAGGGTAACAGCATTTCCGGTTGTCTACCTGTCGCCCCATCTGGTCTTCAAATAGTAGCTCCGACTGTAGGTTCTCCATTCTGGTAGCATGGGTCTGATAGAATAGCCCCAAGGACTGTACCACCAGGATGGGTGAAGCAGGGAAGGCACGGACAAGCCAGAACAAGGACGACAAGCCAAGCCGTATAAACGTGGAAGAGGGAGAGTTGAGAGGGACTCGGCCCGGAGTATAAGCATGAGGGTGAGGAAGATGAGGGGTGGGATGAGCAACAGGCAGATACAGTGATAAGAACAACTGATTGTTTCACGCTCTCAAAATGGTTTTACTTGTCGTTCACTCTCATTCTCTCTCTCAAAACCAGATTGAATGCACAAAGAAGAAATCAAGAATGGTCTACTGTATCCAATGTGTGCATGCAGGGTCCAAAATCAACATTTTCCCATTCCTGCCATTGGGGAGTAAGTTGAGAAAATTTACATTTACATTTATGCATTTGGCAGACGCTTTTATCCAAAGCGACTTACAGTGCACTTATTACAGGGACAATCCCCCCTGGAGCAACATGGAGTTAAGTGCCTTGCTCAAGGGACCAACAGTGGCATCTTGGTGGTGCTGGGGCTTGAACCCCCAACATTCTGGTCAGTAACCCTGAGCCTTAACCACTGAGCCACCACTGCCCCCACAAATGTACCGTCCAGGAAACTGTATACTGCAAAAGATGCAGATTGGAATATAGTTCTTTGAGTACATTGACTATGTTCACACCGTAGCTGAAAGTGGCCCATATCTAATTATTTCACTAACATGTGGCACATATCTGTTAATTGGAGGACCATGTGAGCAGCCAAAAGTGCTTTGATTCTGAAATTTTCAAATCCAATCTGGGACACTTTAATATGTGTATATGCATCTGATTTCTTCCAATGTGCCTTCAGTGTTCACAGCCAGGTTAGATTTAATGTGATTTTTACATCAATCTAACTCAACATTCATCATTTGTATACTTGATTTCCATCAAATTTAGACATGTTATGGTTTCAACTTTTTGGGTTCAGTGATTTGTTTGGACTAAACTAGTAAAATAGGCAGATGAAAAAAATGCAGAGATAGATTTATGCAAATGCTCTACACATGTCACTCGTGCAGAAAACAGTTTCTATCTTTCTCCATTGGCATCAAAACGTGAATGCAAGCAAGTCAATGGAAATATGAAATAATTATAGACAACTCTTCTTACCCTACATTTATGTTATGGTGTTTTTCCTACTGTCCTTTGATTGTATGGTGTGTATTGCTTTTTAAGTAAAATTCAATTCTGATAATTAAACTGCACCATAAGAAAGCAAATTACTTCATTTAAAAATACTTTATCCATCAAGATGGTCTTTTGCCATCACTTGCTGACATATTATTAGCATTAAGTGTCCAATTCACTTAAAAAACCCAGGCTAATTACGTTTTTAAATGCAATTTATGCGATTATTCCAATATTTAACATGCCAGCGTTTGATAGGCATGTGGGTCAGTTAACGGGCGTCGGCAGTTCAGACCAGTGATATGACCTACATTAGTTGTCATGTGAACAACCTTCCCAAAAAATGTATTTAAGCAGAAAAATCACATTTAGGTCACATTCAGGTGCGGTGTGAGCATAGCCATTGTGATTTCAATAATGCATTATTCTGCCAGCTAACGTCTTATCAGAGCCCATTTTTACTCATGTTTGTTGTTTTGCAACTTAATTTTGGACCCTGTGCATATATTTGTGTGGAAGGCCAATGATGTCTCACAATGCATTCTCTCTCTTTCTTCCTCTTCCATACACACAATGAAATGCAAAACGTAAAAGTAATAATTCAATAAGTAACCAACGTAATAAAAATTCAGAAGGCGAATGTGTTGTGCTTGTGTTTAGAAATTTCAAATGATACCTTCAACTGTGTGTTGAAGGCGTCTATCTCAAGCAGTTTGGACCGTGTCTCCTTCTCCACAGCATCCAGCTGTTCTCGCAACTGTTGTTTGGTTGATTCCTTCATATCTATGGCTCTCTGAAGATTAGACAAGGTGTCTCCTAAAAAATGAGACAATCAGATAAGCATTAAAGATCAATCCTGAGAGCATGATATCCTAAACTGTTCGACAAACAAAGAGCTTCACTCTTCACTCATTTACACAAAAAACAATGAAAAATAGTTTGTGATTGGAGGAGCTGTGATATTAATCAGCCCAAACAGTATTTGGACAATAATTATTTCTTTAGGCTCTATATTAGATAATACAGTTCAAAATCAAGACAAAAATATTTGGACACTTGCCTGTTGTCAAACATGTCTTTAGTAAATGTGATGAACACAGTGGTTACTCTGCAAGGACACCTGTGTGAACTTGAGGGCACAGTAGTTTTCAAGCAAAAACTAGATGCTTTCAATTGCAGATTACAGTGACAGTTTGTGGTTTTTATTGTTACAAATGATTTATGTGGGTGTGTTATGTACTTTGAATACACCTTTAATTTTGTCTTGAATTTCAAGCTGTTTGCATAAGGCATGTTGGGACGATCCTCATCCTTAATCAGAGGCGATAACTGGCAGAACGTAGAACACATCTCAGATTCAACTAACTTGGTGAACACCGACAATGCAGAGATTAGAATTTGATACAAAATAGGGTCCAAAATGACATGGTCAGATGTGAATGATGCGTGTCCAGCTCTGGACTTGATTCTGTACAGTATATACCATTTCACATAGTATTCATTTGTTTTTGTTTTATTTTCTCCCCTTTTCACCCCAATTAGAAATGCCCAATACCCAATGCGCTCTAAATCCTGTGGTGGCGTAGTAACTCGCTTCAATCCGGGTGGTGGAGGACGAATCTCAACTGCCTTCACGTCTGTGACGTCAATCCAAACATCTTATCACGTGGCTTGTTGAGCACGTGATCGCGGAGATGTAGCGCATGCGGAGGCCCACACTATTCTCCACGGCATCCACGCACATCTCACCACGCGCACCACCGAGAGTGAGAACCACACATTATAGCAATCACAAGGAGGTTACCCCATGTTACTCTACCCTCCCTAGCAACCGGGCCAATTTGGTTGCTTAGGAGACCTGGCTGGAGTCACTCATTTGGGGTTTTTAATTGCATATGAAGCATCTGACAATAATTCTTTGGCAGATTTAATAAATATACTCAAAGAATACAGTAGTTTTATGGTTACACCAAATGGGCCAATTTTTCAGATTCAGAATTTTGCACAAAAGTAGGAATTGTCTTTCACAGAAATTTCCTGTTAATAGGTTGTTCATCCACTTGGATATAAAGGAATATTCTGGGTTTGACACAAGTATGCAACAAATGCGGTCGATTGAGCTTAACTTGTATTGAACCCAGAATATTCCTTTAACAGGCCACCAGCACCACAAATATGGAAGCATAGTCTTTCAGCGACTGCTTAAATATTATTTATCCTGGAAGAGGTATCTAACCCTGATCTTCTGTTAATATTTGACCGGGACACTGGCCAAGAGTGCTGGATCTTTAAAGCAATGTGGAGGAATGTATTCTTACTGTGCAGACTATTCTGCTGAACCTGCTTCAGCTCGTCATTCAGACATTGTTTATCAGGAATCAACCTGCTCAACCACTGCTGAGACTCCTGAGAGAGAGAAAAAATACAATGATTGCTTTATAACAATCATGTTTTTATCAAATAGCACAATGGTGACATATTATTGGCCTTATTTTCTGTTTTAGCATAATTTTCCATACAGCTGCTTTGAAATGACGTGTTGTGAAAAGCGCTGTACAAGTAAATATGTCTTGCTTTATATTAATCAAAACATTGCTATCTTTAATGTGTGTATATGTGTTTGTAAATATGTATATAATATGATGGACTGAAGGAAACAAGCGTTTCCTGCACTGCATGCAACATGCAATAACGTCCCCAAAACTGTTGCTTACATAACGCAACACCACTAATTTAAATGGTGTGAATACTGAAAGGAAGCAGAGACTTGTGATGATGCTTCTGTATGAGGTGAGAGTATGGAAGAAGAGGGAAGTAATGGATGAACAGACAAAAACAAACCTGCAGCTGCTGTTGCAGGCAGGTGATTTCAGCAATGCGGAGCTCTCGAGTCTTATTGGTGCTCTCGATCTCTTGTCTTTGGGCCGAAAGTCGGAAACTAACGTCCTGGAGTTTACCATCCAATTGAGACTTCTTATCATTCTGTGGAAAACAAATTAGAAGTACAATAGAAGAATGAGGTAAACTATCCAATTCATGAGCATCAGAATTGGTGACATTTAACAGAACAAATGCAAATTTTGAGCTTAGCACTCGTCTGCATGTTTGAAGTTGCCTTACTAATATGAGTACATCTGATGCATGAGCAAGCTTATCTATTTAAATGTACAAGCTTGTAAATGTAAAACAATGTATTGAAGCGTATGTACCAGAGCCTCCAGTTCAAACTCGAGGGTTTTCTTGCGGGCTTTGAGCAGGACGATGTTCTCCTGCTCTCTGTTTCTCTGAATGAGCAGCTCCTGTCGCCGTGTTCTCTCCCACTCTAACTGACGCTGACGCTCCAGTTCACGCTTAGCAGCCTTCACACACAACAAACACAGGGTTAAATGCACATATACATACATTAAAAGGTCAACTTTCACAAGGAAAGTGCAACAGACTAAAGATTTTTCTCCTAACAAAAAAGTATGTAGTGCTTTTTTCCTTCTGTCTTTTTAAAAGGGACATATCATGAAAACAACTTTCCTTGCTGCAAGAATGTGAGAATTGGTCATGAAAAGCTGAACTATTATAGGTTTTGGTGCTATAGAACCTTGAACAACAACATTAATATTTGTATCATTATATATATTATTTGCATTTGACAGGGTATGGAATGAAGCCTTGAGGGTGACCATGAGACTGCACAACATCAATGCTAACCTCACCACAGCAATAGAGCACCTCTATGACAAGGCCACCAGTGCAGTATACTTCAACAGCAGCATTGGGGACTGGTTCAGAACAACAATCAGAGTCAGACAAGGCTGTCTGCTCTCTCCCACACTCTTCAACATCATTCTGGAAAGATTCATTGCTGATGTGCCGGAAAAGCATGAAGGGACAGTCAGCATCGGAGGCAGAACAATCGCCAACTTACGTTTTGCCAATGACATTAATGGACTAGCAGGAAAAGAACAAGAGCTTGCAAGCTTAGTAGAGAGCCTCGACAAAACCTCTACAGCCTACGGCATGGAGATCAGTCCAGAGAACACCAAGTTGATGACCAACAACACCAAAGGTTCAGTTCTGACATCAGGGTCAATGGTACGCAGCTGGAAACAGTCCACAGCTTTAAGTATTTGGTGGGAATTGTAATGAATTGGATCGAAGCCTGAAGTATACTCCAGGATTGCACAGTCAACAGCAGCACTGACAAAACTGAAGCCCATCTGGAGCGACAAGAACACTGCACTCAGCTCAAAGATCAGACTGATGCACACACTAGTAATCTCTATATTTCTCTACGCCTGTGAATCATGGACCATAACAGCTTAACAGAAAAGGATTAAAGCCACAGAGATGAGATGCTTCCGAAAGATCCTTGGCGACTAAAACAAAGATCATGTCAGCAATGAAGAGATATGGCAAAGGATCAGACAAGCCATTGGACCTCATAATGACCTCCTGACCACTGTGAAAAAGCACAAACTGCAGTGGTACGGGCATGTCTCAAGATCATCAGGACTTTCCAAGACAATCCTGCAAGGCACCGTATAAGGGAAGGGAAAGAGAGGCAGGAAGAGAAAGAGGTGGGAAGACAACATCCAAGAGTGGACAGGCTTGACATTGAGTGACTTCCTGAGAAAGACAGAGAACCAAGAGGAATGGAGGAAGCTGGTTGTGTGGTGCCCCAATGGTCTACCAGACTAAGGGACTGAACTGAACTGATATATATTATTATTATTAAGATTTCAGGGAGAAAAAAATCAATTATTATTAAAAATGTGCTGGATATGGCCCCTTTTTAAAAGAGCATTCATACAAGTTCTACTGGCAGCATCTGTGGCATGTGGTCAATTACTACATTATTATTAAAATAATTCTGATATGCACCTTACATAACTTACCAACAGTAGGACTACTGCTCTACGCAGGTGAACATGTTTAAGACAGGGGTTGAAAGGTTGGATACGATTTCGCACATACAAGGGATGAATTCTTTCTACTCACCTCTCTTCTCTCAATCTCCTTGCGTCTCTCCTCCTCCCTCTGTCTCTCCAGCTCTCTCTGTCTCTCCAGCTGTTTGTCCAGCTCCTGTTGTCTGCGTCTCTCCTGTTCCAGTCGCTCTCTCTCTCTCCTCTCCTGCTCCTCTTTCTCTAGTGCTGCCAATCTCTCTTGCTCTTTCCTCTGCAGTTCCAGCAGTGCCTGCCGACGTTTCTCCAGCTCAAGGTTTCCCCGCTCAAAGTTCTCACGTTTCTTATCTTCAAATGTGACTGGGGGAGGGCACAAAGAAGATTTTAAGACATTTAAACATAATAATGTAGCAGTTGTCACTGCTAGGTGACCATAAAAAGTTACATTTGTGCTCAGGATCGAGTCCACAAATATTTAATCTGGTGGCTAAAAAGCGAACAAGACGTGAGTTTCCTTGATGAAAATATTCAGGATTGACCCTTGATGCCTCACCTGGAAGTTTTTTATCTAGCTCTTTCTCCTCATCCTCGGGCTCTTCCTGTGACCGTAGGTCTGTTGAGTGCATACTGGTCACAGACACTCCACTGCCAGAGCGCATTCTTCTATACCAGAGTCATGTCAAGAGAAATCAAGTGAATGTATGCCAAAAATAAACACAAACATCTATAACCTGAGCTGTACATTTCCACAATTGTAATAAAATGTAAATTAAATTAACCTTTCTGAAACAAATGAGACTGCATATAATCCTAAACATGCTGATAATGATGAATGCACCATTGGGTCACTCACCTGAATGTTGGAGGTATGAGGTCAGGTGGTAGTAAAGGGGGGAGGGGTAGACCATACATGGCCATGTCAATCAAGTGCATGGCCAGAATAAACTCCTCAGCAGTCAACTTTCCATCCTGGTCTATATCTGACAGGTTCCTATAGAGACAAAAAGGTGGTGCATGTTAGGGAGTCAAAAAGCAATACAAAGGTCTCAAGAACAGCATGTTAAAAAAACAGTTTGATGAACAATTTACACTGATATACATCTCAGAATGCTCTGAGCTTTGATTGGGTTTTAAATACGAGACTGAGACACAGTAATAAGAATATATTGGAACCGCACCAGATGGTGGCCAGTTGGGCCTGCGGTAGACTGGATTGCATTAGAATAGTTCTGGCCTGTGGACCTAGAGCAGAAAAGGAGAGAGAAAGAAACAGATGTGAAAGTGAGGTTGTTGAGCATGTTGAATTAGCACCCTTTGTTTCCTGTAAAGTTTACTGAGTAATCAATGTTACTCATCACGAGTACTCTAATGTCTGCAAGCTCATCGAATTTAAAAAAATCAGTTCCCTGAATGAGAAAATAGAGTGGACACAGGTTAAATTTACATTGTGAACATATTTATTGACTAGTGCTTTGATTTTCCATGACATGAGGAATGAGCTAGTTTATTCTTTTTCCACTATGGATCATACTAAAACAAAAACTGCTTAATCTCTTCAAAACTTCTGATGACACCTAAACAGTCTTAATTCTTTAGGTTAAATGAAAACCAACCATCGCCACTAAGGGCAGTAATGATACAACTGAGCCCTGTCAGCCAGAACATTATGTTAAGGTTTTGTGCAACATGCTGTCCTAAGTAGGAACAATGTGACAAGAGTACTGTATCAAGTAATTTTTATGTCCTCAATGAAAGTAAAATCCACAGCTAATTTTAATGGGCATTTTGATAGGAGTGTACAGCTATGTAGAGTAGGCGGGGATATATTCCAACCAATTACTGATTCAGCCAATATTTGGCCATTTTCAGATCATCAGCTGACAACCATACCTACTTGCCCATATAAAAAAAAAATAAAAAAAAAAGTGTTAAATCTCTCAACATCCTTGTCAACAGATAAAAATTTTCTGTTTTCAAATATTAAGTAGAGGTAGACCGATTGTGAAGAGGAGGGCGTGGCCAGTCCGTGAGGGTGCACGGCCTGTGCTGAATCTGACGATCAGAGGGTGATCGAGATAAAGGGGAGCCGGAGACACCAGATCAAGAAAGAGTGAGACACACACGGCCACACAGCATGTGTTTGTTTATGTTTGTTTTATGTTGAGTTTTACATTAAAACTTATGTTGACTGTTTAGTCAGTTCCCACCTCCTCCTTTACCATCCTTTAACTGTTACACAGATATTTTGGTATTACAGATTAATCAGTGCCGATAGTTGCTTTTTGGACAAATCTATGGCGATAGTTGCAGATTGTTTTTTTATAATTTTGTCTTTTCAAAATCAGAGTCCCTCGTGTGTTTCGGGCTAGTTTATACTTAAAAGTAGTGCCCGACCGATTTAGGCTCAACTTAAAAGTCCAGCATTCTGCACCAAATCTTAATTTTGTTCTGGTTATTTTGGTTGAACAATAAACTGCATCTGGTATTTTATTTATTTAGGACTCTTTGTCTGTGCCTCTCATAGTAAGGAAAGAATAATATATATATTTTTTGACATACTATAAATCAGTTTAATAAACTATCGGCCGATTAATTGGTTATTGGTCTTTCCCACCACCTTAGTTTCCGGTATCGCCAAAATCCACTAAAGGTCGACCTCCATTATTAAGTAAATATTGTGTAAAATAAGTAGGGCTGTCAATCAATTGAAATTTGAAATCAACTTATTTACATGATATGCCGATTAATCAAATTAATCGCAATTAATCGCATTTATAAATATTTGATGAGAAGGGCCTTCAAATAACAATAACTGAATTTATGATTTACTAATTATTGATAGTTATATTTAAGTAAATATAAATAACATATATATTATAACAATAACCATTTAGATAACTAAAATTCATTACATTACTGTTGCAGACAATATATGGAAGGTAATATAATGTATATATTGAGTTTCGCTTACTACACCAGCTGAAAACTGGTGGTACTTCAAGCTTGAATTGCTCCAACGGTTGGAATATTCCATATTACGTTCTGGGGACATGAATAATTGCGTTAATTTTTTTAACATATTTTTATATAAGTAATCTCACTAAATTCACGCGTTAAATCGACAGCCCTAAAAATAGGTGTTCACTAAATTCTCACAATTTTGTGTATGCCTTATTGGTTATCATTAAATTGTATAATACACATATCAGTATTATATCAGCCATCAACCACCCAGCTCTTTAGCCATCAGCCATTTAAAAACCCCATCCATGAGTATGGACTGTTTGTGTGATGCAAGGTGTACCTGTGAGATAACCACACATCATTTTGTCGTGGCTGTTAAAGAGCTGCCGGTACTTGAGCCGAGAGGACTGAGGCACAGCCCAGTCTGTAGGAGGAGCTGTCGGAACACTAGAGCGTGAGAGAGACAGATAATGTTGGTGTGCTAACATCTATTAATTGTCTGTTAATGCTGTGTGAAGTGTGAGTGTATGCACCTGGGTGCCTCTACAGACTGGACCTTCTGTAGCTTGATACTGGAACGGTTGAACGAAGAGGTTTTGTTGAGTCCAGCAGCTGAGAGACAGAGACAAACACTCGTAAATTAGCATGCTTAACAGCCCAAGCAGGTCTAAGAAACTGAGTGAGTGTTTAGATTACATGGATGGGAAAATCCAGTAATAGGTTGTATAATAGCAGGTGCACCGTTGGCCAGGGATGGTACAGGTGGGGTTACTGATGACACCAGAGGAGGAGACACACCCATCCCTGGCACACCCGCTGGCAGAGGGGGCAAGGGCATGGGTGGCACTACTGGCATGCTACCCATACTGGGCATCCCTGCAGAAAGCAATCAGAAACAAATGCATATTAACAGATGGATCTTGTCTGCTAAGGTCTATATTGTAAGGCTTGACTCTTCAAAAACCTTTACTTATGATCCGTCAATGAAAACTTGAATGGATATGTTAACTGGCCAGGACTATGGTGTGCACTTTCTGTAAGGATTTTTTTAATCTGAGTGACTGATTTAGGACAGAGACTAGGTCTAGTCTACTGTAGTAATGGACTAAGACATAATCTATGTCTCAATATGTTACATGATATTCAGTGACATTCAGCGTCCTCACCAAAGGGAGGCTGTGGGGGTATGGAGAGGGGCTGCTGCTTCATGGAGGGCGGCAGGGAAGGAGGGAGGGGGTGACCCTGCAGCTTCAGTTTAATCAGCTTCATGGCGATGGAAAATTCATGCATGTCCATCTTCCCATCGTTGTTCATGTCGGCCAGAGCCCTGCAAAAAAAGGTTCACACCCTTTAATGATGTGCCTCCCATCTGACAGGCAGTAACAGGCAACTAAAAAGATGCTTCTCTCTCCCACTCCCTGTATAACATTCGCTTACATGGTTTCACTTTCAGTTCTCGCAGATTCAGATAGTAATCGCATATTAGAAGCTCCTTGTGTGCATGCAAGTGATTTCCATGTGTATGCCCTAGTTGCATAGGACGTTGCACTTTTTGATACAGATGCTTGTAAAAATAATAATAATAATAATAAAAAAATTCTAATCTCCACAATGTGTAGTCACAGTTTTGAACCACGATGTATCGTCCCAAGATACACCATTACACCCCTTCTAATTACTGTTGCATATGCTGGATTAAGTCTGGATGAGAAAGGAATATGGCTTAAAGGAATTGTGTACCATATCTGGGCAAGGATGGGAGCAGGTAAGCCTGACTGGAGGAAGAAATTCCTGGCCTGGTCACCTAGAGAGAAAATGAGAGAAGAGGGAAACAAACATAATTACATATATAATAAAAATCTCAGATTTTCAACAAACCTTAACCCAAAATTAATGTTGAGATATTAAGGGTTGTGAAATCCCCAAAACAGATGTTTAGATGTTAACAGATATGGACAAGTTGCAAATGATTGAAAACAATGATAGCACTCACAGCATTTATTTTTATTTTATTGAGCCATTTGTTCATCCGGTTTAAAAATGAAAGTTGCCATCGGGATCTTGAAAGTCAAAAATGAAAGTCACAAAAATTAGGTATATGCGTAAAATGTTATGATTGGTACACATGTACGTCAGTAGATTCTGAGCATTTGTGCACAATATTCATGCTTCCATCCAATCACAGCGCTGCCTCGTGCATGAGCTCACATTACAGCGGAGAGTTCAAACTCAATGACGTAACAGCTGTTCCGGGCAGGCGCAAAACTATAATAGCACTCGCGGAACAGATATAAGAGCGGACTTTAACACTAAACACCGTGACGAGATCGAAATCACTCATCAGAATGGACCACAGTCCATAACTGGACCGGAGCGAGCGTTTCTTAGCTGCACGCTCCAAACATACTGTTTATTAGGGGAGGCTGTTAGACGGAGGGCTGATTCAATCACTTATTCTCCAAATGTCTGATCATAAACATGACAACACAACATAACTTTACACAGACTAGGTAAGTAAGCAATTTTATCACAATTTAGCATGTTACCATGCATTATTCTTAAGTACTGCAGCTGCAATTTTGAAAATCTGTGTATTTAAAGTTTTGTGTATTGGACCCGTTTACTTTGTGCCTTACTGAACATGATTTTTGTCTTTAGTAAAAGGGACGAGTCTAAATTATTTTGTTGTAATTAATCAATAGTTTCACTTGTATTAAACCTGAAACACTCCTTAGAAGAACAAATATCTATGAATTAATGTGAAGTCTCAAAGCAGTGCAGGGTTTAATGGTAATGTCTGCTCTCGCATTAAGAGTGCTGTTCTCACTTCTCACTATCCAAATCTTTTTGCAGATTTGTAAACCGTTCTATAATTTTTTACTCTTCATACTTTTGCCCCACGATTGATAGACCGCATGCCTCCACTTCTGAGACCGTCAATCCACGCATCTATCATGTGTCTTGTTGAACGCGTTGCCGCAGAGACGTAATGCATGTGGAGGCCCAAGCTATTCTCCGCGGCATCCATGCACAAGTCACCACAAGCCCCACCAAGAGTGAGAACCACATTATAGCAACCACAAAGAGGTTACTCCATGTGACTCTACCCTCCCTAGCAACCACGCTAATTTGGTTGCTTAGGAGACTTGGTTGGAGTCACTCAGCATGCCCTGGATTCGAAATCGCGACTCCAGTACAATACACGTCTTCAATACACGCTGAGCTACCCAGGCCCCCCAATAAAATAACTTATATAATCTCATTTAGATGGTTCTATCAACGAAACATGTTCAGGGTTTATTGACAGCACTTGAGTGAAACAGAAAAAAATAAATACACTATGATACTTAGTCTGAAGTTTTGTGTACTGGTCCATTGCTTCAAAACATCAGGCATAACATGCGCCGATTATATGAAGCAGTTTTTTTTTCCCATTAAACTTTTCTTCTTGATAACAGGTGTCTTTGCACACATACACATACACAGAGCGTCTTTATACCCTTAGAGGAAAAAAACAAAGTCCCTGTCCGTGCCTGCTTGACTGTGGGCCACTCAGCCATCCTTCAGTCAACACAAAGAGGCTCTTTGAGATCCACTGGTCAACAGGAAACACTCAAGTGCGATCTCTTCACTAGACATCCAAAGTCCAGCCGGAACAAGCTGGAATTCCTATTTGCATTTTGTGATTTTGATTGGCTGTTTACACATTAATTATGCATTTGTTCTACATCACGCAAAGAGTACATGAAGGGATTTTTTTGAGTTGTGTTTTATAAATGCTTCTTTCAGTCTAATATATGAAAAGTTTGACATACTGTATATCAGTCTTTCTCTCACTCGTAAAGTAAGCCTGAGAAAAAGTTTTCACAGAGACGTACTCAAGACGCTTATGGAATTTTCTAAGAGTGGTGACATTTTTGAGAGTCCCAAGGAAAAGGAGGCTTTCTAAGACTTTCTAAAAATAAGTCAAAGCATCAACCGGAGACTATAAAAACAAAAATTCATGACAGTATGGCTTTAATTGTGAAATGAATTGACCTCCTCTTAACCTGTTGTGAGGAAATCAACATGCCACACCCAAATCTATCTCCTTCGCCATCTATTTGCTTCTGTGAATATCACACAGCAACTCGCAATTCTCTCTTTTTACTGTAGCTTTCACTACATGTTTGCAGGGAATCAGAATTTGAACTCTGATAATTCTGCATTGCGCAAGCATTTGCATAAGCATTTTATGTTTGCTTTTCTGGCGAATGTAAATGTAGGATTGTTTTATTGTGGGTCAGCAGCAAGGTGAGAGTTCATTCGATCGCATGTGCAGAGGTGGATGTGGTGCTTAGTCTTACCTGAGATCAGTTGACACTTTTCTAAAGAGTCATACTGTTTTACTCATACTAGACTATTGGGAGACTGAACCTAGACCAGTATAAGTGGATATCCATCCATCGTGGGCAGAAAACAGGAAGTGGTAGGCTTTTAATAGACGGTCATTATCAATATCAAAATCAATGTGCATGGCATTTTTATTAGCATCGGGGAGAGGGTGGAGTGGAAGATAATGGGAATGTGGAAGTCACTGTCATGTTTTTGTTTTTAGCTTTCAAATCTGACAGTGTAGATGTGGTATTTGCTATTCCCGCTCTGTGTCTGATATTCAGAAATACATTTGTTTGTCTCCCAGAGTTGTGTGTTTGACTCTGACTGTTGACAATGGCAGATTCACAGGATTCAAAGGAATCAAAGGATTTGTTTGCATCTTACAATTTCAGATTGCATCAAGATCTGCAGGGTTTTAGACAACTTCAGCACTAATGAGCATTCAGAACTTTGCATAGCACCTTTTGATTGAAAGAAAACCAACTGTGTGTGAGTGTGTGTGTTTACCCGTGATGAAGCCAGCAGATTTGGGGGCCAAACTGTGGAACTGCTGGTCATGTTTGGCTCTCTCGTCCACAGATATTATCCATGTATCGGACCCCCCTATAGAGAGAGAGAGAAAGAGATACGAGACAGCCATCAGTGCAATGCATCAACAAGGGTTTAACTTGTCAATATTTTCATTAAGGGGACAGACCACAGATTGGGACAATGTTTAAAGCACACAGAGGCCAACTCTAACTGGGTGAATCTCATGTTTCACTACAACATCAAATGTTTCACTACAACATCAAAAGAAAAAATAAGAACTTGTACATTACACAAAGCAAACAAAAACTGTTTTAGCCTTTTTTGCATTGTAAGTAAAATTGACATTTAGTAAGTAAATAATGAAATAAGAATCAAATTCTGATTACTATTACTATAAAAGTTAACTTTTTAGCTTCCGACTTCTCGCGTGAACACGCCATTGCGCTTACACCAGTGATGCATCGACTGCTTGCGGAAAGTGATTTTTTAAAGTTAATAAACTTTTAATTATCGATTTATTTCTTACACCAACCAATCAATTTGCTTAGAATACATTAATTGATCAACTGGAGTCGTGTGGATTACTTTTATGCTGCCTAAATATGACTTTGGACCGTCAAATAGCCAGCAGCCTGATGGCACCATTTCCTTACATTATAAGGACCTACAGAGCTTCAACAATTTTCTACAAATTTGAATTAGTGTTCTGCAGAAGACAGACAGTCTTACACATCTGGGATGGCATCAAGGTAAGTGAACAATGAGAGAATTTTAAATGTTGGGTTAACTATTCCTTTAAAACTAGAGGTCGACCAATATTGGATTTTGCCGGACCCGATATTTAAACTGGTGGACAGATTACCAATGAATTGTCCGACAGTTTTTATAATTGATTTATTGAATGTTAAAATATTTCTTAGTCTTTTTTTACTGTGATGAGCACAGGCAAAGAGGCAACAGGAGACAAATTCAATAAAATCCCAGATGCAGATTTCATTTTTAAATTCAACAGAGCAAAACAGAAAAAAAACACACAAAAACCAGAACTATTAGCAACTATCAGTGTTAATTTATGCTGATAACCGATAGTTCCAAAAAACAACTTTAGGAGCCAATTAATCAGTAAAACTGTTACATCAGTCGACGACTATATACAGTGCATCTGGAAAGTATTCACAGCGCTTCACTTTTTCCACATTTTGTTATGTTACAGCCTTATTCCAAAATGGATTAAATTCATTATTTTCATCAAATTTCTACAAACAATACCCCATAATGACAACGTGAAAGAGGTTTGTTTGAAATCTTTGCAAATGTATAAAAAACTAAAATATAGCATGTACATAAGTATTCACAGCCTTTGCCATGACACACAAAATTGAGCTCAGGTGCATCCTGTTTCCACTGATCATCCTTGAGATGTCTCTATAACTTGATTGGAGTCCACCTGTGGTAAATTCAGTTGATTGGACATGATTTGGAAAGGCACACACAGGCATATAAGGTCCCACAGTTAACAGTGCATGTCAGAGCACAAACCAAGCCATGAAGTCAAAGGAATTGTCTGTAGACTGCTGAGACAGGATTGTATCGAGGCACAGATCTGGGGAAGGGTACAGAAAAATGTCTGCAACATTGAAGGTCCCAATGAGCACAGTGGCCTCCATCATCCGTAAATGGAAGTTTGGAACCACCAGGACTCTTCCTAGAGCTGGCCGCCCGGCCAAACTGAGCGATCGGGGGAGAAGGGCCTTAGTCAGGGAGGTGACCAAGATCCCGATGGCCACTCTGACAGAGCTTCAGCATTTCTCTTTGGAATCAAACCTTCCAGAAGAACAACCATCTCTGCAGCACTCCACCAATCAGGCCTGTATGATAGAGTGATCAGACGGAAGCCACTCCTCAGTATAAGGCACATGACAGCCCGCCTGGAGGCACCTGAAGGTCTCGCAGACCATGAGAAACAAAATTCTCTGGTCTGATGAAACAAAGATTGAACTCTTTGGCCTGAATGACAAGGGTCATGCCTGGAGGAAACCAGGAACCGCTCATCACCTGGCCAATACCATCCCTACAGTAAAGCATGGTGGTGGCAGCATCATGCAGTGGGGATGTTTTTCAGCGGCAGGAACTGGGAGACTAGTCAGGATTGAGCGAAAGATGAATGCAGCAATGTACAGAGACATCCTTGATGAAAACCTGGTCCAGAGAGCTCTGGACCTCAGACTGGGGGCGAAGGTTCATCTTCCAACAGGACAGTGACCCCAAGCACACATCCAAGATAACAAAGGAGTGGCCACGGGACAACTCTGTGAATGTCCTGGAGTGGCCCAGACATGAAACCGACTGAACATCTCTGGAGAGATCTGAAAATGGCTGTGCACCAACGCTCCCCATCCAACCTGATGGAGCTTGAGAGGTCCTGCAGAGAAACTGCCCAAAAATAGGTGTGCCAAGCTTGTAGCATCATACACAAAAAGACTTGACGCTGTAATTGGTGCCAAAGGTGCTTCAATATAGTTTTGAGCAAAGGCTGTGAATACTCATGTACATGTGATTTTTGTAGTTTTTTTATTTTTAAGAATTTGCAAAGATTTCAAACAAACTTCTTACACGTTGTCATTATGGGGTATTGTTTGTAGAATTTTTAGGAAAATAATGAATTTAATCAATTTTGGAATAAGGCTGTAACATAGCAAAATGTGGAAAAAGTAAAGCGCTGTGAATACTTTCTGGATGCACTGTAACACGCACATTTTCTCAGATTTCTAAATGGGGACAAAACATAGACTTCTATTGTTTTTATATAAAGCCAACTATGATTACTATAAACTAACCTTAACCCACACCCAAAAGAGAATACATTTTGCATTATTAATAATTTATCCACCCACAAACACAAAACAGTCAGTCAAGGTAAGCAGCCACTCTCACCTCCGAAGGGCGTCGGAAACTGAGCCATGGTTCAGTCCGTCAGCTGCCGTCCAGCAGCAAACTCCTGCAACACAGCATAAAGACACCGTGAGCTTTCATTCTTATATTGATTTAAGCATTCACTCACTCAACGTGCTTAACATTTAAGATATAACCTGAATAGTCTAGGGTCCATGTAAAAAACAAAAAATATACAGTTTGAAAAACTACATTTTAGTGTGTATGCATTGGAAGGAGTCAATTTTGGTAATACTCTGTATCGCTGGATCACTATACAGATAGGAGTAAAAGAGACTTGAGACACCTAACAAGGAGCAAATTAGACACATTTACAATGAGAGAACAAAACAGAGACCAACTAACCCAAATAAATTCACTCTTTCTTTCAAACTCAAACACAGACAAAACCCTGTCTTGTTGAGGTGTAATTTCAGTTTAAAGTAGCCTATCGCCACAGAGACACATCTACACAAAACAACTGACCTGTCTCATCATAGAAGACCAAACCAGAGACTGGGAGAGTACATGGCAGAGAAAGAGGGAGAGAAACAAACAAAGGAGGAGATATCTAAAGGCCTCGGTATGCGACCCGTTATCTCCCAGCTGTGTAAACGCAGTCCAGGAGAATTCACAAGCGCACACACGTAAGCTGTCTCCAGCAGGGGCAGCCAGGCAAAGCATTTTAATCAGTGCCAGACTGCTCGCCCTCGCTCTCTCTTCCACTGTTCCTCCTCACTTAACATGCCAATCAATAATCGATGTCTTGACATTTTATTATATTCCTATTAAACACCATTCCTGTTATTGCACCTCTTTATAGTTTTAATAACAGTTCTGCAGGGCTAGCAAAGAGCAGGGCAGAAACTGAAGGCATGTGGAAACCATGATGTTTCACACTCACATGTTGCATCATTCTGCCCCACCCTATCACATTATCCTGCTTTTAAACTATAGAAAAATGTTGATGCAGCAATGTGCTTCATTTTGGGCTTTTTAGATCTGACATTTTATACTAAGCAGTTTCACTTAGAAAAAGCGCACGCACTAGAACACAATTACTATCTGAAGCAAGGCTGGGAATTGGCACAGACATCCTGATTCGATATTACAACGATATTTACTTGCCAATTTGATAAGTATTGTGATTCTGTAAGTCAGGGGTTCTCAACCTTTTGCAAGCTGGGCTCCCCAATGCCGGTTCATTGCAGTTGGGGCCCCAGTGCCCCCCGCCCCATGCTTTATTGTTGTTGTTATTATTATTATTATTATAATAATAATAATAATAATAATAATAATAATAGGCAGTAGCACCAGACTTCTAATGTGAGCTTGCAGGCATTATTATTATTATTATTATTATGAGTAGTAGTAGGCCTATCATCATTACTAGGCTATTGCTATATAATTATATGAGGTTACATGCTTTATTGTTGTTGTTATTATTATTATTATCATCATCATCATCATCATCATCATCAGTAGGCCTATTATCATTACTAGGCTATTGCTATAATTGGGAATTGGCACCAGACCTCTGATATTAATTTATGCTTTATTATTGTTATTATTACTAGGCCTAATAGTAGGCATCATCTGCATTTTTTACAGAAGCTTGCTGGTAGGTGATGTTAATGTGAGACCTGAGCCTGCTTTGCCTTGCAAAGATCCTCAATTCTTGGCTCAATGTTTGATAAACATAGCCTCAAATCATCCTCGATTTGTGCACGATTGCGGTATTTCGTTTTGAGTGCAGTCATTTTTGAGAATCCTGTCTCACACAAATATGTCGACGCGAAAGGAAGGAGAATCTTCAAGGCGACGTCACGGAGTTCAGGGTATTCCTGCATCAATGCTGCCCAGAATGACGAAAGAGGGCAGGAGCTAAAGAGTTCCTTCAGTCTACTGTCATTCTTCAGCTCAATAAGCTGTTCCTGCATATCATTTGATAGCTCGTTTGCTGTGCACACAAACGGATCTCAAACCCACGCAAAAGAGCGATAATCCTCTTTAAAGTACGTCACATATTGTTTTCTCATTGCTGACAGGTGCTCAGACGCTGATTGAAATAGGGAGGAGAAATCGTGTGACGTGCCTGCATCAGTGATAAAGTCTGCAAGGCTGGGGAACATGGCGCAGTTCCCTCGACTGATGACTGATGCCAGAGGTCTAGTTTTTGTGTGAAGGTGTGCAATTTGTCTGCAAGGAGCAAAATATGAGTTTCGCAAAGACAGGTTGAAATCAAACAAATGAGCGCCGTTTTCTAAAGTCTATGAGCGCAGCACACACAAATAAACTAAATTGACATACTGCAGTTAAATTTCAAAATGTGGTGTTTTTATATTTATAACATTTGAATACAGTTCAGCAACATACATCACACGACCTGACGACCAAGAGAGCTGACAACCGACCATCACTTAATTTACCACCACCTCACGATTGAAAATGTGACACTGATTTCATATGACAGTTCAACAAACAAGTTAATAATATTAAGTCACTTACATTTTAGATGAAATAATGACTGTTTTGGTCTATTTTAGCAGCGAAAATAGATCCGATGAATCCAAACAAAGATCACAGCATAGCCATAGCGCATCTCACAGCAATACTCAAGCGTTTTGAATGATTCAGTGTTGTGAACGAATCGCTTGAGTCAAAGACTCAATTACCCATTCACAAACATCTGTCTCATTCTTGATGAATCGGCCGTTTGAACGAATCGTTTGAATGAACGACTCAATGACTCGCTTAATGAAACCGCTTATGCTTATCAGCTGCATTTGCGCTCACTATCGACAAACCAATTAAATTTGTTCAAAACTTTTTTTTTTAAATCAGTCCAAACACATTTACATTTTTATTCAGGAGTAATGTATATACAAAACTATAACTTTATATGACAGTAGTTTAGTGATAAAAAAAATGTGCCCCAAATTTTTTTTTTTTCAGTTTTTTTTCCCTTCCATTGTAGCCTACTCGCGCCCCCCCCGGGAGAGTGTCCGCGCCCCACCGGTTGAGAACCACTGCTGTAAGTGAAGAAATGACATGACATCCCTTTCACCCTATAATACAGATTTTGCAGGTACAAGGTAGGGATGTGCAAAACTACCAATTAAAAACTACTAACTGACCAGTCGACGCATTGTCTCAGCGATAAGTCGACTAATCAGTATTAAGGAACCCATGTATAAGGCTGCAATATGTCCATGTTACACAATCAGATGTGTAAGATGCTCCGATACTGATGTTTTTAGACGGATCGGGTATCGACGTTCCTACAAGACCAATCCAAATCCGATACTGTGTGTTAGTCGTGTTCTTTATCGTCAAGCTACAAAACTGACATAAAAGAACCATAAAAATACCATTAAATTAGTCCATATGGCTCATACATTTTATTCAAAAGGCACTGGAAGACATGCGATAGTTTTCTGAATCACAAAAGGCTGTTTAATAAGTAAATATACACAGGTAGTATGCATGCGCAGCACGAGTTAGTGAATGGCGCTGACATAAACATAACGCGCAGGCTGGTGAGGCGATCGAGGCTATTTTCAGCCCTCAGAGCTCACGGCTATTTTCACATGCGAGCGCTACTCACAAACACAAATCTCAGATGTCAGTAGTTCGTTTCACTTATAATATATAATGCAATAAGAATGGTACCGGGAGATCATTTTACCAGAATTTGAATAAGCAAATTAAACAACTGAAGTAACCCACATATAGACACTTACAGGTCTTCTTGGAGTGTTAGGATCGTCAAAATAAAAGCAGGAGGGTTTAAAGGTTAAAGGTGCACGACTGAAACATATAATTGTTGTATTTAAAAATTCAGTAATAATAATACTCATTATTATTTGTTATGTTGACCAACATTTGCAAAGAAAGCTTCTTTTCTAATGAAGACTTATACTGGAATTACTGTTAATTTTGCTGTTACATTATCCAGTAGAATAGTTAACAAAAATGTTCTTAATAGGCAATACATTTATATTGAAATAGTGTGTAGTTAGAGGTTTGTGTTTCTTTACATATTAAAGAGTACTCCCAATTACTTTCACACAATGAGGTAAAGACATTCTAATCTGATTATGCCAAAACAACAACACTGGTATCTGATCGGGAGATACTGCGATTTCAGATATAGGATCGGAAGTGCGTAACTAGTAACTAATGGATATTCAACAATTAAATAGGCTAAACACCTATAACCATAACCCAAAAAATTATTAAAGTAAGAAAAGAAACATGAAAAGCGGCAATAGAGAGCGACACAAATCCGCTTATGCGCATCCCCGACGCTGAATGACGTGCTTCAATGTGCTTTAGCAGATCTCGGAGAAATGACGCGCTTCAAGCAACTGGAGTTCTTGAAGTTACATGGCAATCAGCTCTGCATTCAGAAGTGCAAAGCTGTTAGATTATACATTTGTGGGGTGTGCCATGTTGTTCATGGCATCGAACAGTTTGATTAATGCAGTGTCAGACAGAATCTGCAGAATGATTCTTAACAAATACTCTCCACAATACCTCACAAATAAACCTGTGGATTATGCATAGTAACAGGAACATTACCTCAATGGAGGATTTTAGGTCGAACAGTTAATAAAGAGAGGCACTTTGATGATGCATTAGTGGGGCATTACAGGACTAAATGTGAAGAAATAAAGAGACGAAACTTCTCAGAGAGAAAACCTGTTTGTGTTGAACTTTGCAAAAATATAGCTTCCTATTTTTATCCTTCAATCCTTATATTAATAATAAGCTAAATGTGTCATTTTTTAGGGGCCTGCGTAGCTCAGCGAGTATTGACACCGATTACCACCACTGGAGTCGCGAGTTCAAATCCAGGGAGTGCTGAGTGACTCCAGCCAGATCTCCATAGCAACCAAATTGGCCCGGTTGCTAGGGAGGGTAGAGCAATAAGGGCTAACCTCCTCATGGTTGCTATAATGTGATTCTCGCTCTCTGTGTGGCGCGTGGTATGTTGTGCATGGATGCAGCGGAGAATAGCGTGGGCCTCCACATGTAATACATCTCCGCGGTAATGAGCCAACAAGCCACATGATAATATGTGCGGAATAACGTCTCGGATGCGGAGGCGATTCGTCCCCTGACACCCGGATTGAGGCGAGTCACTACGCCACCATGAGGACTTCCAAATTGGGGATAAAATCACCCCAAACAAAAAAAGATTTTTCACCAGCGAGACAATTTTAAAGTCATTTGCCTAAGAATCGTGATTTGTAACAGAATTGAATTTTTCCACCACCCCTAACCTGAAGTATTGCTTTGCATATGTTTAAGCATGATTTTAGTAACATTTTTGCCCTTTATGGTTTGTCTGTGCCTCAGAACATTTGTGACATGACAGTGGCACACATTTCATATGGTATTTTAATTTCCACATCGTATTTGTGGAAATCACTTTTGTTTGAATGCCATTTTGCCCAAGGCGTGTTTATACTGTCTGAGGTTTAATCCGAAACAGTGGGGTATTTCTCAAGATGGAGGACTAAGCCCTCCACGGAAAACTTGACTCAATACTGAAAACATCCATTTCCCCTGATTAAACAGCACACTGGTGGTGACACATTCTCTCGCTCTTACTGGCAGAGAGCAGTGCCAAACACTGCAGTGCTAGTGACACATTCACACTGTAGAACTGTCCCTTGTCACGGCCCTATTAAGGACCGTATGTGTGTGTGTGTCTGAGTATCTGACCTACTTTTGCCAGTCACCCTTTCTCTGATTCTAATGAAGCTTGTTTCCTCAGGACAATGCTCTCAAACACAGACAATCTAAATAAAAGCACAGGAAACGGGAAACGTTGTGCGGTACACACTAGAAACTCAAACAAACCAATGCTTTGAGATGACCTGCACACCTCAGTCAAGTTTAGTTTCTCTTATTCATTACCAGTCTCACTGATGAAGATCCAGACTTAGAATCAGAACATGCCCTCGAGAGGTGATAACTGTGGTGATGTCACAGGACTGGAATACTATCACTAGGAGAGACAAAACTGGGTCAAGAGTTCAAGCCTATTTTATCTATGCTTGATTAATATACTCATTAGTGCAGCATTATTATTATTATTGCTTATACTTGGGGTTAGATAATAGCTATTTTTCCACTGACAAACAATGGCACCATAACTCCGCTAACGCCATTATGTCTGATTCGCAAACAAATTACTCTTTTGAATCTTTCGATTGAATTTTTATTTTTTTAAATCAGTCAGAAAGTTTCACGAAACAAGTTAGAACCAATGAGCTCAGGTTAGCAGTTGGAATCAAAGAATCAGCCATCAGTGAGTTCAAAACTGGAAGCGCAGATATTTCAAAATAAGAGTCCCCAGTCAATTTCAGGATCGTATATATTTAAATGTTCCACATTATGTATTAAATCTTGTTTTATCTGGTTATTATTAGGATTTTGGGAGCACAATAAACTGCTTTTGAGATTTCATTCAATTTGGACTTTTGCAGCCTCTGTGTCTGTCCCAGCAAGGAAAAACTAACAGCAACAACTAACAATTATTTTGATAATCGATTAATCTTCAATTATTTCTTCGATTAATTGGATTAAAAAATAAATATATATTTTCCTGTATTTTATTAAGATGTTTTTGGTTAAAGAAATAAGGGGGTAAGGATTTGGTTAGAATTACAGTACAGAATTCACAATTCTATACTCTCCCAAAACTTTGAACAAAGCCTGAATCATGAGATTTTGGTTTAAATATTTTATTATAATAATGAATTTCAGGACAAATGAACAACAGTTGCTTTCTTTTTCTTGTAAAACTTAAAAAGTACTGCTCATCAAAGAGTAAAAAGATCCATTGGAGATGGAGTGGGACTAAACATCAGCCCAGTAGAGGGCAATGGTGACACCTGAATAGAAATACTAATAATTCTGCCCTGCTGAGAAATACATAATTATGTTAGATACTAGTGATGAAATGATTAGTCGACATTATCGACAACAAAAAATTATCGACAAAAATGTCTTGTTGAATAGTCGTTTGATCTCATTTAATATAACATGGGATCACATTAAACTGTAATGATGGAGCGCGAGAGTAGCACTGCAGCTCGCGCTTGACTGAGGATAGGAAGTAAATGGCTCAGAGTCCAGATGCACTCTAAACTTTCCAAACAGCTTCAGGTGATGTAGATCACAAAGTATGAGGGAATTATACAAAAAAAAGATGATTTTGTCCTCTTTATTGTTAGCAAGCATGTTTAATCCAACCTTTTATGTCAGGCCACAAGCGGAATAATCGGTTAAGAGCTAATGATTAATCATTGCAATAATCGTCGAATAGTCGAATAATCGTTCTAATAATTGTTAGATTAATCGATTATCAAAATAATCGTTAGTTGCACCCCTATTAGATACATTTGCTTGTATACCGTCACTAGTATAATCACTAGTAAAATAATGCTTGACATAGTATAAATTTACTGTTGAAATCAGACATTACATTTGGCATCATCAGAGCACCCTTAGCATTATTTCTCATTATATTCAGCATAATACACAGTTTAATATAGTACAATCATCTGTAAGCGCAGTGCAGATTAGAGGTCGACCGATTAATCGGCAGATTTTTTGGCATTTTTTACATAATCGGCATCGGCCAATATCCACGCATATCAAGCCGATTATTAGGCAGGCGCATCTGTGGGCAGCCTAGTGTTGTTGTGGAACACGTGTTCGACGCATGCTGCCCCTAGAGTCATTTTCCAGCAGAGTGAGCAGACCTCATCCAGTGCCTAAGGAAGGAGCTAAGTTCCTTGGAGAAAACAGTAAGGATTACATTTGTATAACTTCTTTAGATTTAATTAAAAACTTTTGATATGTTACTGCCAACTTCAAGAAAAAATGTGACAAAGCGATAGTTGACATGACGTTCGACTACTTTGGATATTGATAGTGTAGTTGAAGTTGCATTATCACAGCAGAAGGGTTGCTATCATGTCACAATAAGCAAGCAAGAATTTTGCAATTACAGACAGTGAATCTGAGACTTTTATTTGTTCTGTTTGTGTGTCTTATATTTGAGAGGGTTGTCACTCAATGCAGAGAAATAAGTAATAAAAAAGATACCAACGCGCTATTGGCTATTGAAGGACTGGCTTTGGTAAGCTCGGACATTATTGGTTCTGCTGTCGGTACTGGAGAAATTAAGAAAATACATTCTTTATTGCTATAAAGAGAAAGTTATTTTATCTCGCCAGCCATTTCTATGTATAATAATATGAAACCATTTGTCTGTGATGCAATTTAGCTATTCGCAGTCATAGAGAGAGAGAGAGATAGAGAGAGATCTCGCGCACAGCGAGCACAACACGAGCCCAGCTAAATGAGTGACAGAACTAAACATTCAAACGTAGCCTGGTTTAGATCTGTGATTATTAGTCTGATTTTATTTTAGATTTCGCCTTCCAAAGATTATAAAAAGAATATTTATACATAAGTCGCATTCTGTCTAGCACAACTTCCTTCCCTTCACAGCGGTGCACTGACATTCCTCCCTAAAACTCAAACTTAACGTCAGAATCAGCACGATCGGTGATTGTTGTAAAATACAGTCTAGCTACTGTTGCTAAATTGCGGGACGCGTTTAATAATAAAAAGAGCGCAAGAGATACCGGTCCCAAGGCGGCGCGCACTCCGAAACACACCGCAACGAGACAAGCAAATAGGCTACTTTGGGTTTCATGCGTCTAAACGATCAACTATACACAAAAATATGTGAGAATTCACTTAAACACAGTTTATGTCTTAAATGGACGTAGTTATGGAAATAGTTGGGAGACAATATGCTGCATCAGGAGTCTATTAGACTCGGTCTTAAAGGGGAAGCTGTCTATTAAACATGTGATGATTGAGTCATTACTGCGAATCAAACAACAAAAGGCAAAGAGAAAATCACTTACAGCTCTTGAATGAATAACTTCTGCATTAATAAGCATTAATCTATCTATGATAAACTATGCAGTGTTATTTTACAATTGATTACTAGTTATTAGATTTCTTTTTAGACCACACCTGAACAGTTAATGTTAGTAGACCTTCCTGAAATAAAATTATTTATATATAAACGGTATTCTTAACGGTTCTTTTTGTTATATATATATATATATATAACAAAAAGAACCGTTAAGAATACAGTTGAAGTACCGGATCGATAAGCAGTATCGGTAAGATAGTAATACCATTAAAACCTTAACGATACCCATCCCTATGACTGTGCTTCTCTTGGATGCTCTGAATATTGGATTACGTGTCTGGATTGCCCCTTAATTAAAGCTGCATTTGGATCTCAACCTTCGTGTCTCGGAGCAGTTCAGTAACACTCGGCTTTGTTTATTTAATATATTTGTTATACATTATTTATACAATATGTTTTTACATTATACATTTTTAATTTTAAGTGTACAAGTGCAGATTGGTCAAGTGTTCAATAAATGTATTTGTTGAGAAATGTTGTCTATCTTAAGTAATTATTTGTGTTACATTTTATCTTTCAAATAAGAGGTTAAAAACAAGCACATATCGGCCAAATATCGGCCAAAATAAATCGGCAGCAATAATCGGCCATCGGCCGACCCGGATTTCAAAAGATCGGCATCGGCCTGAAAAAAACAATATCGGTTGACCTCTAGTGCAGATTCATGCTTAAAAATTCTTATCCCGGTGCTTATTGTATTACATGAATAAACCATCTAAAACACTTCAAAACAGGCACACCTTGACCTCTGAGACATCAGGGATATACATGAAAGCTGCACAATTGATTACATTGACACCGGAATCAAGACATGATGTTGCACAAAATACTAACAGCAAAGCACAGTTTAATCAAAGTGATTGCGCTCTCTTTCTCGATTGTGTTTGGTTTGATTGACGCGGACACGCACACTCCATGAAATTTAATGGAGACTTGCTTGCGTTCAACTTGTCTCAGTGTTTTTCAAATTTGTTTCGTTATGCACCACATAAAACAAATTTTCACTGGGCTGAAAAGTGACATCACTGAAGGAGCTTCTCCTTGCTGTTCACACATTTTCAACTAATCGATAATGAAATTAGTTGTCGATGATTTACATTATCGATAATTATCGATTAGTTGTTGCAGCCCTAAAATACTAAGAACATTTTATGCATACAAAAAAGATGTATATCAGGGCTGCAGACCTCATTTGGTAGCATCAGAATCTACTGCAATAATAAAAGTGAATAACACTGCATATTTTGCCCTACTTAAAATGCTCATTCGTCAGTAAGGCATTGATTTTGATTTAGCATGCAGATGTAATTTACTGGTATCAACAACAGGAAGGTTATCAATAACATCCATAAAGAGTAATAAGATTACACCTAATTTATATAGGGCTAAAATTAGCCAACTCTGACTGAGTTGAGACTCCTTTCATCAGGTTCTTGTTAATTCAAGTTCAATCATCTCTTGGAAATCTGAGGGCAAATGAAAGAGCTATAGAGTTATAATAGCAATATAATAATTATTATAAAATATATTTCTGCCTAAAATACTAATACAGTTAGTGTTACTGAAGTGAATTCATGGTTGTTATTTTTTGAAAGGTGGTGAAATAGGAAAAGACTGCTAAGGTGTGTATGACTTAATGTAATTTTAGTATTTCCTTATCCAGACATCAAATACATTTTCACAAAATTAGAACAGAAATCGATTTGTTTATTATTAAAGGCTCGTAACATGCTGACTAATAAAGATACATTTAGAAGGGAAAAACGTTTTGGTCTAAAAGGTGCTTTGAAACCACGATTACTCATTCGGCACTTCATGTCTACACACATGCAGGGAAAAGAGGCAACGTGTGTGGAGCGGGACAGGGTAGAATTGATGCATGTTTGTTGCTAGAAAACAATATTCAAGATTACAGCGCAGAAAGAGCAGAGCTGTTGTCCACATCACTGTTGTGTTGGTGCGGATAGAATCAATCCGGTGTCCGACGTAACCTAATTGTTAGCAAGGCAGCTAGCATTAGCAAGTTCACCCAGTCTGACACTACATTACCACTAGCGCGTTGTGAGCGAAGCTGAGAGCGTTTTCAATTCATTCCTATGAAAGCCGAGCGTCATGCTCGCAAGGTGGATCGTAGGATTGGCAGCGGTGGAGCAAGCTCTCTCCTAGCGCTGTGAGCGCCATTGAGCGGTTTTCATCTGCCCCAGTGGAAACGCAGCCTGAGAAAGCCGAACTGATTGTGTTTTAGCGACACGCAGTAAATATTGAAAATTCCTCAAAAGCTTATCGTGGATTTTCTTTATCGTGATATATATCGATATCATTTTATCGCCCAGCCCTACATGTGAAGGGAGATTTCTCTTTTGAAGCTACAAAAATCACAGACAGTCAGCATAAACGACATCCATACGAAAAATTGCCATTCACTTGCATTTTAAGGACCTACTGAGCTAAGATATTTTTCTTCAAATGAGTTCTGGTGAAGCAAGAAAGTCATACACCTGGGATATCATGGGGGTGAGTAAATAATGAGAGAATTTTCACTTTTGGGTGAACTATACCTTTAAGTCTGGAGCCCTGAACACACACACATTGCCTGTCTGCATTTCTTTCAAGACTTGGGGTCGTCTATGAGCACACCACAGCCAGACGCACCCACACATGTTTTTGCATTCCTCACAAAAGAGTAACAGTCTGTCCTGGATAGTGTTTAGATTTGAACCTAGAGTAATGTAACATACAACTTATGCTGAAAAACTCAACATGAGCATAGAGCGAGAACGGTATTTAAACAAGCTCCACAAAGGTCACTTTCACTGCACAAACAGTCATTTGAGGAGTTGCAGAATGAATACAAGTACAACTCTGTCAACATCAACCAAAACAACACCACTGTAGAGACTCAGATTTCCTTCAAGTGCATAACAGACAAAGAAGCGAGCCATCTTTGCTGCAAGCTATAAAGACGCAGAGCATTCAGATGCTTATGGTAGCACTGACACCCCAACAGTTACAGTCACCACTCAACAAATCACAGACAAGCTGTACCCCACCCATAAAATGCAGTAGACATATGAAGGTGAATCCATCTTAAAATGAATGCTAATAAAGGATTCGGTTTGATCTTCAAAGCACCCCCACCTAGAGGTCGTCGATATATCGGTTTTGCCGATTAATCTGCACCGATACCAGATTTCGGTTATTGGCAAAAATCCACATCAATAGTTTTTCCCTGTTGCGTCCGGTGCTGGAGCATCTGGGAAGGGTCCACTGTTGTTATACTGTATGAGAGCGGCCCCAAGATCACTTCACTGATGTCGTGTGGTATTTGTTTTGACATGTGAGACTACAGTCTGCATGGAGCAGAACACTTCAGATGCGGATCTGAACCTCAACATCAAACTACACTACAATACACGTCGTCATATAATTATGAAGTAATTAATTTGTTGACTAGATGCTGCATTAGTAGAGAACAGCAGTATGTTTGCCGACAAGGCTGAGAGCACGCTAACATTAAAGCTAACCTCAAGCGGTTAGAACAATGTGACAAAAATACAAACAAGTCCTACCCAAATTATTAAATGTCACGATTGTTACCATCTATGTGATCCAACTGGTCACATTTATGCATTTGTTAGCCAGCTAAGTTGCATATTTAAAGCTAGTGATGTGAGAAAGCAAATCATATCTTCATGCAGCCGAGAGAAACATTTAAGCAAATCAGGAACACATCCGATTTCAATAACGCATTTTTATTCTTAATGTAATACGATGAATTCTGATCAATCACATTCTTGCACTAAAAAGGCTAGACACAGCACAACAAATACAGTTTAACAGAAAGCAGGTGTCTCAATAAATTAGACATATCATCTAAAAAAAACAAAAAAATTATCTAAAGCAATCCTACATGAGACGCTGAATAAACAAAAACAAAGTGAAACAAAAACGTTCATCTAGCACGCGTTTACATAGAAAAACAAATGGATGGTTGCAATAGCGTTCTGTGTGAACAGCCCATTACAGTTGGTGGAGGTCTTTGGCCATTGTGTTTTGTTCTCTTATAAGCGTTTCTCAGTTTAAGCAATGAGTCGATTAAATGCTTTGTCAGGAATGATGTTCAACTTGGAAATGTGTGTTTCGAGATCAACGAGTTCAGTTCCAGTCTGTTGTATTATAGACCAGTCTCAGTCTCATAGTCTGAGCCGCTTCACCACGAGTTCAGCCGAATACCACTGCTACCTGTGAATATTGCTACTCTACATACAACTGTACTGAATAAAAAAAATGTGGTATTTCACCATTATTATAAAGCTTGAGTCTGGGGTAGTTGGAATCAGTGCAAGTGTAAGACCATGTGTCTATTGAAGCCCCGTATAATTTAACGGTGCAGAATGGTTTATGTAATTATTGCACCCACTAGTGGACTAAGGAAACAATGTCAATTAAAAACTCAGCTGACTTTAAAATTAGAATATTAGTTTCATATATATTATTTCTATATTTATTTCATTTAAAAAAAGTACAATACATTTTTATGGTTCAGTCAGTAATTTTTATTTTTGCAATAAATTTCAGCACTATTTTACTTTATTTTTTTCATTCAGTATCAATTTTCAAAACTATCAGTTGATGAATCGTTATCGGCAGGTACTGCCCAACTTAGTTATCGGTATCTGTAAAATCCACCATCGGTCCACCTCTAACCCAAACCTTTCCCTTCATTGTTCTAAAGTTTAACCCCTCAGTCCAACATTTGTTCAGGTCCATCTTGAAGCAGTTAGGAAAGGCCATAAACATGAGAAACAGAAGTGCTTTCTCTGAAGCTGAGGTCAGCAGAACAGCTCAGCTATAACAGCGCAGGCAGATACTGCAGCTGATCTTCAATGGCTTCTGCTGGTTTTGGCAGAGCAGTATATGAGCCGATACAGAGTATCAACCATCAGACTGAACATGACAGCTTCCGGAAAAGAGCCTGTATTGTTGTGCTTCTGTCCAATGTGAAGGCAAGGTTACAGTCACTGCTCTGCGCAAGAAGCCACACACACACACACACACGAAAAATTCACAATGATAACAATGATCAAATTTGGCTGATGATTAAATGTCAAACGAAAAATTGCTATTATGACGATGTATTGTCTGTGTTAGGGCTATGATGATTAATTGTCTCTTTAAAAGCTTTCAAGATTATTGTCATATTTCTTAGTGCATGTGTCCTTAATCCAAGTCAAGAAGTCTTTTTTACATTTTTAACTTCAAATATATAAATCAAATAATAAAACAGGGATATTGGATTTGCATTTAAGGCTCTAAAAACTTGTGAATGCCATAAAAAATAATGTGGACTGGGAAAACAGATAAATCTGAAAACGATGATGTATTTGTTATCATGTGAAGCAGTCATGAGATCCATTACAACCAAAACAGTCAAGATTGTGGCCCGTGTATTAGCGGCGCTGTTGTGCCCGATATTCACTTTGATCGAGTTTATAAAGGTTTATGTTACTTTGTAAAACATTCACATTGCATTCCTTCTAAGGCAACAGGAAGTTTACTTGGAACTGGTGTCCGGCGACGGGTGTTTCAGACTGTACAATCGACAGCGATTTTCGCATGTGCAGTATGGGGATAAAAGTGTTTTTATATGTTTCATTGTGGACAAGCAACTTTTGGAAAATTTTTGAAAACGACAGTGGACAGAGAGCACTTCGAAAACGAAAATGGTGTTTTCAAATGTATCCGGATTAATGTACACAGCCTATATTTGTTTGTTTATATTTTCTCGAGAGTTTGGTGTGAGCGTCTGGTGACAGTGCATGCATGAGAGCACTTGAGAAGTGCTTCACGTGTTTTTCTGGACAGGAGCTACTCTAGTTGACGTCTGTAATGTGGCTCAGTGATAACTGAACGAAACACATACATGTCGTTGATGCATTTCTATATTAGCTCAAAATTCCCTTATTTGGGCATTAAAATGTGATTGGAATTTGGAGTGCACAATAACAACAGTCACCTAAGATCAACTGTCTGCCATCAGAGCGATTATTTAATAAATCACGACAGTCCTGTTCATGTCTGATCTATAACTATGTTAACTAATAAATAAAGAGTGGCAATAGTTCTTTAGCTTCTGCGGGACAGTTTCATTACCTCTGTAGGCCTATATCGCTAATTCAATAAAACTGATTACTTCTAGGTAGAGGTTGACAGATTAATCGGCCGATTTTTTGCATTTTTTAACATAATCGGCCAATATCCAAGTATATCAAGCAGATTATTAGGCAGGCACATCTGTGGGAAGCCTAGTGTTTTTGTGGAACACGTGTTCAACGCACACTGCCCCTAGAGTCATTTTCCAGCAGAGTGAGCAGACCTCATCCAGTGCCTAAGGAAGGAGCTAAATTCCTTGGAGAAAACAGTAAGGATTAAATTCTTATAACTCCTTTATATTTAATTAAAAACTTTTGATATGTTACTGCCAACTTCGAGAAAAAACGCGAGGCGACATGACGTTCGGCTACTTTTGATATTGATAGTGTAGTTGAAGTTGCATTATCACAGCAGAAGGGTTGCTATCATGTCACAATAAGTAAGCAAGAATTTTGCAATTACAGACAGTGAATCTGAGACTTTTATTTGTTCTGTTTGTGTGTCTTATATTTGAGAGGGTTGCACTATAGTCTATTGAAGGACTGGCTTTGGTAAGCTCGGAAGTTGCTGTCGGTACTGGAGAAATTAAGAAAATACATTTAATATTGCTATAAAAAGAAAGTTATTTAATCTCGCCAGCCATTTCCATGTATAATATTAAACCATTTGTCTGTGATGCAATTTAGCTATTCACAGTCAGAGAGAGAGAGAGAGAGAGAGAGAGAGAGAGAGAGAGAGAGAGAGACGATCTCTCACGCGGTGCCACAGCAAGCACAACACGAGCCCTGCTTAATGATTGACGACGAAAGACAGAACTGGTTACACTTTAAATCTGTGATATTAGTCTGATTTTATTTTAGATTTCGCCTTCCAAAGATTATAAAAAGAATATTTATACATAAGCCACATTCTGTCACTTCCTTCCCTTCACAGCGGTACACTGACATTTCTCGCTAAAACTCAAACTTAACGTCAGAATCAGCACGATAGGTGATTGTTGTAAAATGCAGTCTAGCTACTGTTGCTAAATAATAATTAATAAAAAGAGCGCAAGAGATACCATTCCCAAGGCGGCGCGCGCTCCGAAACAGACCGCAACGAGACAAGCAAAGTATAGGCTACTTTGGGTTATGCGCGCGTGCGTCTAAACGATCAACTATACACAAAAATAGGTCAAAACGACCGGCTTGGAGACACAGTTTATGTCTTAAATGGACGTAGTTATGGAAATAGTTGGGAGACAATATGCTGCATCAGGAGTCTATTAGACTCGGTCTTAAAGGGGAAGCTGTCTATTAAACATGTGATGATTGAGTCATTACTGCGAATCAAACAACAAAAGGCAAAGAGAAAATCACTTACAGCTCTTGAATGAATAACTTCTGCATTAATAAGCATTAATCTATCTATGATAAACTATGCAGTGTTATTTTACAATTGATTACTAGATTATTAGATTTCTTTTTAGACCACACCTGAACAGTTAATGTTAGTAGACCTTCCTGAAATTAAATCACTGTGCCTATATAACGTTTATCTTAAAAAGAACCGTTAAGAATACAGTTGAAGTACCGGATCGATAAGCAGTATCGGTAAGATAGTAATACCATTAAAACCTTAACGATACCCATCCCTATGACTGTGCTTCTCTTGGATGCTCTGAATATTGGATTACGTGTCTGGATTGCCCCTTAATTAAAGCTGCATTTGGATCTCAACCTTCGTGTCTCGGAGCAGTTCGTAACACCTGCTTTGTTTATTTAATATATTTGTTATACATTATTTATACAATATGTTTTTACATTATACATTTTTAATTTAAGTGTACAAGTGCAGATTGGTCAAGTGTTCAATAAATGTATTTGTTGAGAAATTTTGTCTATCTTAAGTAATTATTTGTGTTACATTTTATCTTTCAAATAAAAGGTTCAAATAAGAGGTTAAAAACAAGCACATATCGGCCAAATATCGGCCAAAATAAATCGGCAGCATTTATCAGCCATCGGCCGACCCGGATTTCAAATTATCGGCATCGGCCTGAAAAAACCCATATCGGTCGACCTCTACTTCTAGGAATTGTCTAATTCATTTATTCAAAGGTTTACATTACTTTTATACAGTATATCAAAATAATGTTCTTTAAAAGACAATATAAATGATCAAAGTTGAAATAATAAGAGTTTCTCATATACCTTAATCTATACTTATAGCCATGCTAAAGTGCAGGGGAAAATTCTTGTCAGCCATAAAGCAGATAGAAATAAGAGAAATTATTCAGGCCCAACGGAGCAGACCACTGGGGTGAAAGACTAAGTGTCACTCTCGCTTTCTGTTAAACCTAATTATTCCGACAAAAAGCTGCATCTGAGCCAACGATCGTACAAAGAGAATCACATTTCAAAGTGAGCAGTAAAAGGGTAGCGCAAATGTCATCACAAATATCAGTGGTAAACAAAAAAGGACCATCCCTACACAAAGAGCTAGCATAGCTGGCGTATAATATACATCCTGCTGAGACTGATCTGTGCACAGTGGAGATCCCTATTATCTCGCACCCCTGACTAAATCTCTCCTGTACACCTGTGGGGGATGAGGGATAAAGAGAGAAAGTGGCCAGATAAACTTGAGGTTGTAGAAAACAGCCTCCAACGGCTCATTAACTAAATGGCCAAACAATCACTTCTGAAGACAGGTATTTAACCTCTGGAGTCATATGAATTTCTAAAGCTGCATTAATGTGCTTTTTGGAGCAAATAACTGTGTATAATTTGTGACCAAAATAAAGGATTCTAAGGATTCTATGGACCTACAGAGCGGAAATATTCTTCTTAAAAAAATGTTTGTGTTCAGCAGAATAAAGTCATACACATCTGAAATGAGTTAATGAGAGAATTTTCATTATTTGGTGAACTCTCTTTAAAAAAAGCACTCGTACATTTTTTGAAAATTTATTTTTGTACTTACGCTGACACCTAGTGGCATGGATGCAGCATCATTCAAAGAATAGTTTTCAGTTACCGATGAAAACTAGAAATAGAAATTCACAAATCAATGTCAGACATAATGTAATCCCTGAGTAAAAGTGTCCAGTAACAGTGTGGTTTTTAAACGAGTAGGATTCGGCTGGTCATGTGATTCTAAATGGCAGCCCCCATTAGGAGACCCGCTCCATGTAGAATAAAACAGATTTTATAAAGTTGATCTAACTGGAGTCTTCATCTTATGTGAATGCTCATGATTTTATACGCATGTTTAAAAATTACAATACACAAGGGTGTGTTCACACTTGGCAGGTTTGGTTGGTTTGATTAAAATGAACTCTGGTCCAATTGCTCTGTTAATGTGGTTCATTTGAACAAGTGTGAACGCTGTCATCCGAATCTTGGTGTGCACCAAACAAGCAGGGTCCCTTCAAAACGAACTCTCGATTGATATATTAACACAGCATAGACCAAAGACGTCTAAACGGACCAATAACAGGAAGTAATTTGCCTCATACTAACCTCAAGCATACCTGGTTCTTTATAGGAGCTATATTCACCATTATACTTCGGTACAGGGGTCGGAACCGCCGTCAGCCGTCATTGCAGCATATCTTCGTTTGTGTGTGCAAAGGAGGAAATTCTGGTGCTATTTTGACTCCTTTACACATTTTATTAGCTCTTCTGTTTGTTGTCAGCTGGTAAAAATACCACCATATATACATATATAAATCTAATAAGCGCATTTCGCCAGCAGCCAGCATTGTTTTGGATGTTTGACAAGTTCCGTTGCAAAATATCCTTCATAAAAGCTGTCCAATCAGGTTGTGACCTTATCCTGATGCCTTTTGTTTTGTATCTTTAGGTTTGGTGTTAAAAATGCGGTGTGAACGCTAAGTAAACCAGGACTAAATGTATCATTTTTTTGAGTGTTTCTTTAAAGGGATAGTTCACCCCTAAAAATTTAAATAGTCATACTTTACTCATTTAGTCATAGTCATTTCAAACCAGGTTTATGACCCGGGCCAAAGGTCAAGCTATATTTTTTCTAAGAATGAACATGATCTTGTCTTGAGGTTAAATCCAGCAGTCTCACCTTTAGACAAACCACCCAAATCCAGGGCAAGACTTCACTACAGGATCTGAGCCCTAATCACCTTCCTGCAGACATAATCAGAAGAGTATAATAAACTTGTTTTGCTGCTTCTCCAGGCCAACATGCAGTCATATGGACATTCAGACATATGAGCATGTACAGTTGAACCTACACTTAGGTTGAAGTCATTAAAACTCATTTTTAACCACTCCACAGATTTCATATTAGCAAACTATAGTTTTGGCAAGTCGTTTAGGACATCTACTTTGTGCATGATACTAGTAATTTCTCCAACAATTGTTTACAGACAGAGTGTTTCACTTTTATTTGACTATCACAATTCCAGTGTGTCAGAAGTTTACATACATAACTTTACACTAAGATAACTGCACCTTTTAGCAGCTTGGGAAATTCCAGAAAATGATGTCAAGCCTTTTTGGCAATTAGCTTCTGATTGGATGTGTATCTGTGGATGTATTTTAAGGCCTACCTTCAAACTCTGTGCCTCTTTGCTTGACATCATGGGAAAATCCAAAGAAATCAGCCAAGACCTCAGAAACAAATGTGGACCTCTACAAGTCTGGTTCATCCTTGGGAACAATTTCCAAACACCTAAAGGTACCACGTTCATCTGTACAAACAATAATATGCAAATCTAAACAGCATGGGGCCACGCAGCCATCATACCGCTCAGGAAAGAGATGCATTCGGTCTCCTATAGATGAACGTATTTTTGTGTGAAAAGTGCTAATCAATTCCAGAAAACCGCAAAAGATCTTTTGAAGATGCTGGAGGAAACAGGTAGACAAGTATCTATATCCACAGTAAAATGAGTCCTAAATCAACATAACCAAAACGGCTGCTCAGCAAGGAAAAAGCCACTGCTCTGAAACCACCATCAAAAAGCCAGACTACAGTTTGCAAGTGCACATGGGCACAAAGAACTTCCTTTTTTAATTAACTTCCTCTGGTCTCATGAAGCAAAAATGCAACTATTTGGCCATAATGACCATCATTATGTTTGGAAGAAAAAGGGTGATGCTTGGAAGCTAAAGAACACAATTCCAACCATGAATCATGGGGGTGGCAGCATCATGTTGTGGGGGTGCTTTGCTGCATTAGGGATTGGTGCACTTCACAAAATAGATGGCATAACGAGGAAGCAACATCTCAAAGACAGCCAGGAAGTTAAAGCTCGGTTGAAAATGGGTCTTCCAAATGAACATTGACCCCAAGCATACCTCCAAATTTGCGGCAAAATGGCTCAAGGACAACAAAGTCAAGGTATTGAAATGGCCATCACAAAGCCCTGATCTCAATCTGATTATAAACTAAATTTTTGGGAAGAAATGAAAAAGCATGTCCGATCAAGGAGGCTCACAAACCTGACTCAGTTATACCAGTTCTGTCTGGAGGAATGGGCCAAAATTACAAGCTTGTGGAAGGCTACCCACAACATTTGGCCCAAGTTAAACAATTTATAGGCAATGCTACCAAAGTGTATGTAAACTTCTGACCCACTGAGAATGTGATGAAAGAAATAAAAGCTTAAATCTCTACTATTATTCTGACATTTCACATTCTTAAAATAAAGTAGTGATCCTAACTGACCTAAGACAGGGAATGTGTTCAGATTAAATGTCAGGAATTGTGAAAAACTGAGTTTAAATATTTTGGCTAAGGTGTATGTAAACTTCTGCCTTAAACTGCAGAGCATGATTGGCAATGTAGTCAAGCTGGCAAATGAGCACATTGCTACATGGAGCCATATGGAGAAATGCTGCTGCAGTTATGCACACATGAACATGCAGCTACATACATTATGTGCATGGAGAGCTGCACACATGTATAGATAAGAGAGATGCAGTGGTCAGCACGTGGTTACTGGTGTTAAACTGCCCCATCAGAGTACCTTCATCTACGCCTCAATCTCACAGGAACACCAGCACGTTGGCTGTTACTCAGTTACTACATCGTACAATTAACACAAATTACTGAAGCACGTCAAACACCCAATACCCCACTATATCCATGAGTTTTACCTCAGAAACCCAAATGATCTCAGTATTCAAACTGCTGTCACCCATAAAAACACACCAGCAGCCGTTAGCCGGTGTGCTAACTGAACCACTAAATCAGTGCAGGAGTGTAGCTGCGATCACTGCGTGGAGAGAAAGCTTAAAGAGGCCCTCTTTCACGAATAACCGAGTACTAAAAATATTAATATTTTTGCTAACGTGAACGGACCATAGGGGTGACCACTGAAAGTGTCCTTTGCGCTACGCGAACGAACAAATCACTGAATTCGCGCGAGGCGCGCGCTAAAATTCCGAAGATGACTCGCTCGCGCAGCGGCCGCGGTCACTGTCAAAAAAGGACAAACGGCCAGCGACACACAAACACTCTTACCTCATCGTTCAGTTTCCATAATATCTCAAGCACTCTGTGGAAGAATGCACGAGGAACATGGGATGAGAGAAGTTCTCTTCGTTTCCTATTTTAACGGTCAAGATAAATTCCAGGATTATATATTTGCTCCTTCAGGCTGCTCGCTCCCCCCAAGTAGCTTCGCTATTAGTGTGGTAAAAAAGGAGGAAAAAAGAAACGTTTAAACTTCATTCAGCATCCGTGTATGAGCATGTACTGTAGACAGGGGGCGCAATGCGGCCCAGATAAGATGACATACCTCAGTGCATGATCTCAAGTTCTGTTTTCTGTTATTATGCATCCTATGTTTAAACACTGGGACAGTATCAAGCTCTAAGTAGGATGGCTAAAAAGTGTGGCCTCCTCTAGGTGGCGCGCTACGGCTCAAAAAGTGTGCTGTTCAGGTTGTAGTCCAAAACCTCTGATCCTATGTGTTTTTTTTAATGACAATTGTGATTCTTTACCTCAGATAACGCAAAACAAATTATATTTTCCTGGCTTGTATTGCTAGTCTGCCTGCGCGTTCTCGAGTTGATTGACTGGCAATGTCTGTATCTAAAAGGTGATTGACTCTTTTACCTGTAAGGTGGGACTTTCTTTCTACATCCACCATTGACCGTTTAGCGCCAGAACTTCTGTTCCAATTTACATTTATTTACATTTACATTTATGCATTGTCTTTTATCCAAAGCGACTTACAGTGCACTTATTACAGGGGCAATCCCCCCGGAGCAACCTGGAGTTAAGTGCCTTGTTCAAGGACACAATGGTGGTAGCCCTGGGGATCGAACCAGCAACCTTATGATTAACAGTTATGTGCTTTAGCCCACTATGACACCACCACTCCTTTCTCCCATTCATTTTAATCCAGGTTTTTGTAGCAAGTCAGTCCACTGTCGGCCATCTTTGGAACGTTCCTGGGAGACTAATACCAGTCATACCAGTGTAGATTCTGTCTACTTGAATGGGGGGACACCGAAATCTAAAAAATGGTTGGTCAAGAGCATGATCAAAGAACATATTTCAAATCAGCAAAAAATATATATAATATTGGACTCATAAATTGTGCTACTTTCCTCATATTACGCTGAAACACACAATTTTCACGGCTTGTATAGCAAATGTGCATGCGTGTTCTCAAGTTGATTGACGTTCAATGTCTGTATCTAAAAGGTGATTGGCTCTTTTATGTTTAAGGCTGGACTTCCTTTTTTATATCCGTTGGCCATAGGGCTCAAGAGCTTCTTGGTTGGGTGTTCCAATTTCTCCCATTCATTTAAATAGAAGTTGCCTGTCTCTGCTAAGTTGTCTCTGATTTTAATAGAAGTGGCCTGCTGGTTGGCCTACAGATTGACGTCATGGCTGAACAGCTCTTTTGAAACTTCTGAACAAACAAACAACATAATAAATAAATACATTCATAAATACATAAATAAATAGTGTCTCCTAAATGTACATTCTTAGAATAAATAAATAATTAAATAAATGTTTCTTCTGAATTTACATTACTGTTAAACAGTTACCAGTTAACCGTTTTACCACAAGCAAAATATGCTAGTGGTTATCAAACATAATCCTTTGGATTGCGCTGTTAGGAAGTCTGTTTTTCTCTCGTTTCCTTTCTAGGTATGTATATTTCTGTTTTTCTTTTTTTTATGCTGACGGCACATACGTCACGTGCAAAATGAGTCACGTGCAGGAAATGAACAAAACACTACCGCAGTCAACTGTATGCCAGGAGATACTATAATACAGCTTCAGAAATGCAAACAAATATTATTTGGCATAACGTAAATCGATATTATATTATAGTGGCGCTTTAAACGAAGGCACGTGATGCACAGAGGTTTTATGAGGAAGAAAAGTAACTCAGTAGCTAGTATGCAAGTCTAATGTATACTGGTGCATGATTTGTACCTTATATTTCGTTTGAACTCACAGCGTTCACGTACAAAAGAGATTGCACACACAGTAAATCTTGGTGAACTTTTTTTAATCTGGGTTTGTTTTGCAGATTATTGCATATTTATTATTAATACAATATTCCAGTCATTTTGCATATTGCTGATTGTGATATTTCAATCACGAGTGTTAAATCTGATTTCAGGTGTTTTTAAATAGCAAGAATTGCCATGAAAGGACTTTACTGTAAACTGTCTGGAGACCAGGGGGATGTGAAGTTTCTTTTACAGGAGACGGTGAGTGCACAGTGCATGCTTGGACTTTTCCATTTTCACCAGCATTCATCAACATATCCACTTTTGCCTGAAGAGATCTGAAATTATAAATTGTCCACAGCACATTTTCCTGTTTCAACTTGTGTGATCTTGCTTTCTGTTGTTGCAGATTTTACCCACTAACATTGGCGACCATCAGGTCAAAGTTCAAGTAAAAAGCTGTGCACTAAGTCCGGTTGAGTTTAAGGTGATGTGATTTTTAATCTTTTGAACAATCCCTTGTGGTCATGTCTGATATTTTGATGTGATTTTTTTTTAATATACCCGTGCTTTGGCCTAAGGACAACTCTGCAGTCGTTAGGTCAAAATTCCAGGCAAGCAGCGCTTGATGACAGCGCGTGCAGGTCGCCCACTCTCTTGACTGAGGCGAGCGCCAGCAAGAGCGCAGTTTTGAGCGAGAGCTATTTAAGGTGCACGGTTCGGAGAGGTTCGAACGGGGCACTCTTGAGTGCGTCCAGGACCGTGGCCAGGTCCCAGATCGGCCCGAGGGGCGAGGAGGGTTCATCCTCCTAAGCCTCTTAGGAAACGAATGATTAGGTCGTTTTTCCCTAATGAACGTCCTTTATCAGGATTGTGTGACGCCGCTATGGCAGCCACATAGACTTTGAGCGTGGAGGGTGTGCGGCCCGCCTCCAGCAGCTCTTGAAAAAAGGTGAATACACTTGGTATCTCGCGACGATTTGGGGTTCAAGCTCTTGGTATCACACCAGTCACTGAACACTTTCCACTTTTGGGCATATAAGCCTCGTAGAGGCGCCGCGCCTCAGTGATGGTTCTCAAAACTCCACTGGGGAGGTTCTCGGGAACCCGTTGAGGGGCCATGCATGGAGGGCCCACAGATCGGTGCGGGGATGAAGAATCATCCCGTTGGCCTGCCTGAGGAGGTCTAGCCTCAACGGAATAGGCCATGGGGCAGATTGCATCATCTGCATCAGATCTGGAAACCACGTCTGGTTTTTCCAGAGTAGGGCTACCAGGAGCACTGCACATTTCACTTCCCTGATCCGACTGATGACCTGAGGTAGCATTGCGATCGGGGGAAAAGCATACAAGGGGCGGCTCGGCCAGACTTGGGCGAGCGCTTCCGTGCTCTTTGAGAAGAAAAGGGGGCAGTGCGCATTTTCCCTGGAGGCGAAGAGGTCGACCTCTGCCTCGCCAAAGGTTTGCCATAACCACTGAACCGTCAGGGGGTGGAGAGACCATTCTCCTGGGAGAACCTTGTCTCTGGACAGCATGTCCGCTCCCTGGTTCAGGGTGCCTGGCACATGCGCTGCTCTCAGTGAGCGCAGGTGGTGCTGTGACCATAAGATGAGCTCCCTGGCCATAGAGTGCAGGGAGCTCGACCTGAGTCCACCCTGGCGATTTATATACGAAACTACCGTCATGTTGTCCGTTCGGACCAGGACGTGTTCGTTTTTCAGGTACGGAAGCAGGGCTCTGTGAGCCAAGGCGACCGCTTTCATTTCCAGACAGTTTATATGTAGGCGCTTTTCCCGGGTTTGACCAAAAGCCGGAGACAGGCCTGCCCTCGTAAAGGGCCCCCCATCCTATTTTGGAGGCATCTGTCGTGATCATTTTTCTCCGCGTAGTTACGCCCAGACTCACGCCGGTTTGATACCAGTTGACGGCTTTCCAGGGCGTCAGGGCTTTTATACAGCCGTGATTCGCTCTGACCAAAAAGTGGCCCAAGCGCCACGCGTGAGTGGGGACACGGCTCTTGAGCCAGCGCTGGAGAGGACGCATGTGCAACAATCCTAGCTGGAGTACAGCTGATGCCGAGGCCATGAGACCGAGCATTCTTTGAAATCGTTTGACGGGGGCGCGCGCGCCCATTCTGAATGATGTTGCAAGGCGTCGAATAGAGAGCGCACGCTCTGATGAGAGGCGCGCTGTCATCTGCCCTGAGTCTAGCACTATTCCCAGAAAAGAGATATTCTGGCTGGGGGATAGCACGCTCTTTGCAAAATTGATTCTCAGACCCAGGCATTCTAGATGGCTGATAATCCAAGATCTGTGCGTCGTTAACTGAACCTCTGATTGTGCTATGATTAGCCAATCGTCGAGGTAATTCAGTATTCGCACTCCCCGGGAAAGTGCCGCGTCCATACATTTCGTGAATGTACGGGGGGCCAATGATAGGCCGAATGGTAGTACTGTGTACTGGTATGACTGTCCCTCGAAAGGAACTGTATGGGCAGTGCTTATGGGTGGGGGTGCATATACTGTAGTAGGCACGCGCGCCACTTTCATAAAGCCTCCCGCTCGCGGCGGGGTTTTTGGCCATGCATACAGTGTTTGTGTGTAGGGGTGCATGCATCACAGCAGGCACGCTCGCTACCTTTATAGTATTTCCCGCTTTTACTGGGGAAGTGTGTATAACTGTGGGAACAGTGCTTGTGTGTAGTGGTGCATTCATGACAATAGGCACACGATCTAAATTTATGGAGCGTCCAGCTGAGCTGGGGAAGTATTCGGCACTGTTTGGACAGTATTGATATGTGGGAATGCGCACTTTAGTGTGGACACGTGACCCCTTAGTGACACAGGCAGAAAATGTGCTAACACTGAGCTTACAGCTCTCAGAGGCGCGGGCGCGCGCTGAGCAGCTGTGTTGAGTGCCGAGTGCAGGGGTTCGTGTGAAATCACAGGCACGCATGCTATCTCCGTAATGCTCGCAGCATGAGCTGGAGAAATGTTTGAAAACTATATAGACAGTGTTTACGGGTGGGGGTGCATACATTGTAATAGGCACGCGCGCCACTTTCATAAAGCTTCCCGCTCTTAGACGGGAGTTTCTTGGCTCGCGCGTCGCATCTGTGATGCTCGTGGCATGAGCTCGAGAACTGTCTGGAACTGTATGGGCAGTGCTTATGGGTGGGGGTGCATATACTGTAGTAGGCACACGCCACTTTCATAAAGCCTCCGCTCATGGCGGGGTTTTTGGCCATGCATACAGTGTTTGTGTGTAGGGGTGCATGCATCACAGCAGGCACGCCGCTACCTTTATAGTATTTCCGCTTTTATTGGGGAAGTGTGTATAACTGTGGGAACAGTGCTTGTGTGTAGTGGTGCATACATGACAATAGGTACACGATCTACATTTATGGGGCGTCCAGCTCGAGCTGGGGAAGTATTTGGCACTGTTTGGACAGTATTGATATGTGGGAATGCGCACTTTAGTGTGGACACGTGACCCCTTAGTGACACAGGCAGAAAATGTGATTTCTGTGTGTTGCCGTTAAAACGGCGTTTGATTGCAGGTGAGCGAGTTCTGTGACTGGCCCATTGACTGCTGTACAGACATTTCCAGCCGCCTGTAAGGGGACTGGGTAATGTTTTACACGTTTTGGAGACGGGAGGTGCCGCCCTGGCTCGCTGCTGCTGCTGAGGCGGTCTCTGGCGGCTCTGTGACGAGCTGGAGCGATTGGGCAGGAAGTGACGCATAGCCTGCGAATCCTTCCGAGCTTCAGTGAAGCGTTCAGTGAACTCTCTTACCGTTTTAGACAGGATGCGGACGATCTCTGAGTCCATGCTGGTGCCCGTGCTCGTGTCCGCTAATGTCGACGGTGCGGGGTCGAAGGCCGAGCCCGGCCAGTCGTCAGATGCAGCGTCAATGGAAAGGCTGTCATCCTTTTCACCGTCGTCCCCTGACGCGCCGAACGAGACGAGACCCACCGCTCTGTTGGAGGGGTGCTGGTCTGCCTGCGTTGAAATGGACTGGCGGCGGGGAGTTCTCTGGTAGTGGTGAAGCACGCGGGGACTGGCCCGGCGTGACGTCACTGAAGTCCGCGTGCTCTGGCGGCCTCCGTGAGCGGCGCTTTTTCTTTCGCGGCTCGAACAGAGGGGACGGCAGCACGGTGGTAGCAGGCTCGTTCGCGGCGATGGCGGCAAAGCGAGCGCGCAGCTCGGTGAGGCCCAGGGAGTCACATTCGCGGCATCCACCTCGAGTGAGAGCAGCTTCTGCGTGGTCAGGTCCCAGGCAGCGAGTGCAAATGATGTGTAGATCCCCGTCATGAAGAGGGCCTCTGCACGAGGCGCAGGCTGAATGCATTTGCAACAACGCCTTGAAAAATTACTCTTTTACTCAATCAAAAAGCGTCGCAGAGGCGAGCGCTTGCAGTAAAAGGATATAGCGATGCGCGCCGGATGGCGTAGCAGAAGGCTTCGAAGCGCCGGCGTCCTCTTAGCGGTCCTGCTGTAGGCTTTTCGACGGCGGCGAAAGACTCCAACAATCCGGAGGATCCAGCGAAGAGAAGGTCTTTGCTGAAGGAGATTAAATCTAAAGAACTCTCATGACGGGCGCCTAATATATAGCCCTAAGCCACGCCCATCTTGGCGGGCTCTGAGCGCTGGCTGGCGCGCGCCCATTGGTCGCTGCGTTCAGAGTCGCCCGTCATTGGTTCGAGCAAGTTGCTGCAGCACAGCCAATGACCGAAGCTGCCTCGGCTCATTGCTGTCTGCTGTGCAGCTGCAATGCGTTTTACATAAAGACTTCAATATTTCTCGAGAAACGGAGTTTTCCCATAGCGTAAGCTACTTATGCAATAGGAGAGACCTCTCGATAGAGAACCATAGTTACTATATGGATACAGTACACTGTATTACAATTTTAAATTAAATAATTTTTTTGTTGTTGCCTGAAACCAGGTTTTACTTTATATATTTACTTTAATGGTTTTAATTTAGTAATATTTTAACAACTATGAAAAGTAACCATGTGTTTTTGTCAGAAATCATGGTTTTACTAAAGATTAACTACTTGGTATGTTACTTTGGTTTTACTTTATCATGGTTAAAAAATGGTTTCTGTAGTAAATCCATGGTAAATTTATTGCGATGGAACGCAAATGTTTTTGCTAGGGAATGCAGAATTTATTGCGAGGGCACATAAAACCATTTCAGAAAAAAACCCCGCCCTGTCCTCTAAGGTGCTGTGTAAAATTGAATGTCTGCATCTATGTATTTTTCAGCTGTATGAGGACCTGAAGCTTGGAATGGAGCAATACCCGGTTGGAAGGGAGATTGCTGGGGTTGTTCTTCAAGGTTTGCCTGACCATTCGAAGCTGTTATCATTTACTGCAGATTAATTAACAAATAAACAGTTTTGCTATAATGCATGTCTGTTTTCCAGTTGGCCCCAAAGTGACATTTTTCCAGCCAGATGATGAGGTTGTTGGTAAGAACTTCTAGATTCACATATTAATAGTTGTTGTTTTGTATGTTTATGATTTAATAAACATTTGCATATCTTCTCAGGGATTCTACCTCTGGATGTTGAGCTGTCCGGCTTGTGTTCCATCGTGCTTGTTGATGAGTATAATTTAGGTATTATTCATACTGAGGACCAGTCAAAAGTCCTACCTAGTTGAAGTGTGTAATTTTTGCAGAATTGCAAAAATAATAATCGTCTCTCATTGGGTCGATAGTGATAGTCCCTTCCCAAAATGTTTACACTTTTCAGAGGTAAACAACCTACAAATGGCTTATAGCTGTCTCTGCGTACTGAGTTGGGATACGAGAATGTATTCGAAAATGTAAAAACTGTGCCCATCACTTTTAAAGATGTAGTACTTAAAGAATAGTTTTTTTGTATTATTTATAAAGAATTCTCTCATCTTTTACTCACCCAGATGCCATCCCAGATGTGTATGACTTTCTTTTGCAGAACACAAACAAAGATTTTAAGAAGAACATCTCAGCTCAGTAGGTCCCTTACAATGCAAGTAAATGGTAAATAAAAATTTTAAGCTCCAAAAAGCACAGAAAAATCAGTATAAAAATAATCTACACGTCTCAAAAAATTATTTGAACCATCTTGACATAAGCAATCTCCTTGGCAGTCATGATTCGATTACACTTCCTAGTACCATCTACTGCTCTGCGAATGTGTCAAGCACTAGGAAGTGTAATCAAGCTTGAAATAATGATCATGCCTGGAGACTGCAATGGCAAGTTGCATAGTGAAAAAGGAGTTTTATTTTGGTCTGTTCTCACCCAAAATCTATGAAATCTCAGAAAATATGGATTTAACCACTGGAGTCGTAAGGATTACTTTTATGCTGCTTTTATGTGCTTTCTGGAGCTTCAAAGTTTTGGTCACCATTCACTTGCATTGTGTGGACCAAAAGAGCTGAGATATTCTTCTGAAAATCTTTGTTTCGGTTCTGCAGAATATAGAAAGTCATAAACATCTAGGATGGGATGGGTAAAGAGAGAATTTTCAGTTTTAGGTGAACTATCACTATAATGGCACATCCAACTACAGAACTGTAATTTGGTCATTTTAAGCATCATCTTCTTTTCCATATGTGTTTTAATAACAGTTCAGAAGCCTGAGAAAGTAAGCTGGTTTGATGCAGTTGCGGCAATCAAAGATGGTCTCAGGGCCTACACAGCTCTACACACTCTGGCTCGGATGGCTGCGGGTCAAACTCTACTAGTGCTGGATGGGGCCAGTGTAGGTATCTAAGCAGAGGTCAACAGGTTAACCACTCCCTGATTCTTCCCATTGCTTTATTCTTTCATTAATAAAGGTCTATTATGTCATATTATTACACAGCTTTCTGAAACTTTCTGATTGGTCAACTGTGACATTCTGTGGTCAAATATTTTTGTATATGACTGCTAAACTGTATAATTGACCGTTGTCCCTGGCAACAGGTTTCCTACATAGCTGGTCTAGTTTCATGTCCCTAATATCACTCAGTGGTCTCTTTCCTCTCACATAATAGAATAGTTACAACTCCAATCAATATTTCATGTCCATTTATTTATTTATTTGGTAAGTAGCCTTGTCTTTACTTTACTTGATTATTGCATCACACACTGGAATTAGTGCAGTAATTCTGCTAAGATTGATTTGTATTTGGTCTGATGGATGCCATCAGCAATATACTTCACAAGCCATTTATACTGCATTTGAAGTCTCCTATTGTGAACTTTCATGTATTGTGTGTATGCAGCCCTTTGGAGTTGTGGCCATTCAGCTCGCTCACTATCATGGTGTAAAGGTCATGGCTACAGCTTTGTCTCCGGAGGACCAAAAGTTTTTGGAAGAGCTACGACCATGTGTGGGTGAGTGCTCATTGAATCATTGTGGAGAGGAGTGATAGTGAAGATATTTGACTTATGAAGTGTCAGTTCTAGATAGAACCCAAGCCTGGCTTTCGACCTATCGCTACACTGTGATTGGTGGTTTTCCATTTCTTGATGCAACAGCAACATGAGTTGATCTAAAAGTCATTGATTAACATTAGATAAACCTAAATGTCAGGCTGCAGAGTTACATGGTGCAAATCACTTGTAATAAACCAAACAAACAAAAAATACTTTATCTCAATTTTCAAGATATATTTATTTTGGTGGGGGACAAGTGGTACCTTGTCTGTTAAGCAAGAGGCTTAATGTAGAAAAAATATTATTTTTTTACGTTATTGTTTGTTGCAGAGGGCATGGGCCCCACATTCACATATTTTAAAGATGTGCTGTAATGTGCTTTTTGTTCCGTGTTCCTCTCAGTTTCCATTTGCCTTTAAGATGTTGCTTTTGTTTTATTCTCTTACATTAACGGCCAATTCTTTCCTCATATTTTACTGTCTCCGAATGCCTTTTCTCTCATCCTTTCACTTCTGTCCTGATCATCGTTGTCTTTCTTTAGCATTTGACACCTCTTTATCTTATTTCTTCCTGCTTTGGCTTGCATTCACTCAAGGTGTTCAGGAATCACTTTTAGGTAAGTTATGCATAGCAGAAATGTTTTTAGTTAATTTGTTCAGAGTGATGCTCATAGTGTTTTATTATGCGTTGTTGTTAAAAAAAAAAAATCACTCATCATTTACATTTACATTATCCCAGATGTATATGGCTTTCTTTCTTCTACTGAACACAAAGATTTTTAGAAGAATATCTCGTCTCTGTAGGTCCATACTATACCAAGTGAATGGTGAACCATTTTAAACTCGAAAAAGCACATAAAGGCAACATAAATGTAATCCATACAACTCCAGGGGTTTAATCCATGTCTTCTTAAGCAATACGATTGTTTTTGGGTGAGAACAGACCAAAATGTTATGTCCTTTTTCACGCTACATCATGTCATTGCTGTCTCTAGACACCATCATGATTTCGAGCTCGATTACACTTCCTAGTGCTTGATGCATGGGCAGAGCGCTAGTTGGCGCTAGGAAGTGTAATTGAGTTTGAAATCATGATCGCCAAGGAGACTGCTTCCAAAGACATGGATTAACCTACTAGTCGTATGGATTATTTTAAACTGCCTTTATGTGCTTTTTTGAGCTTCAAAGATTTGGTCACCATTCACTTCCGTTGTATGGACCTACAGAGCTGAGATATTCTTCTAAAAATCTTTGTGTCCTGCATAAGAAATAAAGTCATACATATATGGGATGGCATGAGTGTGAGTAAAGGATGAGAGAAATTTCATTTTCCCTTTAATACTTAATATCCATCTTATGGTGGATCAGCGTTAGACATTAGCTGAACTGCATCTCCTGTTGCTCAAATGGTAGAGCAGTGGCACAAGCAATACTGCAGTCAAGGGTTTGATTCCAAGGAAACATACAAACTGATAGAATGTATACTTTGAATGCAGTAAAAGTGTCTGCCAAATGCATAAATGCATTTCTGTCTTCAGCTCGAGTGATCAAAGTGTGGGACTCAAAGGAGGACTTGGTGGAATCATGCCTTGAAGAGACTGGAGGACTTGGATTGGACATCATCGTTGATTCAGGAGGTGAACTACCACTTCACAAGACTTTTCTAACAATTTCAATGTACTTTAACTCAGATGTGCTTTCAATTAATTTGATTAAAGCTATTTTCTAACTTGTTGCGTTTGATATTATTTCAATTATTGCATAATGGCTAGGATCGTGTCCATGTTTAGTGGTGGGTGGCAATTACGGTAGTTTTAAATTAGAGTTGCTCTTAGCTGTTTGTCATTTTGAGCCTTTCTTCTGTACAGTGAGACTGTATGAGGAGGAGCTAGAAGCACTGATGTATCTCCCACATAAACATGACCTCATTACCCTTCTTGCGGTTGGAGGTCACTGGGTAACCACAGAGCAGAACTTACAGGTGAGTGGCTGATTCAAATTGAAGCTCCTTATCTCTTCATAATACTTCTTGAAAACCTTATTTCTTACTCAAGAGTAGAATATTAATGGTAATGTGACATAACTACTGTACATTAAGAAAGTAACTTTGACTCTTGAAATTAAATAATTTCAACCCCTTTCCTAAGCTGGACCCTCCGGACAGCCATATTCTTTTCCTGAAGGCAGCGTCTGTCTCCTTCCTAAATGAGGAGGTGTGGGCAGCGTCCCGTGCCAAGCAAGGCAGATATCTCCGTATCTTTTACTGTAAACTTCATTCATCTTTAACCAAGCTCTCATATTGGTGCTGTTGTACCACAGAGCAGTCAGGCTGTTTTTATCAGAAATGCCTGGGTCATGTTTCACTTCAGAATAAAATAAGGAATTATATTTTGGTCAGAGTAGTTGCCATGTGCTCTGACATATTGAGCTCTCATGTTCAAGAAATTACAAAAAAAAAAAAAAAAAAAGAAATTCTGCATAAAGAAAATTAAGCCACCTATTTTTAGGACCATACAGACTTTTTGCTTTGTGACATTATTTTATTGACGATGTAGCACATTTCACCCTGGATTTTCGGGCAGTATGTGATATGGTTGTCCTGCTAGAAAACCACTTCTGAATGTGCATGATTATGGGCTCGGGAGTACTTTGGTAAACCTTTATCAATTAACACCATTCGCCGCTGCATCCACGGGTACAATTTAAAGGATTAGTTCACCCAAAAAGCTGATTTCAGCTCAGTTTGTCCATACAATGCATTTAAACAGGTGCCATCAGGCTGGTGGTTGTTTGATGATCAAAAGGCATATTTAGGCAGCATAAAAGTAATCCACTTAAATCTCGTCAATCAGTTGATGTCTTCTGTAGAAAACCCATAGGTTGGTGTAAGAAACAAATCGATAATGAAAACGTTTTTTACTTTAAATCTTTGCGTGACATTCGTTCCTCTGTTGTACAAAGTGCCCGCCTCTGACTTCTCGAGTGAACGTGTCATTGCACTTACGTCACAGCCCTCTGCTGGCAGGTTAATAAACTTTTAATTTCCAGATGTCGTCTTTTCCGTGATGTCCCTGCATTTTCCAGCAGGACAAATCCAAACCACATACTGCCCGAATTACAAGTGCATGGCTCCGTAAACAGGGTGTGCACTTGCTAGATTGGCCTGGCTGCAGTCCAGACCTGTCTTCAATTGAGAACCTGTGGAGCATTATGAAGCACACAATACGGCAACAAAGGCCTGTACAATTGTGCAGCTAAAGACCTACATAATGGATGAATGGGGGAAAATCCTCTTGCTTAACAAACTTGTGTCTTTAGTGCACAAACACTTAATTAGTGATGTTACACAGTGGTAAACAATCGACTGTCCCAACGTTTTTGGAGCGTGTTACAATTATCTGATTTGAAAAAAGTGTATTTATAAAATAATAATACACATGTAATTGTTGTAGTGCTTTCAATATAGACAAAGTCTTTTTAGCAAGTCAGTTCACTAGGCGGCCATCTTTGGAACGCACCCAGGCAGCTATTTTCTATGTAAACAAGTGGCATACACGTGTAGCTCCTTTCTACTTGAATGGGGAAAGACCAAAATCTCCAAAACGGTTGGTCAAGATTACGAGAAAATAACATTTTAAATCAACAGTAAAATCTGACTACACTGGTATCATGAATTGTGCTTCTTTACCTCCGATCACTCTAAAAATAAAAATAATTTTCCTGGCTTGTATAGCTAATCTGCAAGTGTGTTCTCAAGTTGATTGATCGGCGATTGAAAAGATAATTGGCTCTTTTAACTATAGGAAGGGACTTCCTTTCTACATCCATTGATCATTCCAATTTCTCCCATTCATTTTAATAGAAGTGGGCAGTCTCTGCTAAATAATCTCTGATATAGCACAGGATGAGAAGAATTTACAAATCCAAATAGAATTTATTTTCATTTTCCATACTGTTCACCTTTCTCTGAATTGGGGTTGTGCTTTATAGTAACTGTTGGATGCTTAATATTCATAAGAACACATACATGGTCCTAAAATTAGGCTTCATCTTCTTTATGCAAAATAAAATATTATCCCAGACAGATTTCATGGTATTCACCAAGATACAAGTTTAAACAAAGACTTGAGGAAAACTTCTCTGATAGCATTTAGGCATATCTCTGTTCTTTAGATAAACACACACATTTAATATTCCAGTGAAATTAAGAAAAGAGAGCTGACTAAATAGTAACAAAGCTGTTTTTCTGTACATGGTGCAGTAAGGTTAGTGGGTTCCTCAGTGTGCATATGGCTCATCCGTGACAGTTTGATATGTTTGGGGCCTGAGGGTTTTCTCCCAGTGTCCTCCAGCTACCGGAATGACCTTGTTAACAATGTACAGGACATGTGGCTTCCTGCCTGTAATTGGGTTATCTGCCTTCAGTCTGCTCGCTCTCAGATATCATGAAAGATGTGGTAGACAAGCTTTCCACCGGGACTTTCAGGTGAGAAATGTGTAACAAATAAGTTAGATTGATTTTGTGTGTTCAAAAGAATTAAATAAATGAATGAATGGGAACATAGAAAAGTTCCTGTGTGTGTCAGACAAAGAGGAGAGTCAGAAATCACTTCTGTCATTTATAAATGTTGTGGATTTTGACCATTGTCTCTGTGCAGGCCGCTCTTGGAGGACCCTGTGCCTTTATATGAAGCCACCGTCTCTATGGAGATGGTTCAGAGAAAGCAAGTCAGAAAGAGGATAGTCATCAAGCTTTGAAGTGGACTCCAAAAATATGTTTTTCGTAATTCTGTAAATTTGAGTCATTTTAAATCTCACAAATGTGTCAATTTTTAAATGTCAGCATGTTGGTCTGTTTGCCCTCTCAATACATATTTAAAACACATTAAAAGCCTTCTTAAAATAAAAAAAGCTCACTCATTCCAACCTCAATGACATACTGTGGTAGTACATGGCAATATAAAAAACATGGATGCATCACAAAGCAAAGAAAAATATACATTATATAACTTTTGCTATATAATAAACATCTGTAAATTCTTATTAGCATTAGCACGCACTAATGAAAACATTTTGAGGAGCTTTGGCCTAGTTCTTGCATTCTATACATGTGATTTGTTTTTTCTATTCTAGAGTTCCAAATGGATTATTTACAGCATCATCTGATCTGGATTCTTTTGCCAATTAATATTAGCAGAACTGGATAGAAAATGACAGATAGTGCTGGCCTAGAATCAGCATCACTATGCTCACAGGTATGCATCTGAATATCAGTAATCTCCAACCAAAACCTCAGAATGTAGCTCATTCTGTCGTGAAAAGAAGATTCATTTTAGTTGGGACCGGTCTTTTGGTGCACTTTGTTCACAGTTCCCAAGAAGTAAAAGAAAATATGGCAATTTTTTTACTGACTCATTAAAACCCTTTATACAGTGAAAGTTTTGTCGCCAAAATGGAACATAAATGTACAAATAGGCTCAGTCTTGGCTTGTGTTTAGATCTTGGCAGTAACAGCACAAGGCTTCTGGCTCCATAGTTCCGGATGCCCTACTGTCACCACGGTGACTATTGTCTCTGGAGGTTTTGTAGAACTTCTCTTGTGTGTTCCAGAATCCTTTTCTCCTCTCGTCTCAGGCTCTCCACCACACTTAGCTGTTCTAAGCGAGACAGGTCTGAACCCTGTTTAAGCCGAGATAGCTGTACAAATGAAAAGACTTGGGCTATAATTGGTTCCATGTCTTTAATTACACACAGACGGTGTTAAGAATGAATAGATTTTAATTAGACTCACCCTCACTAGTGCTTTGACATTGTCATCGGTGAGGTCATTGCAAAGCTTTAAGGCAGAGTTAATGCACCATTCCTCCCTGTCCTGGCTCACCGCTGCCCCCAAGAGGACACTCTTCCAGCTACAGCTGCAGAGAACAGTGTTGACGATCAGTTGCAATTGTGAAAGTGTTTAGATATAACTGCATGACTTTGCTTGATCACATAGTCCAAAAATCAAATAAAAGCTATGCAAGCAATTGCATTACAAAAATAGCTGATTTGGAATGTATTTTGCATTATCCAGATTCACTACACAAAAATGAATGTGTATATTGAATATGAACTTCTCACTATTGCTCAGGTTTCAGGGAGAGTAGTCTGAGTGCAGTCATCAGTCGCCAGGAAGGGCCATCCAACCCAAAGGTCAGGTTTCTGTTGAAGGGAGAAATCATAATGTTTATTTATACCATTTCATTATTCCAGGCGGGTTGACATTAATGTAAAACACATCCACACCAATTCTTTTCAGTTTCCCGTTCCAAAATATGCTTTTATTGAGAGCGTTTTCAAGGTAGGAAAATGCCATTTCAGTGTGAACTAGTGAGGCAAAAATGAATGTTTTTTCAAACTAAATTGTATCAGTGTGGACGTGGTCTCAAAACAATGTTAATAACTCACCTTAAAAAATTGTTTTCCTTTAGATGGAATAGTTTTTGTGCTAGTTGTTTGTCTTTTTCATCTAGACACAATTTTAGAGTTCCTGAAATAACAACAAATTGGTAGATGACATGACATTTCCAACAGTATCCTGTAGAGTAACATGCTATGTTTGTTGAAAACTTTATTATATACTGTAAATACAATTATTATATTATATATATATATATATATATATATATATATATATATATATATATATATATATATATATATATTTATTTTTTTTATAATTATTTATACAAATGTAATTATATATGGAATTTTTAGACCTCATGTTAACCCTTGAATGCATACCTCAGGTCTTTAATGACCTGGGACCTCACTCAATCTCTGTACCTCATCCATTTTTTGGAGTTAAGCCCCCGCTTCTTTAGTATTCCTCAAAATTTCTCTTATGAATCATCATCAAAAAAATAAATAAAAAAAAATGTAAATACCAAAAGTGTATAGGGTCTTTACTAGTGTCCCGAGATATGTAATAGTGTTGCAAAATATTTATTTCCATTTTTATAAATCACATTTTTATGATTATTTCAAATCTATTTTAATTTCTTTGTTTATTACAACACAAATGAGTGCCATATTCATTCAAATTACTACTATATCATGTTGATGTTCTGTGCAACACTGGTGTATTATCAGTATTCCACAAGCATGTACACATAGATATTATAAAGTTATTTATAGCACAAGGTGACGCTGTTTGACTTGATTTACAATTGACATAGCTATTTGATGAAGCAACACAGAAGTAAACTATAGCAAGTGTTAACACATGAGCATTATGGTATGACTATTGACATTTGGGAGTACTTCTGAATTCTCAATTTATACACAGTTTTTCCAACCTGAAAAATACACATGTGTAGCTTATGTATTGTTTATGTGTTAAGTGTAGGACAGCCAGTTGATTTTCAAAATGTTTTGAGTGGAAGTAATGAATCCTGTTCTATCATTTGTTAAATCAACTCTTTGATATATGAAAAATATAACACAAAGTATAACAGAATATTTTCTATTCTGTTATTTTCTAATTGTCTTAAAAATACTATAAATGTTACACTATCTGTGCATTTTGTTGATCCAACTGTGATAGATATAAGTGCCGGGTCGATAAAGAACCAAGGTATTTCATAATGGTTGGCAAAACGCCCATGCATTTAAGGGTTAACTGAGAGATTACATGGAACTAGCACTGTATACACCGATCAGCCACAATATTAAAAACACCTGCCTAATATTGTGTAGGTATTGTGTAACTAAACACTAAGAACATTGTTCAGTATGCATGTTCCTTACCCAATTCAACATAGACTACACTGTTGGGATTTTCAGGAGCAACAAAGCCATATTCCAAAAGCAGTCTATGGTTGTCATGAGGACCATAGCTGATGAATGTCTGCTGGAACTTCTTACAGCCTTGGACAGTTCTAATCTCATAGCAGCGAGTTTGTTTGTTGAAGCCAGCTTCAACCTGTAAATGAAGGAAAGTGTATTTGAAAGCATTATCGGGTGAATTATCCTTTTTAAAGCAGGCTCTGTATCTCAAAATCTAGGAGCTCTTACTTGGACTTTAGGACAGTGATTAAGCAGGTCAAGGTATGGTGCAAGTGCATAGATGTCCTTCTCCCTGGAAAGATAGTTGCTGTGTGCATGCTCCATGTACACTGTACGAGTGTTAATGCTACACCAAGCCCACCGCAGTGCATGGATGGTAAACAGCTTCTCCACAGGCTGGCTGAAGAGTGGCTGGAGAGAGTGGAAGAACATAATAGAAGAAGAGTAGAGTTCCTGAAACCGCTCTTTCTGCTCCAAGGCAGTTTTCTGGAGACTTGAAGGCAAGAGGTCAGTGATGTCACGTGGGAAGTACACAGGGCATGTGTAGGACTTAGGGAGGATGTTAATATAGGGACTCCAATCGGATGCATCTCCACGATGTCTCTCGGCAATGAGGAAACAACAAAGAGCCAGGAGGGGAGATATTGGAGGATGCCATCTGAAGGTAGAGAGAGGTAAAGCAAAGTTACTTTATTGCAATCATGAATTAAAGAGATAGTTCACCCAAAAATGTAAGTTCTCAGTCATTTACTCACCCACAGGCCATCCCAGATGTGTGACTTTCTTTCTTATGTAAAACACAAACTAGGGCTGGGCGATATGTCTTAAATTATATCTCGATATTTTTCAGCCTACTGTCGATATTTGATACATATCTCGATAATTATGTATTTGCTCTAAAATGGCACAAAAGTTTTTTTTATTATCAGTTTTAAATCAGAGGAACCATCATCTCATCCAAACAGCCATTATAGCCAAGTAGATTAAATATTTTAAAGATATTAAATAAAAATCTAATAATTCAATTTTTATTAAATAAACACATAGGGAGAATGACATTCAATCATATTCATTGATATGCACTTTATATTTATTTCATACACAATGATACATTGTAGCTTAATAAAAAGCATGATTTACCTTATGATTTTACTGTGCAAGGCTACTTCACGGACTTATTTTTGAAACCCCAGTTGAACATTGCAAAATACTAAATTATTACTGTGGGACACGTCAGGTTGATTATTATAATATAATGCTGAATTATCATTATTATTCTGATTACTAGATTTGCATTATACAACAGTATAATAATTATATAATAAGTATAATTTGTGTCCCGTTTACTTCATCTTCACCAGGGGCTTTTATTTTGACACAGAAAAGCCAATAGACCTTTGAAATGCGGAACTAAATGTTTGCAGGTTAAACTTCGACAGCAGTGAACGGGAGACCACAGCAAATATTATTTTCACTTACCCATTTGCTCAAAGAGCAAAATAAATAATCCACTATTACATTTGAATGACTTTCCAGAAGAATTAGAAAAATAGAGAGCGGTGAATTAAGAAACTTACTGTCACTCTCTCAGCTATAATTTAAAACCCCCTCGGAGCTGTAGAAATTCATTTTTTAAAACTAATCCCAGAGTAATGTAACACAAAGCATAATGTTATAAACGTACACATTATCATCACGAGTGCCTGATGCATGCGCAGAACACTAGATGGTGCTACAGAAAGTGTAATCGAACCTGAAATAATGATTGCAGGGGAGACTGCTGTCAAGATTTATAGTTAAAAAAAAAAAGAGCTACATTATGGTCTGTTCTCACTCAAATCTGATTGGATCACTTCAGAAGATATTGATAAAACCACTGGAGTCACATGTTCCTGTTCTGCAGAAGAAAGTCATACACATCTGGAATGGCATGAGGCCGAGTAAATTATGAGAGAATTTTCATTTTTGGGTGAACTAACCATTTAACTAACCACTCTTGTCCCTTAACTCTGACAGAGGTTCTCTGATAAAATGTTTCTAAAATGAAATCATGCTCGTAATAGTAAGAAGTGACTGCAAATGTATGATCAGATTCTGTCCAATACCTCTTTATGTAGTCTCCCATGTAACTCCTAAGAACAGTGCTGGTGGTCAATAAGCAATTCTCAGGTAAGGAAATCACCTTACCATTCGCCTTCAAAGGTGATAAAACAAAAGCTAGGGTTAATGATTAAAGGAATAATTCACCCCAAATTTCTAATCATGTCATCATTTACTCACTCTCGTGCCATTCTAGATGTGTATAACTTTCTTTGTTCTGCAGAACACAAATTTAGATTATTTTTTTATTTTTATTTTATTTAACATTTTTATCTGCACATGCATCAAGCTCTAGGCAGTGTAATCAAGCTTGAAATCATGATCATGCCTGGAGACTGAAATGACAAGTTGTACAGTGAAAAAGTTATATTTTGGTGTGTTCACACCCAAAACCGATTAGATATCTTCAGAAGACATGGATTAAACCACTGGAGTCATGTAGATTACTTTCATGCTTCCTTTATGTGCTTTCTGGTGTTGCAAAGTTTTGGTCACCATTCACTTGCATTGTATGGACTTAAAGAGCGGAGATATTCTTCTAAAAATCTTCATTTGTGTTCTGCAGAAGAAAGAAAGTCATACACATCTAGGATGATATGAAATGATACGATAATTTTAATTTTGGGGTTAACTATCCCTTTAAGATTCCTTTTACCTTTATATGGTGAGTTGCCATGAGTCCCCTTCCTGTATCTGAGCAGAAACAAATTGGATGTACACAATATGTGCTTAAAGTCTGTAAATACAATGTTATAACTATAAAAATGGTTGCTTACCATGGAAGTTGACAGGGATGAGAGACTGTGAGGTAAAACCTCTTTCTTTCAACCATCTTCTCAAATAAACAAACTGAGCTTCATGTGTCAGAGTAACTACAATGCAACACACAAACAAAACGTTTATCATATATCATCACACATTATCTTACCAATCTGTAGTGTATGGAGTACCTTTGGAGACATGCTCCTGTTTTTTCCGTCGCTTTTTCCTCGCTCTTCTCCCAGCACGACTTCTGGTTTTATCCATTTTAACTTGTTGACCTAAAGCTTTTTTGTCAAATGAAGCTAGTGAAAGGCTAAGGCAAAACAAACACCCACATGGTCAACGGCGTCTCTAAGATCACGTGTTTCCTTCTTGCTGACGTCATTTCGTTCGAACCAATCATAGTCAACGTAGCAAACCCTTTTTATTATTTTGGGGAAGTTCCACATACATAAAAAGAAATGGTCAGGGTCCAAGCCAAATTTCATTCATTTTCTCCAGGAGATCAAGAACTACAGCACCTGTTTGGAGAATATTGTCTGCAAAAAAGACTTTTAGTATTTTTCGTGGTTATCTTTTTGATTAAGGAATTAACATTTTGTACACTGGTATTTTCTGTATTATATTTGTATACTGTTGTATATTATGTTGTGTTAATAAATAAAATAAATTAAAAAACGTAGCAAACCCGTCGCTACTTTTAGGCAATCGTCAGTCATTCCGCATGTTAGAAGTATCGCGTTGTTCATGTACTTACGAAAGCGTGGGTTCCTCGGCGCATGCGCATAAGTTTGCAACGCACAATTTCGTTTCAAACACGTAAAACAATTCTGATTTGTTCGCTGCGGAGTAGAGCAGGTATGTTTCCTTTAAACCATAACCGTTTATAAGACTATTTCTGATTTATAGTGTTTTATGGTTGATTTTATTAATACGTTATTATATCATATAGGCATAGGACATGGTCTTACTCTCAGTTTCTCCTTCATTGCAGACACATTGTAAGCAATGAGCACCACCAAAGTAGCTCTGGTGACTGGTGCAAACAAAGGCATCGGGTTTGCAATCGTAAGGGCGCTGTGTAAAGATTATGCCGGGGACGTGTACCTGACAGCCCGTGACATCGGTCGAGGAACCGCGGCGGTGGACAGTCTGAAAAAGGAGGAGGGGCTGTCACCTCTCTTCCATCAGCTGGATATCAATGACCCAAACAGCGTCCGCGCGGCACGGGACTTCTTCAAAGAGAAGTACGGGGGAGTGGACGTGCTCATCAACAATGCTGGGATCGCCTTCAAAAGTAACCGAAAGCATTTGTTTTTATTAAAATAAAATGCTTTTAATAAAAATGCCTATATGATATAAGAACTAATTAATATTTATATTTATATTGCTTATATTTTAATTCTTGTTTTATATATTTAGAGACTGTGGGATACGCACCTACAACACCAAAACAAATTCCTTGTATGCGTAAAAAACTTACTTGTCAATAAAGCTTCTGATTCTGATTCTGATACCATCTCTGTGTGATTAAACGTGTGTTTATTTCTTCATGGCAGTGGCAGACACGACCCCCTTTGGGATCCAAGCAGATGTGACACTGAAGACCAATTTTTTTGCCACTAAAGATATTTGCAATGTGTTCTTGCCCATTATCAAACCAGGAGGTAGGTGACATCTAATGGGCTTTTTATCTTATTTGTTGCAGAACCTGCGTTTTACTCTTTATATTCTCTTCGCCAATCTTTGCTTCTCAGAATCAGCATTATCAGAATGAGCTTTATTAGAAACAGAATATATACTTAAAAGTATTCTTATTATATATAGTGTGTTATAGTATATTGTTATATAGTAATATTTTATTATATAGTATGATTATTATACTTAGTATTATATAATGTACATATAGGTAGTATATAGCAATGTCAGAAATGACCTTTTACATTTAGGGTCAATATTTACCCTCTGGATTTGATTTGCAGGGTTATTTTTTACCTTTATGGGGGCATTTTCTAACCATTTAAAACATAAACTATCACATTCATTATATAAAAAAGTGTGGCCAAGATATTCATCAAAAGTTTACCTACTAGTATGGAACAACATGACGGTGAGAGTAAATAATGTTGAATTTTTATTTTGGGTGAACTATTCTTTTAAAATTAGACACTTTCAAATTTCTGTATCACTTTCATTTTGTTTTTAGGCAGGGTAGTGAATGTCTCAAGCATGATGGGCTCTATGGCTTTGGGGCGCTGCAGTCCAGAACTCCAGGCCCGTTTCCGTAGCAATGACATCACCGAGGAGGAGTTGGTGGAGCTGATGGAGCAGTTTGTCCGTGATGCCCAGGAAGGGCTCCACTCAGAAAGAGGCTGGCCCACCACCGCATATGGAGTCTCCAAAACCGGCCTCACCACCTTAACTAGAATCCTGGCCCGAAACCTGATGAAAGAGAGATCTGGAGATGAGATCCTGTGTAATGCCTGCTGTCCAGGTTGGGTCAGGACTGACATGGCTGGACCAAATGCAACCAAGTCACCTGATGAGGGCGCTGTCACTCCAGTTTACTTAGCATTGCTACCTGCAGGGTCTAAAGAGCCCCATGGGCAGTTTGTATCAGAGATGAAAGTTCAGCCCTGGTGAGAAGGAAGAGAGAGCGCATGAGAGAGAGAGAGAGAGAGAGAGAGGTTGTGTATGTTTGCGTTTTAAAGCTTAAGTCAAGTTTAGACACTCGCAGGGGTCATTTGGATATTGTAACCTCTAAATCCAGACATTCTTCTTCTAGAAATTTCAGACTGAAGCTTTGATAAAAGGCCTCAGGTACTCCAAAAATATACAAAATTACTGTGTGTGTATTGTGTAATATCATATTATTTTAAGTAAAACCAAAAATGTAAAAGCTTAAAAATCTGGTCAAAGTTTTTTTGTGAGCAGACAAATTAAATGGCTAAATAAAATAATGTAAATTCATACTCTTATATTTAAATCGGAATTAACAGATTTTACGTGGCATTCAGTCATTAGACCAAAAATGCTTTTGTGTGTGAATGTGTCGGTACAAAATTAGATAAAATAATTTTAAATAAAATTAATTTATACTTTAATTAATCCTCAATAAATAATTAATCTTACTAAGCGGCATTAAAATGAAGAAGGTTGTGACCCAAAACTGGAACAGAAAACTATGAATTACCAAAATAAAGTTTCATGATCTATCTCACCCAGTTTATTGTTTTTTTTGAGCTCATGAAAGATGTATTATAAGCATATAGTGAGAAGTGCACATAGTTTGGAAGAACAAAAAAACATCTTAAAGGGACAGTTCACCCAAAAATTTAAATGTACTCACCCTCATGCCATCCCAGATCTGTATGACTTTATTTCTTCTGCAGAACACAAATAAAGATGTTAAGAAGAATATTTCATCTCTGTAAGGCCTCACAATGCAACTGAATTTTGGCCAGAACTTTATGCTTCAAAAAGCACATAACGGCATCATTAAAGTAATCCATAAGACTCCAGTGGTTTAATCCATGCCTTCAGAACAGATATGATAGGTGTGGGTGAGATACAGATCAATATTTAAGTCCTTTTTTTATTATAAATCTCCACCTTTGACCAGACCAGTATGTGGCGATATGCACGAAAAAGCGAATTGCCAAAAAACAACTGTAGAAGAATGTGGATGTGAAAGTGGAGATTAATAGTAAAAAAGGACTTAAACATTGAACTATTTCTCACCCACACCTATTATATCACTTCTGAAGACATGAATTTAATCACTGAAGTTGGATGGGTTACTTTTATGCTGCCTTTATGTGCTTTTTGGGGTGAGAAGTGTTTGGGCCTCTTGAACCAGTCCCTACCCTGAGGTGGTCTCCTTGGTTTCCTGACTGCTCTGGTCTACATGGCCTCCTGGCCATCCCCCTGATCTGCTCTGGTCTCCTTGCTGTCCCCCTGATCTGCTCTGGTCTCCTTGCTGTACCCCTGATCTGCTCTGGTCTCCTTGCTGTCCCCCTGATCTGCTCTGGTCTCCTTGGTCTCCAGTCCGTCCACCTGATCTGCTCTGCTCTGCTAGCCATCCGCCTGATCTGGTCTGGTCTGCTTGGTCTCCTTGTCATCCGCCTGATTTGCTCTGGTCTCCTTGGTCACCTGGCCGTCTGCCTGACCTGGTCTGGCCTCTTTGGTCTCCGGCTCCACCTTGGTCCTCACTCCCACCGGCTCTGCCTCGGTCTTCCGAGCCCCCAGCTCCACTTCAGCCCTTTGAACCTCTGGCTCCAGCTTGGTCATCTGAGCCTGCAGCGTCACACTGACTCTCCATCCCTCCGGCTCCACCTTGGTCTCAAGCCTCCCTGACTTTGCCTGGTTCCTCTGCTCCCCCTTCCCCTGCACCCTATGGACAAAATTTTTTTTTTCTTTTTTTTATGGAGCATCTGGAATCTGCTCCTCCTGATTTTGCCTTGACTTTTATGTTGAAATTCTTGTTTAGTTCCCTTTCGTGTTTCCTGTTAGTTTTGTAGTCCTTTTGTAGTTTCTTTTTATGATTGGTTTTCCCCTGATTGTTTCCCCAGGTGTTCCTCGTACCCTTGTTTTCCCTTGTGTTTTTAATCCCTTGTTTCCCCTGGTTTCTTTGTCAGTCTTCACATGTGTTGTCATGTTGTGTGCCTGGTTCCCTGTGTTTTATTTCCTTTTATTCTGGATTACCTTGTTCATATTTGTTTTATTAAAAGCTGCGTTTAGATCCTAGTTCCTCCCCACAGAAGTACAACCAATGCATAAGTTTCATATTTGCAAGTCATGAGAGAGAAAAGTACACAAAAAGCACTGTAGAAAAATATCATAAGGCTTTATACATCATATAATTAAACACGAGCAGATTCCGAGAAGTCTTGATTCTAGAAACATTGGGTGGTCCCTCATGTAGACATTCTGTACTAAATTGATAGACATGGTCTGCTAGATTTAAAAAACAAAAAACGTTCTATGGTCAAAGCAGCAAGATCATTACTTAAAAATAGCGCTGCATAAGCCTTTGTGATCATCATGCTGGATACTAGGGAGAGCGTGACATCCTAAAGATCTTAAAACAACTTCATGCATCTATGCAAATGTTTGTCCCTAGGAAGTATTAGCTCAACATTAGCTTTTATGAAAATTAATCCAAAGATAAATTAAAAATTCAAATTTTATGAAAGAAAAAGTTTCCCATACACCAGCACTTGTAAGCCTGGTTTTTATAACTGCATTCATAATCACACTGTAAGTTGAACTCAAAAATCAAGAACTTAAGGAATACACAGTGGTCTTGAATCATTAGCACAAAAAAAAGCAATACCATTAAACCAAAATAAAAGTGGTGAGGTGTACTGCCAGAATAATTAATGATACATAATTGGTCCCTTGTAATCACTATATCTATAGGGTTGTGAATGAGTGCATTTACTTTTTAGTGCAACAAAAACTTGATAATTAGTCATTAAAATAAGTATTTGTAAATTTTTGATCAGATATATGATACATAATTCATGGTTACATATTGTGCTGATTTTTTCAAGCTTTGGTTTCAGTGAGAAGAGAGCTGCAAGAGGTCACATTCCAGTTGGTGTGTATGGCGATGGGTTTAAATGGGCCAAGATACCATTGTTTTCACTAAGACCAGAGACGGCATGAGTGTGGGTCCCCTCACCAAGTTGTACCTCGAGGCCATTGGAGCCCAGCGAGTCGTGGTGCCCATCATCACGTTTAGACACCATGGACAAAACCAGTACTCTTCTTTCATTAAAATATTACTTGTGATAAACATTATGATGCAAAATTCTCATGAAGCAGAACTGCTGATTTGGAAAACAAGTGAATCAATTTACAAATGTAAATCATAAGCAAAGAGCCTGGTGGACTGTTTTTTAATTTATATTAAATTCAGTACAACCCAAATGTTTGGACACATTTAACTGAATTTATTTCAGTTTTTGTTTCTCATTAACTTAACAACTTGTCATCTAAAGCCATTTACTTAAATGTGTGAAATAAATTGCGACTACATATTCATTCATTTTTTTAATAAAAAAATAATTTGAAATGGATGAGATGGACCGGACATTGAAGGAAAAAGGGCCATAAGCACACACCCAGAAAACATGGAAAACTCTTTTACTGTTTTTAAAAAAAAGTGTATATCTCATAAAGTTGGTGGGAAGGACAGACCGATCACACTGAGAATTCGGCATCATTAGATCGAAAGTTTTGCTTCTGAAATCAGTCAGTTCATATCACTGCCCCCAGTGGCCGAAGCTTGAAGTGTTGTTGAACGTATGTGCATGTGTGAACTGGGTGAAATGTCCATAAAGTACCACCAAAAGCAAGTTTTGTTAGTTGTAAATGATGTGATACAGTCAACAGGAATGCAAGTTTTATTAACTCTACCCCCAAACCCCAAGCCTAAACCTCAATATCATTCTAGTAAAAATTTAAAGTATAAATTTCAGAGCAGAAATTCAACTTCCGAATCAAGCTCACCATTGTAATGCAATTGCTTCCTGAATCCCACAGGACCAAAAACCATTTCTCGAGGGTTGCTCCTTCAATGCTCTATCCTTCAACACATTATAGGGAAAGATGATCAAATATGAATAAATGCAACATTGTCACAGGGGAGATGGATCTTGTCTTTAATTCAGAACAATGGGGGTTGATTTCAGGGTATAACCTTCAGAAACAAGACGTCGATTTCAGAGTGTGCATAGCTTTCATCTTGCCAAAGATGAAATTTATTAATTTTTTTGCTACAAAGTTCCCATACTTCGATTATGACTTTACTATTATTATAAAATGTGGGAAAGAGCAATAATAAAGAATGAGAAGGTGTGTTCAATCATTTGATTGTTAGTGTACATGTGTTTGGATTTCCCACACTATAGCCGTAATGTTCTTGTATATATAAATCATTTTTGTCCTCTGAATCTTCATCTCACCAGAATGGAAGATGGAGCCAGTCTGAGGGCCTTGCTCACACACACTCTCTTCAGCTCAGAGAAAGAGCTGTTTGCAGAGCTGCATGCAATCAGCGCTGCTGGAACCAGTAACGCGCATCATCATCTGAAACCTGCACATGTAAGCTCCACCTCTCTTACTGGATACATGAATGAATGGATCAATGGAGGTATTGGATGGATGAGTAAATAGATACAATTTTGATGACTATGAGATAAATGAATGGATCAACAGACTGTAATGGATATTCAGAAAGAGTGGTGGGTGTATATATATATATATATATATATATCAGTGTCGAAGACAAATTCGGGGACACCGAATTTGTCTTCGACACTGATAAATACGACATTCTGCTCAGAGCAAACATCAGTAAGGATTAATGGTGGCCTCAGCATGACCCCAGAGAGTGAATACTCATTAGGATTAGTGCAGCTCTGATTGGCTCTTTTAAGGTTTGACCTCACAAGAATGAGGCATGCACTAACACTAACACATGCAGTTTGCAAAGAAAAAAGAATAAATACACTACATTTAAGAGGTGGAAACCATATTTCTCTGGGCTCTGTGGGGACCATGCCATCTATTGCATGCCATCTTGCGCCCCATTGAGAGTGAGAACCACTAATCGCAACCCCAAGGAGGTTATCTCAAGTGACTCCACGCTCCCTAGCAAACCGGACCAATTTGGTTGCTTAGGAGACCTGGCTGGAGTCCCTCAGCACACCCTGGATTCAAACTTCCGACTCCAGGGGTGGTAGTCAGCGTTAATACTCGCTGAGTTACCCAGGCCCCCTAAAATACAGATATATTAATAATTAGACCTGTTGCGATGATTACATCACCTGATAATGATCATTTTATCTAACTATGATTATTTCACATTACCGCAATTGTTGAGCACTTTAAATTCTAATAACATTTTAAAAATTTTAAACATGAATGCTATGTTTTTGTCTAATTTTTCATGATAGTGCATTAGTTGAGCACTCCAAAGGAAATCTGACTGCCATTGACCCACACTGTACACCGCACTCAGAGCAGCTCCTGAAGAGCGAGTGAAGATTAAATGCTAGCTGTGATATATGTGCATTGTCTGTGGTCACACCAAAGATTAGACAAGGATTTTGATATTGAACGAAAAAGGATCCCCCTCAAGTGTCTATGCTATACAATACGAGACATGCATCTCGTATAAGATAATATCTAATATAGGATGAATGCCTATGTGAAGATGACAGAATGCTGGCTGTGCTGTATTGCCACTGTCAAACATGGAGAAAAGTGATCTGATTACCTCAGCTGGGAATTGCAGAAATTATACAAAATTGCAAACTACCGTAAATAATGAGACTGGTTGAATTTGCTAAAATGTTTGTGAGGCATAAACATTTAGGACTTGTAGAGCTTAATTTTCCATTGGCAATAGCACAAAAGATGTACAAAATAAGACAAGGAACATTAAGAAAGTAAATAGGGTCCATTTTTAATTCATGCTGACTCAATGTACACGTTGATTATTAACACTGCAATCAGGGTTCCCATGCGTCCTGGAAAATCTGGAATTTTGCAATGAAGTTTTCCAGTCATGGAAAATTGGGAAAAATATCATAAATGTCCTGGGAAATAATTCTTTGTCCTGGAAAATATTTGTGTAATAGAACTGTTTGACTGTGTTGCTAACAAGGTTTTTGTTACTTGTACAAAAACATGGTAACGATTGGACTCGTAATAGGAGTAAAAAACATATTTGTATCGTTTTGTTATTTAATATGGAATTATTGTTTGTATTATTGTTTCCAAATGATTGTGTGAAGCCGGTCGCACATACACTGAAAAAACATCATCATGATCGTGCACGCTCTTGTGTGTGTGTGTGTGTGTGTGTGAGAAGACAGAGAGCTGAGCACACTGAAGTGTGCAGCACATGCAGACTATGCCTTTATTTAATTAAATCACAGCTTTATGGGGTTTAATAATCACACTGGGACATGTAGCGAGCTGCTTATCTGGAGGTAAGAAACTTCCATCAAAACGGCAAAATATAAGCTTGATGTTAATGGACGCATGTATTTTTGCTTAAATATGACACTTGTTGGGCACATAAAATGTAATGGAAATGTCCTGGAAAATTATACCTTGAAAAGAGTGGGAACCAAGGCAATGTAAAGTGTAAGGTTTGAACTGTGACCAACCAAAGATTTTTTATTTTATTTTTTATTATTAGTATTGCCATTGGTGTAAGAAAGGTGCACTTAACATAAGATACATTCTTATCTTGTTTCAAGGATGTTTATATTTTTACTAGAAAAACTAAAATACAGATTTGTTTTTGCAGTGTATCTTTTAGTCAAAGTATTAAGTATTACAAAGGCTGGGCATTTCTAGTTGAATCCATTAAAAACCTAGAAACCCATTTAATATTTTGATATTCAACATTTCCCCTTTGTCTGCAGGAAAGTTCTGGATCAAGTCTGTGACAGTGTGACAGCTGCCTGAAGTGGAGGAGGCTTCCAGATGCCATCAATGAGCTGCCAAAGAAATGGTTCTGCCACGTGAACCAGGAGTGAGAAAGAAAAGCAGCACCTTTTAAAAGTGTTCACTTTATTAATCAAGTAAAGGCAGTATAGAGCAAAACAAAAGTTTTCTACCGTAGAAACACAGAAAGAGGTGATGGCATCCTCTCCTGTCCCCTTTCCAACCCCATCACAAGAGCTATCCTTTCGGGCACACTGCAGGCCTGCTATCAAAGAGGAGAGAAAGACTCTCTCCAACACACACGAGCAAAGCCGAGAGCAGCATGATGGAGGTATTTGAGTCGCATCGGGGGCTCACTGCTGCAGAAGAGCTATGTGAAGGAGATGTATCATCTGGGACAGGAACGGAATACAGCTCGGCTGTGGAAGAGATAATTGAATTTCCACTGAAAAATGAGAGGAAAGAAGTACTGCATGATGAAGATGAAGCGAATGAGGAAGAGGGATGGAGCTCGGCAGAGGCACAACAGTGGTAGAATAAACTGATGGAACTGATGCAGAAAGCAGTAGAGGAAAGAGATGTGTGCCATGAGGAACTGGAGCTGCTTAGTGCACGGCGCCGCTCTAGAGGATGAAAGGAACCAGCTCATCAGCAGGGTAGGAGAAAATTCTGTCATTTACTAACCCTCATGCCCCAAATCCGACCATACCAAATGTGTTCTTGCGGTAAAAATCAAGATGCAGCACAATGAATAGGACTAAATTATTTTTAATTATTTTATAGTTCAAAAAAATATTTTTAACTTCACACAGCATTTAAATATGCAGCACTCTGGCACGAGACACTGAAAAAACAAAAGAAACGTGGTGCAACAATCATAGACGTCCATCTAGCACAGGGGTCGGGAACCTTTTTTCAATTTTTGTATATATAAATCATTTTTGTCCTCAATGTTTACATTTTGAGCCATACCACAAACGAATAATTTACTATTTTCAAAAACAACACATATGCAAACATTAATAGGTAACATATTGCAATATGGAATTGAGTACACGTGTTTGTGCGGGTCTCCATAAAATTACTTTATTTTACAATTGTTCCTGAAAAATGTAACTTCGCTTTTGGGCTGGGTGATATGTAAAAAATATTTTCATGATAATCGCATTTAAAATATCGCGATATCCGATTATATGGTCAACCCCCAAGGTCGGTGAATATTTTTGCTTTATTGATTTTGCTTTAAAAATTAAATGAATTTATTGAAACATGAAAAACTTAAAAAAAGACATTTCTAAATTCAAATTGTACTTCAAATGAAACGAAAAAAGCAATTAAAACAACAAAATTATTAAATAATCTTATATATAACCCCCTCCCAAAATCCAAACATTTACCATCTCCAACGGCCCCATTTGCCATCACGCAAGTATCAGTATGTGGCAACAGGTGCAAATTAAGAACTAAAGACAATTATAAATATAAAGATTATTATAATAATCATCACAATAAATACGGCTAATAAATTCTAATATACTACTGTTAACTCACCACACGCCCCACTGAGAGCGAGAACCACATTATAGTGACCACGAGGAGGTTACCCCAAGTGACTCTACCCTCCCTAGCAACCGGGTCAATTTGGTTGCTTGGGAGACCTGGCTGGAGTCACTCAGCACGCCCTGGAGTTGACCGCGCAACTCCAGGTGTGGTAGTCAGCATCTTTTCTCGCTGAGCTACCTAGGCCCGTGTGTATTTTTGTATTTTTAAGATTTACACATTTCAGTTTCAAAACAAAATTCCATAAAATTGATTGTGTTGGCTAATGATTAGCTAAATGAATAATTTGCACCACCACAAATTTTGCACAACAGCGCTACATCTGGTGGGGCTGCACATGCCAACCAAGCAAAACGTGACTGCGACCAAACCAATTGCGTATTTAACCTGGAACATTCTTTTAAATTTGGACTTTGGAGACTTTTGTTTCCAGTAGTATGCATTTTAATGGCAATTAAAGGAATTATTATACTTTTATGCTTCTCATTTATAGTGTGTAATGTATGTTGCACTGTCTCCCCACAATTAATGTTGTAGTTTACATACTACTTGAATTGTTTTTTGTGTTTTTACTTAAAAATATTGATTTTACATTTAAGTGATGTATAGTTGGAGAGGGTAGGAGAGGAGAAAACCAGCCTTTCTACCTTGTGTGATCAACTGAGGAGTGAACTATTAGAGCTCATTGAACCGAACAAGAGAGAAGAGAAAGATGAGAGCTCCATGCTGCGGAAACTTCGAGTAAACCTGAGCCGCCTTCTGCTGTCTTAGTCCTACAGTTCATCTGGAGCATGTGGACTACAACAGTGATGTCACAGACATGATCCTCAATCAGGTTCTAGAACACATCGCATAGAAAAACGAGCGCAACAGTCTGGTTACGGAAGTAAAAATCCCATTCATTTCTTCCATAGACTAATTAATTTTCAATGCTAACTTATAAACCTTTAAAGACAAGACCTACCTTGAGCTCTAAGGTTGTTAATCGATGGTATATGCTTCGATTGAAGCCATTCCCTCTGTGTTATTTCAACCGCATTGTTTAAAAATTGTCTATAATAGCAGAATTCCTGTTAAACAACTACATTACCCATTGTCCAGCAGAGAAAGCCTCACCAGTCAGAGAACTGTGGCCAACGAAACCCGCAAAATAAGACCGGAAGGGACCGCCCACTCCTATGACGTGCTCTAACTGACGTAAACAAGACAATCACCCCGCACTCTCGACTACTTATATTTTTGTGTTTATCACAACGTTTCGCAAATAAACGTTGACTATATTGTTTCTATACTTATAATCAACAAACTTCAATCAGTAGTTTTATATATTCCCATTGTTTTTTATTCAAATACATCATTCACAATGATTCATGGAATTGTAGTTTGTACCCTCATGAAAGACGGTAAGTACACAGTCTTGTACCTTTTGTCTTTTTGTCCGATGTTCAAATACTTTTTTGCCCAAAACAAAGTTTGTGATGTTGTGATTCACTTCGGTGCTGGTTGGTTTGGTTCATGGCTTATAACTCTTTTATGGAGGATTTTATTAAATGCCTATGGGTATAAAACAATGGGAAAAATACTTCTAGAACCCAGACGCTGAATAAGTGGGCAGGGCACTGTTGTGCTCCATTGAGTGAAATTAGAATTTACTTTCTACTGTGTCATGTATAAGGAGGCATTTATATCAGACGCTTTTAATCTTGTATTGTATATTGATAACCAGTGTTGTGTAAGCTACTCAAAAAAGTAATCCACTACAAATTTCTAGTTATTAAAATTAAATAAATAACTCTGAAATTGCAATCAGATTGAGGACTTCACGGATTACCATATCGAAAATATATTTAAGTGCTGATTACTTTAAATTTACCTTCTAAAGACACTTTTCACAGAAACGCTTTTGTTTTTCCGCTTAACAAATTCAAAATAATGTCTATATTTACTCCATGTTCATTGTGGCACATAACCCATATACTTGACACTACCTGTTTCTCCCTCACAATGCTTCAGCTCTACAGAAATGCAAACAGACATATAAAAATATAATTCATGTTTTAACTGTATTTTACACAAATAATATTATTTTAGAAATATGTGTAACCAATTTACTTTAAAGGAATTAATTGAAAGTCAGTAACTGTAATCTGATTACAAGATGTTGATGTAATGTTTTATGCATACTTCGTAATTAGATTACACCCAATAGTGGGCGGCTGTGGCTCAGGTGGTAGAGCGGGTTGTCCATTATCACAGGATTAGTGGGTTGATTCCCGGCCCACGTGACTCCACATCTTTGGGCATTGAACCCCAATTTGCTCCCTATGGCAGGCAAGTGCCTTGCATGGCAGCTCTGCCGTCAATGGTGTGTGAATGAGATGCAGTGAATACCGCTAAGGTTAAAAAGGTGCTATAGAAGTGCAGACCATTTACCATATAGTGTTGCTAACAAGTTGCTAAATAAAGACTACAGCAGTTGTCAGTTTTTCCAGGCATATACAACACCTTGTTACTAACTTGTTAGTGACACAATAAAAAAAAAACCTGTGGCTTCAACATTGTGTAAATTATGTTGTAGAAATGTAAAAGTCTCTTCAAAGTAATTTTGATCACAGACCTTATTTTACTCATGAATTTAAAACTGCTATTAAAAAAATACACTGGAAATTTCTGAGGGAACCCATGGCTCAAATTCTGATTATTTTCCTAGGACTTCAATATGAATGGGGCTTGAAGGACATTGGGGACATTGTGTTAATTTGTCATATGAATCTCTCTCTCTCTCTCTCTCTCTCTCTCTCTCTCTCTCTCTCTCTCTCTGTCTCTCTCTATAATTTATTTATTTAAAAAGATTTTCCCACATCTTCCTTCTCTCTGGGCAAACACATTCCATACTTCCTTCTTTTCATCTCTTATTTCTGACCTCATCTAACACACACATACACACACACACACACACACACACATACATGTACCTCTTAATCTGTCACTCGCTATTAATCAAATGTATTTTTAAAGACATCATCCATATTATAAAGTCACTCAGAGTCTGGCTTGGCTTACATCCATTTGTACCAAGAATAAAACTGATAGTCATGGCCTAAGCATTTTACCATCCAAGACTCTGAAAGGTCTTCATCCATAACGTACAAAATTTAATAGCTCGATAAATGCTCCGCTAGAATTTAAATAATTGGTCAAAAAATGAGTGGATATGTAATTTAACTAACAACGTGCAGTTCCTCATATGACCACAAGGGGACGCTCAGACTTCAGTAGATGTCATAAATACATTCTGACCCCATATTCAGTAATGCAGGTAATTAAGTAAAAAGCATAAGGATATGTGCATGAAAAATCAAAGAAAACATTACACCATGATGAGTTTTGTTGCTAGGATATCAAGACCGTTTGATATAATTGCCAAGTGAACCAACAACAAACCATTTGCTACTGTGCAATTGTTAAGATTCACTTCTGATGCTAGTGAGCAACCCCTTTTGGAGAGAATCAATTCTCTGTAAAGCTATGCATCAATTTCCTCGCCTCTAGATACCATAAAGTGGTTAAAATACTGTTGCATTAAAAAAAAAAAGTATAAATAACGCATATCTATCATTTGGGAATGGTCTTGTGCCCTTTTCTGGTCATCCTAAGCAGGGGCGAAAATTTCATCAAAATGTTGGGGGGGACAATAAACATAACAATTCTCAAGAGCAATTTTTGAAGGGGACACCAAGGGGTTTTTTGTTGTTGCCCCATTTGCATTTGTATTATTTTATTTCTTAAACAATTATTTAAAGAATATATCATAATATTATTTACAATACACATATTTTAATGATATTTTAGGGGGGGACAACCCTCAGATAGGACCCCCGACCCCCCCGCAATTTCCGCCTATGATAGCAGCATCACTAGGGAGTGAGAACATGTTTGAATTCCTAGCTGTGCTTTCATGCCAGAGCACTGAAGTTGTAATGAGGACACAATCGGCCACATATTTGCCTCCACAGTCCCTGCTCTGCTCATGTCTCCATTAACGCCACTAGGGTGCGTATAGGCACATTCTGTACAGCACGGCTAGTCAACTGGCCGCCCGCGAGTCAAATCCAGCCCGCCAATCATTTTTGTCTGGCCACCCGACTGATTTTTTAAAAGGATGCTCGAGCCTCAGCAATCAGCGGTGAGCTTAACAACGCTCAATAGCGCGAGTCTCAGCTTTCGCGTTGAGTTTAACAACGCTCAGTGACACGTTTAGGTGAACATTTGATAGCGTCCTTTTCAATCAAATTTTTATATAAAATTGCTTAGTTGTGTGGAGTGTGTTCAAATATACAGATGTAAAAAAAATATCACATCAGTTGTTACAAATGTTGTCACCATATATCTACATTAGGCAACAAAAGCAATCGATTATGAAAACTGAACGTTGAAAGAAAATGTGTTGAGACGTTTGCTTTATTCACTTTTCTTGAAGTATCAAACGATCGTGTTTCATCAGTTCAGGGTCTGTAGGGCTTGGAAAATAAAGATAAAGCTAAACTGAACCTAAAAATATCCTAATTATATTTGGTTATATACAGCTTTGAGTCAGCCTCTTAATCACAACAGCATCAGCTCAGTTTGATCTTCTTTTCCTTATGATCTACACAAAAATCTGGCTTTCTGAAAATTCACAATATATATATATATATATATATATATATATATATATATATATATATATATATATATATATATATATATATATATATATATTTATTTATTTTTTTCGTGAAAAGGATGCTAATTTATAAAGAAAATGGAAGAATATACATTTGATCTCTTCCCCCCCATAAAAAAAGAAAATGTAATTTAAAATGCATTTTTAAGTAAACATGACATTTCTATATGGCCATTGTTTTCATACATTTACTCTAAAATGTAAAAATGATTATGTTTTTCTTCAAAATAAAGTTTATCATATATGATTTGTTAGTTAAGAGTATAAGTCATGTTTGTTCTCCAAACATGTAAGATAAATACAGAGACAAATTTGGCCCCAGCCAAGTTTTCATCTGGATAATCTGCCCCTGCAAGAAAGCAGTTGAAGAGCCCTGCTATAGAGTCTTGTGACAAAAAGGGTATTTCCACCATTATTGCCCAGGAAAAAAATACAGTTCACTGAACACACATTGACATTTCCTGTGTGTAAAAACATTCTCATATATAACAGGGCATATTTTCACACTATATGGGGTAAATTGTCACAATGGGAGCCTGCCAAAAACTGCCTATTATGTGCTTTTCAGCAGAACGTAAATTGTAAAACAATCATTAAACACAAACAAATAATAAAACAGCAAAAAGGAAAAAATAACGTACCAAGGTATATTACAACCATTGTTTTGGCCTGTGAATAAATATTAAAACATAGGCCTACAGTAAAACACATATGACAACTTGCCCCACTGAAATAAGACAACCTGCCTGACTTAACATTTATGAAAAAATGCCCTTAAAATCAGAACACAGTTTAACCTGTCATTCAAAGTCTACCTTAATATATTATACCAATAGTATGTAGTCTGCCATGAAGGAATGTTCCGGGTTCAGTACAAGTTAAGCTCAATTAACAGCATTTGTGGCATAATGTTGATTTCCACATAATAATTTTGACTCATAGCTCGTTTATTAAAAACATTAAATAATAATTTGCACTTACTGTAAGGCACTTACAATGGAAGAGAATGGGGACAGTCCATAAATCCATCTAAATACACACTTTTTCACTTTTATAGCCACAAGACATAAACATTATGCATGCTAACATGATTTTAGTGTGATAAAATTGATTAATAACCTTATCTGTGTAAATTTAAATCCAATTTTACTATTTAGTTGCCATGACAACAAAACATGTAATCCCATAACAGATAAAGTTAGTAAGCAATGCTATCACACTAAAAACTTGTTAACACAATTTTGAAATCTTATGACTATACTTTTAAAATGGTTTGTATTTTAGCATTTATGAACTGGCACCATTTACTTTTAAGATACATTTACTTGAGGAGCAAAATTGTTTAAGATATTATATATAAATAAAGGGATAATTCACCCAAAAATGAAAATTCTCTCATAATTTACTCACCCTCATGCCATCCTAGATGTGTATGACTTTATTTCTACAGCAAATGAAGATTTTTAGAAGAATATCTCAGCTCTGTAGGTCCATGCAATGCAAGTGAATGGTGATCAAAATTTTGAAGCTCAAAAAAGCACATAAATGCAGCATAAAATTAATCCATATGACTCTAGTGTTTAAATCTATACCTTCTGAAGCAAGCCAATAGGTTTTGGGTGAGAACAGACCAAAATATAACTCCTTTTTCATTGTACATCTTGCCATTTCAGTCTCCTGACACAATCAGGAAATCAAGCTTGAAATAATGTTCGCCAAGGAGACTGACGATGTCAAGATTTATAGTGAAAAAGGAGTTACATTTTAGTCTGTTCTCACCCAAAACCGTACTTTTATGTTGACTTTGTGCTTTTTGGAGCTTCAAAGTTTTGGTTACTATTCACTTGCATTGTGAGAACCTTCAAAGCTGTTATATTTTTCTATATCTACCCCCCACACACACAGCAGTGGACAGCACCAGCGCGAAACTGCATGATATCGGAACGAGCAGAAAAACGGCTGCTGATGCATCTGTCATCCCATGTGTGTTACACACCCAGAGCCGCCCAATGTCTTGCAATTCTCCTTCGGGCTTTAGAGGTCTGCCGATGGCATGCTAGCGATCATTCTGGACAGCATGGGGTTCACTGTGTCATCTGGACACTGTCCAAATGTGCAATGGCCTGTAATGCAGTGGAATGTCATTGGATACAATTGCCTTAATAGTCTGAAGGAAAGCAAGAGAAAGCCCCATTTTGAGCTAATTCTGTAGATACAGTACATCAGATTTGCCCTTTATGCTAGATGAAAGAATGAAATTAAGACTCAATGGGTGAAACAAAAGTTGGAAACAATTTACAAGAAAATTTACCCAAAAGTTGGAGAGAGAGTAAAAGCTGACTGTATGTTTTCATATAGGGGAGGAGCGGGGGTTACAGTCTCACATGGGGAATTTGTCACAAAGGCAGTATCTACGCGGTTTTGAGTCAGATGTTCAAATGCACAAATTTGCATTTTCTCTAGCAGTTATACAATTATAGTAATATACATGTATTCTATTCTACAAACTGCAATTTCAATATCATCATATTTAATCATCATCGTATAAACAAGTGAACCCAGTAAACCAAAGTACCATAGGTTAAAGGAATATTCCAGGTTCAGTACAACTTAAGCTCAATCCACAGCATTTGTGGTATGATGTTGATTACCACAAAAATGAATTTAGACTCGTCGCTCCTTTTCTTTTGGAGGGTTTAAAGGCAGAAATGTAAAGCTTATGATTTTATAAAAGCACTTACAATAATTGTTCTTTTAAACCTCATGTATTATTTCAGCTGCAAAGTTGTTTAAATCGACATTTTTACAGTTGTATTACACCCTGTCTACACCGGATACGAGTGGCATGTCCGTCACGGCGACAATAAACGGGTGTTGCGTTCAATGTTATAATTATAATCAATGATGCTGTCTACGCTGGAAGCGTCCGTTGCGGTGTGTCCATCGTGGTGACAAAAAAACGGGTGTTAGGGTTTGTTGACATTACATTGTCATGGCAACGAAGTTGTAAAATTGGCTATAACTTTACACAGAAAAGTTTAGTAAGTGATTTTATCACATTAAAATCATGTTCAAGGGTTAGTTCACCCAAGAATTCAACTCATGCCATGATTTACTCACCTCTAAGCCATCCCAGATGTGGATGACTTTCCTTCTTCAGCAGAACTGAAGTGAAGATGACTGGAGTCGTGTGGATTACTTTTATGCTGCCTAAATATGCCTTTTGAACCGTCAAACAGTCAGCAGCCTGATGGCACCTGTTTAAATGCATTGTATGAACAAACTGAGCTGAAATCTGGGATGGCTTAAAGGTGAGTAAATCATGAGATGATTTTTGGATGAAATAACCCTTTAACACACATATAGTTTATTTCCGGTTGGCTTTACTTTTGAAACAGTGAGGATTTTAAAGTTATAAAATTGGCATCCATTCACTTGCCTCACTGGAACACAGATTTTTGCTTTTAAAAATCAAGTAAAAGCAAGTAAAATTTTATTTTTACGGCAATCAATATTATGCCACAAATGCTGTCAACTGAGCTTAGCTCGTATTGAACCTGGGATATTCCTTTAAGGCAAAGTAAGGATTTGGATTTGATTTTCGATTATAGATTTATAGGTATATTTTTAGTATAACAGTATATAGTATAATTTTCTTATTACAAAAGGCTAATGAATCTAACTTCTGTGGTTTATTGCCATTTACAAAAAGCGGCTGAACCTTAAGCGACCAACCAAAGCATTTCAATATGGTTATAATAGAGTACATAAGAGAAGAATATGAATGAGTGGAGCAATTTGAACTGACTTAAGGTCAGTTTTAAATGCAACTGTTTGATGTTAAATAATTTTGAAGTCAACACCACCAAGTCTCTGGACCTGTATACATATACAGAATCTCTATGGGCTGACAGAAATGTCACTCCAAATCAGAAACAGTTTGCGTATCATAAAATTTTATATATCATGATTGATTTGATTCGATGTTTATGGCAGTTAAGATAGTTGATTCATAAACAGTCTTAACGAGCCTTACAGCCAAGGTTTCTTTTAATAGCTTGTTCTTTTATTATAATCTCATTTACTCACCCTCATGCCATCCCAGATGTGAATGACTTTCTGTCTTTTGCAGAACACAAATGAAGACTTTTGAAGAATATCTCAGTTCTGTAGGTCCATACAATGCAACTGAATGGTGGGCAGAACTTTGAAGCTCCAAAAAGTATATAAAGGCAGCATAAAAGTAATACATACAACTCCAGTGGTTAATCCTATGTCTTTGGAAGCGGTATGATGGGTGTGGGTGAGAAACGGATCAATATTAAAGTCCTTTTTAATATCAATTGTCCTCCCTGCCCAGTAGGTGGCAATATGCGGGAAGAATGTGAGTTGCCATAAGCTAAAAAGAAGACTGTGAAACTGGAGATTCATAGTTAAAAAAATGACTTAAATATTGATCTGTTTCTTTAACCACTGGAGTCGTATGAATTACTTTTGTGCTTTTTGGATCTTCAAAGTTCTGGTCACCATTCACTTGCATTGTATGGAGCTACAGAGCTGAGATATCCTTGTAAAAATCTTTGAATTCTGAAGAAGAAAGTCATACACAACTGGGATGGCATGAATGTGAGTAAAAGATGAGAGAACGCTCATTTTTAGGTGAACGATGCCTTTAATATTATTATAGGGGTGATATATGATTCTTTTCTACTATTGCTTGGGCGGTACACCCATATTGGGGACGTTTACACACATTTGCAGGTATTTCTTAAGCAACAGCTATGAGAAAATACACGGAATGTGACATTTTCAACACTATGTGCACAGGAAGGTAAATGCCAGATTGAGACCCTCCCCCCTTCAGCCGGGAATAGTTCAGCTCAATCACAGGCAGCTCAATTCTCAATGGAAGCCCATCCCCTGGCTCTGCCCCCTCCACACCAGCAACCAGGCATTTAAATGTTAACTCTTCACATGCCTTGCTGTCTAGATAGTCTGAGCCTTAACAAGCATAGTTTTGTATGAAGGTCTTCTAAAGAAACTGGTTTCAGACAGGCTTCTAAGACATCATAACGTCATGTCTAATGATCTAGAAAAAAATCAAGCAAATATTTAAGGACCGCTACGTTTATTTCTAGGTAGAAATGGAATCATAAATTAGAAATATAAAAATTTAACAAGCATGAATTATTCATTTCTGTCAATCGCTCCATAATTTGTATTCTTTCCACCAACCGCTGAACCACATGCACAGCATTGTATATCAAAGGCAACAAAGACGTCTATATTGCCATCAAAAATGTTTCAAGTTTTAGACTTAATTGTAGTACTGTGGTGGTCTGCAAAAACGTATGGGAAAATTTAGCAACATAGTTTAAAATCCTATTTATTTAAAAATCCTATTGTCCTAATAACTCACCCACAAATGAAAATTTCAGTCATCATTAACCATGATACTTGTGCACAATATTTCATGTCTTCTGAAGCTATACGATAGTGTTTGCATGAGAAACAGACCTGAAATATAAGCATTAATACACTGAAAATCTTCCTCTTCAACCTGTGTTTACAGAAATGCAGCATGGAGTGCAACTGACACCACAAGGAAAAAAAGGCGGAGGGAAGAAATAGTGCACATTGGTTCTTGTATGTATTTTGACCACGGCAAATCTGATTTGAGAACGAAGCAGTCTTCCACGTTCCTCTTATAATACCTCAGCCCCACACTTTAAGAACCACTTTCATTTTCTCCAACCCCAGCTTAATATGCAGTGAAAATACAAATTCTGCTATTTATAAGTTCATTTCCCCCAAAAGAGTGACACTGTGCTAACATCCCGACAATAACATTGGCAAAGCCAATGATGGGAGTTTGGGGCAGGACTATCTGTTTCCGACCAATTGCAGGCGAGGGGAGTGTTCTTCCCTGTTTGAAAAAGTCATTATTTTTGTGATTTCCATTTGGTGCCGCTAGAGGCACAGAAATGACACCCTTCACCTTTAAAGCATCTGTTTTTTGTTGCTGTTGACCTTTTGTTTTAAGTGCTACACAGTGTCTGGTTAAACCGGGAAAAAGCCTGTTGTTGTCTTTATGTCCATCTGCTTACAATTGCATCTGATTGACACATCTGTCCATTTCCCAGCTATTACCCCTCCTTTCCCTTTCTTCCTTCCCTTCCCTCTTTCAGGTCCTCTTTTATCTCTCAAGCTGTGATTTGTCCAGGATATCAATCTTTCTTAAAGATTTCGAAATGTTTGTGTTGAGTCTGAACAAGGCAAGGACTTCACAAAGAAACATGATTTTAATGGCCCACAACTTGAGAAATCTTGGGGTCTGCGACTCATTGTTCCCTAATCCTCCGCCTCCCCCTGCCTCACATCACCCTTTTTTCCTTCTCTCTTTCTCTCTCTACTTTTTGCAGCCCCTGACCCCCCTTTCTTTTTCATTTCTCTCTTTCTCTCCCTACTGCTATAGGACCCATATGAGAGGACAAATACCGTCCCCCTTCTCACTTTTCTGTCCCCCTCTCGTGTGTTTTTTCACTTTTTAAGAGCTTCACAAGTAACAGAGATGGAGAGAAATATTGAAAAGAAAGAAAGAAAGAAAGAAAGAGAGAGTTGTTTGTCTATACATCAGAGAAGCTCACAAGTGTTGTGTAGTAGCGAGATAAAGTATTAAATGAGTACTCCTTGTGTGTGTTCCCTGGTTTAATGTTCAACTATGAGGAAGCCATTTATAAGTTAATTTTTTGGAATAATATAAACACTAAAGCTGTGTCCCAAATAACACACTATACACTATGCACTTAAAATATACACTATGCCCTCAGCCCTCTATTGTATAAAGTTTCAAAGTGGAGCATCGTCCCAAAGTGTACAGCATTCCACACTATGTTTTGACGGTATTAAGAAATGCATAATCCGGGCACTCATAGAACACATCTTTTCATTGCTGTAAACATATTACTCGCACTACTTACTCTATAAAAGGACGTAGAATATTGCAGAAGTGGGTGGATTGGGATGCACCTTGTGGCTTTGTTTGAGTGTTCAAGAAACAGTTGGAAAACAGTCATTATGTTTCCAGTTCCATTTGGTGGCGCAGAAATTACACACTTCACATTTACGCTGTTCAGTACTTCAGTCGGCCATTCACACTGATCGAGTACTAGAGCTAAAAAGCTAGACGCAGCGGCATGAATAGAACAACACACAGGTGTCTTGAAACGTGTTTTTAAAAGTTGAAGTTCAAGTGGCCTGTGTAGCTCAGTGAGCAAAAGACACTTACTACCACCCTTGGAGTCTGAATCCAGGGTGTGCTAATGGGGCTTTTCATCTGCAACAGCTTTTCTCGACTCGACGCCGCTTGCTTTTTGGGGGTTTTCCACTGTGGATAGGACCTGGTACCTGGCACTTTTTTTTGTACCACCTCGGTCGAGGTTCAAGGTGAGCCGAGCCGATACTAAATGGGATGTCACTGGATTTGCCTGCTAGTAGCAATTTAAAGTTAGCAACAGCAATAGCTGTATCATTTGTTCACACGACTTTTGAAATTGTAAAAATAAATGGCTGTGTGCAAAACCACGCCGTGGTCAATAAACGAGGTGCAGACGTTTCTCTCGTTAGCGACGAACGTAATGATGCAAAACGAAAAAGTCTTTCTGGAAGTGTCTCAGCTGTGGCCGCACATGGTTACCACTGCACCTACCAAAAGTGTAGGGAAAAATATATATTTTTTTAAAAGTGACTAGAGAACCATCAAGGACCACAACAGCCGGAGTGGTTCAAACAGAAGAAAGTGGAAGTAGTTCGACCAAATGGACGCTATCTATGGCAAAAGACCGGCGAGCAATGGGAGGGAGAGTGCCCTGGACTTGGCCATGGCAGAGGATGGTACGTTTTGTTACGTTAACTCTATATTCTGTTTGGAAGCTTCACTTTATTTAGATGATCAGCTACTAGGGAGGGTAAAGTGATTAGTTTCCTTCCTCGTGGTTGCTATATGGTGGCTCTCGCTTTTGGTGGGGTGCATGGTGAGTTGTGCGTGAATGCCACACACGCTAAGTCTGTGTCATAATGCGCTCAGCAAGCCACATGTTCAGATGCATTGGCTGACTGTCTCGGAAGCGGAGGCAACTGAGATTCATCCTCCTCCATCCGGATTGAAGTGAGTAACTGCACCACCATGAGGAATTAGAGAGTATGGGGAATTGTGCATACCCAATATATTGTCCCAATATACTGAAACTGTTTCTGAAAAAATTTATGAAAATGTGCATGCGGTGCTCTTGCACAAGATGCTAAAAGAGAGAGAGATGTTTTGCAACGGTCAAAGACATCCGCCTAGCACAAGTTTATATAGGAAAACAATTGAAAAGCAGTGTGGCCAGATGCAAAAACTGCCACAAAGTAACATGACAGAAGCTCAGCTGTTTTAGAGTACTATAGCTTTCCCAGTATTTTCAGCTAATGTTCTTACTAAGTAGCGGTGTAGCATGACATTATTTGCACAGTCAATAATCGAACACGCACAAGAATCTCTGTTTCTTGTTGGAAAGTCTGATTCATTTCAGGGAGTTAGTTCGCTTAATCAGTGCTTGTTAATGAACTGGTTCAAATAACTGATTCGATGATTCATTAGAATCATCACTCAGTTGTTTTCCTGGAACTCCCTGTGCACCATTGTACAAGCGGATTCTCTATAATTGGACAGCATTTTTGCACACTTCAAAGGCACTGCGTGAAGGGGACGCCACAAAGGGACGTTTTAAACATCGCAACCATTGTGAAATATCTCTCTCTTTTTTTAGCGTCTTGCGGGGATGCCACGAAGGGTCGTTCCAATCCTCAAAGAGCAACTGAATCCCTTCACGAAACAGCTGTTAGCGCAGGACACATACGACGGTCACTTAGAGGAAGTAGTGTCACTGTTTATAATCACGTGATCCTGTGTGGCACTCGATGATTTTTGAAAACTCAAACTGAGGTAATTTATTTCAGGTGTCACATGGGATTTAAGCCTAATGGGAATTCTTTACTCAACATGAATAAACAGTACACAAGTTGAACATTTTAAATATAATTAGAGGTGCTCTCAGTAATTTTTTCCCCATTAAAATATATTTTCTCCTAAAGAAATGAATTGTACTTTTGAAACATATTTATAAAATCATGACTACTCACATGAGATGAGGACTCCAGTCATATCAGTAACCTTATAAATGCTGTGTTATTCTACATGGGGCAGGGGTGCCTTCATGGGGGCTGCCATTTTAGAATCATATGACCAGCTGAATACAACTGACTTAAAAGTCTTTTTATTCGACACTTTCACTCTTGGATTAAATTAATCATTTGAATTCTGCTGTATCCACACCACTAGGTGTCACTGTAAATCCTAGATGACTTGCTATGCTATCAAGATATTTCCATTAAAAATAATTTTTTGTAATAAAATATTTATATAGTTAAACTGCTGTTTAGCGCTTGCTTTCGATTCATATAAATTTGATTCACTTGTTATAAATTAAGATTAAGTGTTTTTGTGTAAAAGTATGTACTGTATTTGTAGGCTATATTAAAGAGCTGGTTCAACTATAAATTTAAATCCAAACCTTTATTCAAAATTCAAACAAAACAAAGGAGATGTCAAGCAGAATGTGAGGGACTGACAGCCTCAGTCTCCATTCACTGTTATTGCATGGAAAACAGAGCACGATCATCATTCTTAAAAATGTGTCTTCTTTTGTTCCACTGGATAAAAAAGTAATTCGTATTTAGACGAGAGAGTATATAATGACATCATTTTCATTTTTGGGTGAACTCCCAAGTTTGATGCTGTCACCCCAGTTGATATCCTTCATGTTTTTGTGCCAGCTTACTAATACAGTATGTTGTCCCTTAATATGGCTTCAATGTATTTAGCTTGTTAGTAGCATGTAGCTAATTACTTTGTCAAAAGGGCTGTTGAACTGCCTTAAATTATGAGTAGCTTGTAGCTTTGACGTCACTGAAAAGCACACTTTGATACAGCAGAATACAGAAAAAAGGGTTGAAAGATGCTGATGGGATCAAGCGACTAGTAAGAGCGGTTTGGAGACTCGTCAAGAATAAGGAGATGTTAACACATCCCTGTGCGTGCGCAGGGAAGGGGGATGGCTGCCTTGTTTGTAGCTTGTCAGCAATTGCCTGAGACAAGCTTCCCTGGCATGTGTGAAAGCTGCTTGGCTTGAATGCCTGGACCATACCAAGTGTCCTCAATGCAGGGGGGGGGGGTACTGAGGCGAGAAAAAAATGATCATGCCAGAGACAATAGGCCCCTGAAGTGTTCCCCCCAAGTTGCTTTGATGTTGTCCTAGTGTCTAGATGCTAAAGGGGACCGGGGACTGCAGGCAAGAGCAGCCCTTTGTGTGGATGTGTGTGTGCACTTTTTGGGCCAGCACGGACAAAAGGGAGGGGTACAAAAGCCTGGAGAGAAATAAGAGCGGAAACAAATGATGAAAACCCAAATGATCCTGAGTGTGTTTTTGTATGGCCGCTGTGTGTGATAGGGTAGAGAGAAAAGGAGAGAAACGAGCGATAGAGGAGGAGGAGACGCTCATACACACTGGCTGATAGAGTGAGAGAGACAAAAAGGTGAGTATACTATATCTCAGTTTTTTCCCCTTTGTCTTACTCTATCACTTTCTCCTTCTCTTTTGTTTGAATGGGGGTGGGAGATGTAGAGTTGGAGCTAAAGTTGGTCAGTCGCGAGGTTTGGAGATGGCATGGTGTTGTTATTATTATGGCTATTCCTGACCGTTGTGTACGTGAGTGTGTAAAAGCGTTCACTACTATTGCGCACCAGCTGTGTGTATATTGTTATTCTTAGTCCTTGAAAATCCATGCCTGTGCATATGTGTGTGTGAAAGAGAGATGGATGTATGGAAAGAGCAGGGGGCGAGGGGGGAGTGGATGTGGAATGTGTCATTGGATAGTCTGGAACTGAATTGCTCTCCATGCCAGTATAAACCTCTCTTCTTTTCTCCTCTCCTCTCATTATTGTGCTGAATGGGGCTCTGGATATTCAAGAAAATGGTCTGTTTGTATGTTTATGACAGCTGCAAGGCTTCTATCCATTCTGGATGTGTCAGGATTGTCAATCTCAGCAGTGAGTGAATTGTGCAATAATTGGAGCGGTGTGTGTTTTTGGGGGGGCGGTTCTATTCTGCCTGGGGGGTTTCTCAGTCTGTGCCCACCATCAGACTGCTTTTACACTACCAGCTGTTCCAAAAACCTGCAGTGACTCTCTCTCTCTCTCTCTCTCTCTCTCTCTCTCTCTCTCTCTCTCTCTCTCTCTCTCTCTCCCTCGCTAAAGGTTATTCAATCATCTGCGGTGTGACACTCACATTCAATTTCTCTGTTTCTGTTCAGTGGGTGTAAATCAGTCACTGACTGACATTGAGTTGGAATTCGGGGGAAAATGTAACAGAAGCATCCCAAAACAAGGAAAACAGGGATTTTTGGCACTTCAGGAAATTACTGAACAGCTACTGGTCCAGGGCACCAGTACTTGATGACATTATGGTTATTGTTGTATGGAACTTTATTATTGAATAGTTATTCGAAAACGGATATATATGACTCTAAATTCAAATTGGATGAGCAGCTTTCATAGCTTTTGTAAAATGTGAACACCGGTGACCACATATTATATAATTTCAACAGTCTATACTCAACCCCCCATAGTTTTAACGTAAAAAGAGTGTAAAAATGCTACAGAAAAAACTGTTAAATGGTTAGTTCACCCAAAAATGTAAATCCTCTCATGATTTACTCTCCTTTAAGCCATCCCAGATGTGTATGACTTCCCTCTTTCAGCAGAACTGAAGTGAAGATTTTTATAAGCACATTTTAGCTCAGTTTGTTCATACAATGCATGTAAATGGGTGCCATCAGGCTGCTGGCGGTTTGACGGTCCAAAAGGCATATTTAGGCAGCATAAAAGTAATCCACACGACTCCAATTAATGTCTTTAGTAGCAAACAGTTAGGTTTGTGTAAGAAACAAATCGATAATTAAAACGTTTTTAACTTTAAATCATGACTTCTCGCGTGAATGCGCCATTGCGCTTATGTCACTGATGTGTCGACTGCTGGCAGAAAGAGACCTTTTTAAAGTTAATAAAGTTTTAATTATCGATACATTTTTTACACAAACCTATCGATTTGCTTCAGAAGACATTAACTGATCGACTGGAGTCATGTGGATTACTTTATGCCGCCTAAATATGACTTTTAGCACCGTGAATCAGCAGCCTGATGGCACCCATTCACATGCATTGCATGAACAAACTGAGCTGAAATCTGCTTGTAAAAATCTTCACTTCGGTTCTGCTGAAGAAGGAAAGTCATACACATCTGGGATGGCTTAGAGGTGAGTAAATCATGAGAGGATTTTCATTTTTGGGTGAACTAATCCTTTAATTGCATAACCACTAATTACCATACCATGTATGGTGCAAAATAATATTTTATTTAACAAGACAATATCTGTAATTTTATGGTAAAATATTGTACAAAATATTGTTGTATTATAATGTTTTTGAGAAGTAAAAAGTATAATTTACAATATAGTTAACGGTGAAAAATGTATATTATTTTAACAAGACAATATGTTCATGGTAAACTGTTAAAATTGTGGTAAAAACAATAATGGACCATTTCTAGAAGTTCTTGCTTGACCCGTCATATTTGATTATATTTACTTGAGATATTTATGTTACTTCTTTTTGATATCAGTTAGGCACATTGGTATGTTTTATTGGGGCCACTCTTGATGAAGTCTAAGTCATCATCTGACCGTTTGTTTTACCACTTGTGTTATTATGGTGGTTAACAGTTCACTTAAAAGTGCAAAGCAGACATTTATTTTCTCAGTAGGTTGGTTTACTAACATTATATTCTTTAATGAAATCTACAGCAGTGAACTGTAAAATATACAGGCATTGAAATGACATCATGTATTGCCTGAAATGTAGTCACTGTATTTTTTACTGTGACTTTCTGTCCACCACAGCTGTTTTTTTGTTTGTTTGTTTTTTTACCAAGTTTATGGTTATGCTAATTAACTATTTTACTTGGTGGAAGAATTGGTTATTATCAATAAATTAATTTAAAATGCATTACAGGGATTAGATCACCCATTGCCTGTGGAAAAAACACTGTTATGCACAGGCTCTTTAGCTTTTCTTTAGCTGAGGACGGTCCCTTTTTGCACAAAATCTCTTTTCACATCTTCACATGACTTCCCCATTTACAGTATGTATAAATATCTGTTTTTTTAATACATTTGGTGTAATACTGAATAGTTAATGTTAAAACATGTGATTTCATGGGTTATACATGTCGCACAAGTTTAATATCGATTACATGCAAACTGAAAGTCAAGTTGAATAAAGTTACAGTGGTTTTGTGAGCCTCAATAATCATGTTCTAAAAGCATTGAAAACATTTGAGAATGACACGTCAAGTCAAGTGGTTTTTATTGTCGTTCAACCATATACAGTTAGTACAGTACACAGCGAAATGAGACAACGTTCCTCCAGGACCATGATGCTACATAAAATAACATAGGACAAACACAGAACCACATGAGACTACACAGACTAAATAACATACCTATATAAAGTGCATGTGCAAACGTGTGCAAAAGGTATGGGACAGTACAATAAATTACTAAAAATTAACAGGACAATAGGCACAGTGGGAGACCAGTACACAGTAGTGCAAAAAGATGACAGTTTCTAAAAATGCCCAATGTAAACATAACATACTATGAGATGAGTGTTCTATGCACATAGCAGTTATTGAGGTAGCAGCCAGGTATAAAGTGATAAATGTGAATTTATCCTGTCATTTTGACATGGTAGCTTCAAAAATCCTTTTTTTTTAATTTGTTGTCTGTTTGCTTGTTTGTTTTGTGTCAGTCTGCTTGGCAGTGAGATGTAGGAGACAGTGGGCATGAGAAAGGTAAAGAGCACAGGGTTAGATGTCTTTGACGCAACTCACTATATGATGAGATGAAAGGGAAGTGTATACTGTATGTGAATAAAGGTGAATTAGGCTGCCTTCAATGATTTTGCCAAGGAGGACATGTTCCCAGATCAACATCTTTTGATGGTCTTGGAGCAATATTCCTGTCAAAAACCAAAGGCCTAACCCTTAACCCAATAGGAACCCTAACCAATAACTACCGCTAAAATCAGTGTAAAATGAAACGTTGATAACAATGTTGTACAAGCCACAATCCTATTACTAATACTGTATTCCATTCAAAGTCAGATGTGGAATATTCCTACTTGTTCCTACTATTCCGACTACCAGCCGTAAAGCATTCTGTTGTCTGATGCTTGGAAGATGACGTGTGAAGAAACTGAATGAGTTTTAGTCAGAATTCGTTTTGTATGTGTACAATTGTCAACAGACAGTATTATCATGTTTTACATGCCTTTGCAAATGCTTCCCAAACAGGTTTTATTATCATATGCTTTGACCCACTGATGCATTTAATTTGCTTTATAAGTGAATTTTAATCATTAATTGTATACATCACCCTGGGTGCAGTCATGTTCACATCCTACACCTGCATCTCGGTGAAGTCAGGTTTGAAACTTTCCACCCAAGTGTCCGAGTCGAAAGTCTGATTTGAAGATGTCTTCTATTGTCCTTTTTGAAGTACAACGTTTGGAATTCTGCTTTTCTGTGTTCAATGGAACACAGCATAACCCTAAAATTTGATTGGCTGAAAGGAATGGTGTTCTAGGACCATCAAACTCATTGATCCAAGAATATGTATTGATAAGGAAATTCAGAGTAAGAGTCCTAGTTCTGGCTGGAGATTGAACCAACAACTTTCTAGTTACCAGCCGTGAGCCTCAACCACTACACCACACCACACCACAATACCAATACATTTGATTCTTAGTTGCTTATAAAGAGTTCAGGAAATATCTGGCCATCCAGGTCCAATTTATTACAATTCTTTTTTCCTTTAAAGTCATCATGAAACTTTAAAGGAAAAGTTTGCATCCCATTTCACTTCCATTATGTATTTCAGAGTTAAACAGCATGTTGTCAGCAGCCATATCACCCTGTTGCTCTAGACTGGTTGCCTATTGAAGCTAAGCAGAGTTGAGCATGGTCAGAACCTGGATGGGAGACTGCCTTGGGAAAACAAGGTTCCTACTGCAAGAGGTGATACAGAAGCTCAACCTGTGTTCTGTGTGGGTCTTAACACCCCAGGATAGTGGCAGGGATGTTATACTGTTAAAAGCCACTGTCCTCTGATGAGATGTTAAACCAAGGTCTTGACTCTCTGTGGTCATTAAATGTTCCAGGGCACTTCTTGTAAGAAAGTATGGGTGTAACCCTGGTATCTAGTCCAAATTCCCCCCCATTGGCCATTATCAATAATGACCTCCTAATAATCCCTTTCCCTGAATTGGCTCTATCACTATCTCTTCTTCACCAATAGCTGGTGTGTGGTGTGTTCTGGTGCACTATGGCTGCTGTTGCATCATCCATTTCATTCACCTATTTAAACACACATAGGTTTGTTTCACTATATAAGTGAGGACATCTCATAGACTTCCATTGATTTCATAGCAGGCTAATTATATTTTTTATACTCTACCCCTAAGCCTAACCATCACAGAAGCCAGAAACCTGTGCACATCAGTAGATTTAAATCCTTTCAACAAAGTCTCTTTTTTAAGACAAGTCAGTCCACTCTGCAACTGTTTTTGGAAAGCTCTTGGGCAGTTTGGGCAGGTTTTTTTTTTTCTTCTCCCCCTTTCTCCCCAATTTGACGAATCTCAGTTGCCTCCGTGTCTGAGAACATTAATCTGCGTATCTTACCATGTGGCTTGTTGAGCGCGTTTCCATGGAGACCTAGCGCATGTGGAGGCTTCAAGGTATTCTCCGCGACATCCACTCACAACTCACCACATGCCCCACCGAGGAAGAGAACCACATTATAGCAAACATGAGGAGGTTAAACCAACGTGACTCTACCCACCCTAGCAACCGGGCCAATTGGTTGCTTAGGAAGCCTGACTGGAGTCACTCAGCACTCCAAGTGTGGTAGTCAGCGTCTTTACTTGCTGAGCAACCCAGGTCCCCGGGCAGCTATTTTTCTATGTTAACAAGTGTCATGACAGTGCAGCTCCTATCTACTTGAATGGGGAAAGACTGAAATCTCCAAAACAGTTGGTCAAGATTTTCAAATTTTCTTGGTCTGAGGCGTGAGGCACTGTTGTGTGAGGTGATAAGACTGTATTTTTTTGCTGACCGTTTGCTGCCATTGGCCATTCCAGTTCCTCCCACTCATTTTAATAGAAGTGGCCTGTCTCTGCTAAATAGTCGTTTTGACAAATAGGAAATGTTCACGGAACATTCACCAATGAACATTCCTTGAAATGGTCTATAAGAGTGAGGACATCTTCAAATATTTGGCACTCAACAATTACGTGAAACCTGTACACACACAAACACAAAGACATACAAAACCATTGATGTATATACCCCTAGACTCCACTGCTGTGATTCGGTATGGTGTGCTAAAAGACTTTAGCAGCATGTCTTACACTCTTGAGATCCATCCATACACATTTCCAATAGATACCAAGAGAGTGCCAATGAAAGTGAGACTGGAGAGCTTGGACTGAAAAATGGAAGAAGGCCTTGGCGATATGCTACGGAAGGAGGAGAAGAAGATATGGAGGGAGGGGGATTTGATCAGTAGGATGGAGGGATGTGCCTCCAGAGAGCCAACTAAAGGAAATAAATGGATTTATTCTTCACAGTTGTCAAATATCCAATGCATAAATTATGACTGTGTTAAGGAGATGGCTAATAACTCAGTGCAAACATAAAACACATTTAGTTACATGGCAGTTCAGTTAATTCTGGGATACGTGTCTGTACGGTTATAATTGTTTCATTATTTCATCGCAGACGAGCTGCTTCTTGGTCAGCGGGGATTTGCGAGCCATAAAAGAGAAAGAGATTGAGAAAAACTCAAAATCTCTCTCTTCAAAAGCATCCCTCTTTTGAATGCCCTCGCCTCTCAATGTATTCTCCGCTCTAATATCTTTTTGAATAGGTGGAAATGTGTGCACTAGCCTTGTGTGCCTAGCCGCCAAGATGATTGCAAATTCATTTAGAGGTGCCTATCACACAAAGATGCAGGCATGGAGGGAGGGGGTGGGGTAGGAGAGAGATGATGTCTTGGGTTTTTTAAAGCACATTTGTATTCATGTCATGGAGGAGGAGAGTGAGGAGAAAGCAAGAGAGGAGGCTTCTACCTTAGCGTGGCAGACATTAGGAGGAGGCTAGCCAGGTTAGCATGACGTTTGGCATTCAGGCGCTAGCAGAATGCCAAACGTCTTGTTCGGGTCGAGTGCTGATGTCACAACTGATGGCTTGCTGATGTTAAATGGAGCAAATCTGGTACGAACATTGTGTCAGAACACTGACATAAATAATTTAAACACAGCGAGAGGCTGTCACCGGCTAGCTGTGGAGTTCTCGCTATATTTCATTCTTTTTTTATTATTTTGACAAAGAGAGACATGGTGATAATTGTCAGTGAAATAACATGGAATATATTTTGCTAATGCATTACACATAATGTGAAATGCTACTCTAAACAGACACAGTACTGTGTAAGGGGTCGTTCACCCCAAAATGAAAATTCTGTCATCATACTCACCCTCATGCTATCCCAGAGATGTGACTTTCTTTCTTCTGCAGAATACAATTGAATATTTTTAGAAGAATATCTCTGCTCTGTTGGTCCATTCTATGCAAGTGAATGGTGACCAGAACTTTGAATCTCTAAAAAAGCACATAAAGGAAGCTAAAAGTAACCCATACCACTCCAATGGTTAAATCTATATCTTCTGAAGTGATATGATAGGTGTGGGTGAAAAATATATCAATATTTATTTACTATGAATCTCCAATTTCACTTTCACTTCCACATTCTTTTCATTTAGTTTTTTTGGGGGGCAATTTGCATTATTCGTGCATATCGCTACCTACTGGTCGGGCTGGTCAAAGGTGGAGATTTATAGTGCATTTTGAACATATTGTAGAAATGCATCATTATGGGAGTGTATATGTATGTTTATTATAGACATTGTGGGTGTGAAGGGTGTTTAGGTCAGTGTGGTCTGAAAAATGACAATGGGGATGTCATCAACTGTGTTTTGGAAGCCCTGGTCACAACAGCCTCATACTTCTAACAAGTGTACTGTCTCTCTCATTCTCAGCTACCCCCAAAGCCTTCTGTAAATCACAGCTTTCGCTACACTCCACTAGTGACACAGGACATGCTCACACTCCAACATCCGATTACATCAGGCAATTCACACGCACACACGCACGCATGCACGCGTGCACGCGTGCACACCGTCATCTTTGGTTCTCAGTGAAACCAAACTACTGAATCAGAGAGGAGAGAGAGAACATCAAGTCAATTTTCTCTCCTAATCTCTCCTTGCTTCTCTATCTCTCACTCTTTCTATCTGTCTCTCCGCATCTTTTCCCCTCTGATTGTCTCACTTTTTCCCCCCTCTCTCTTTGTCTTACTTTCTTTAGTCATCTTTCTTGATGTTGATTGTCCTCCCTCTTTCCCTTTCTGCCCTTCTCACTGTCATTTTCCTCCCTGTTAGTCTCACTCTTTTTTCCCTGTCTTCCCGTCTCACTCTCGTCTTCGTGTCTTACTCTTCTTGCTTTCTCTCTTTCCCTCTCTGCCTCACTCTTATTCTGTGTAGGAATGGGAATCGTAAGGAATTAAATGATTTAGGTTCCAATTCTGGTTCCTTTAATGTTCCATTAACAATTCTTTTAGTACTTTTGAGGAAGAAATTTTTGGAATTAAGCTTATATTTGATGATTTTATATTTTAACAGAATAGATTCTTGCAAAAAGTGTGTTTTCACAGACTTTTTAATTAAGACATTTTATTAATTAAAATTTTTTTTTTAATATAAAATACCACTAATTCTAACAAATATATATATATATATATTTTTTTTATATAAAAGCACTTACATTCATTCTTTCATTACAAATGGCAAGTGCTGTATTATTTCAGCTGTAAAGTTATTTCAATTATAATTTTTATTGTCATTTTAGGGTTTAGGATTTTTAGGGTTTATTACATCGTCATGGCAATGAAGTTGTAAAATGTAATATAACTTTAAACAGAAAAGGTTAGTAAGTGATTTTATCACACTAAAATCATATTACACAAATAGTGTTTGTCTTGTGTACTTCTTAAAAAGGTAATATTTTAACATTCAAAAATTGGCTCCATTCATTTCCATTGTATACCTCTTTGTCATCTTGATTTTTGTTTTTTAAAGAAAAGAAGCGGCAAGTCAAAATTATTTTCTGTGGTAATCAATATTACACCACAAATGCAGTCGATTGAGCTAAACTTGTATTGAACCTGGAATATTCCTTTAAGTACACGTAAAACCATAACAGTTCTTGTTTCATTTAGAGTCAGGCATGACTATCCTGTTCTGTAAGTATTTCATTTTCTAAAAAGAGATAAAACTGATAAAAGTCTTTAGTTCGGAATGGAAGTGCTGTATGTTTTGTGGGAATCGGGAATTGTACTATACTAGCTACAAAATAACTGGCGCATAAGAGTCATTTGTTTGGGAATCGGACTACACTGGTCGAGATGTATGGTTTGCGCTATAGATAAAAAAAGAACCAGGTCATAAGAACCATTATTTTAAGAATCGGACTACATTGGTCACGTTGTGTGTTTTGCACTGGTCAAGCTGTATGGTTTGCGCTGTAGATTCAAAAGAACCAACCAATAAGAACTGACCTACGTATAAGAATCATTAGTTCAAGAATCGGTCTACACTGGTTGCACCTTATGGTTCCTGCGGTTGATTCAAAAGAACAGGCTCATGAGAGTAATTTGTTCGGGCATTGGACTACACTGATCACGTTGTAGGTTTTGCGCTTGTGATTCAATAGCGTCTCTCTCTTTTCCTCTCTGTCTCACTCTTCCCTCTCTTTCCAACCTAGACTTTCTCACTCTCTATCTCTCCATCCTTCGTTCCCTCTCTGCCTGTCTCAGTCTTCGTTCATCCCTGTCTGTCTCACTCTCTTTCTTCATCTCTCTTTTCCTCCCTGTCTGTCTCACTCTCCCTCTTTATTTCATGCCTGTCTCTCTGGCTCTGCCGCCCACACTGGGCTCATCATTGATGCATTTAGCAGCACCGCTGAGCAAGAGACGCAGGCCATCGATTGGCTGCGTAATTGACATGGATTTTTGCCCAAAGTGGTGAAAAATATGCTATGGCTATAGCCAAGTAATTTCTCCAGGCTTCTCCAGCCAGGGAGGAAATAGAGCCCAGCAGCTGTATAGTTGATACGTATATGGAGATCAATTTTCTTACTTTGGACTGTACAGCTTTTCACTGACCGGCCCAGTCAAGCGTGCAGCTTGTGGCTTCTGTCATGATAGAAGGCAGATGAAATGATGAATGAGGACGAGGCGAATGAGAGATATCAGCATGCCTGATTGCTATGTGATGTGCTACTTTGTTTGTGCTCTGGGGTTTGAATTTGGACTTGTCATAGGATGCACCAGGACTTTCACAAAGGGCTGGTCGACTTGGGGGACGGTATGGTGCTCTGCCTTGGAACCCAATGCAATTCTATTGCCAAAAGAACTTAATGGTGCTCTATTCTGTGCCTTATTAGAGATCCTATAAAATCAGCCTTATGATGAATGCAGACTGATCTCACTTTGAATTCTGCAACAGTATGTCGAAAGTACTTGACAGCTGAAATTGGATTGTGCTTATCGAAATTAAAACCACTGTCCCCCGGAAACTGGAAGTGTTGTTGAATGTATGGGCATGTGTGAGCTCTAGTTTCCATTTAAAATATCCATAGAGTGGCACCAAAGGCGACGTAAATGTGACAATTAATGTCTTTTAGACCCTGATTGATCTTGTACAATTTTTTTAGTCCCAGTCTATCCCTGCAAGGAACTGGCTCTCATAAGTGCAAAAACCTAAGTGGGACCATTTATGGGAAAATGGCAAGCAACAGTCTTTGTCTGTCCTTAGTATTCATGACTCTCATTTTGTTCATCACTCTTCCTCTCTGTGTATCCTCAATAACTTAACCATCTGTGTCTGAGACTGTAGAAGTCATTAGGGTCCAGTTTCCGAAGAAACAAGCCTTGTCCTGACTGTCTGAGTCTTCCCCATTAAGACCAGAGGCCCTCTGCTACATGCCAGACATGCTGCATTGGCTACCATCTTGGCTAAAGTCACGGCCAATCCACCTGGAGACATTTTGGCTCTGGTTACAGTTGTTAGACCAGAACATCCAAACATAAGCTCTCAAATCCAAAAGTCCTGCATATTAGTATTCTGTGCTTTGCACCGATTGGCTGAGGGCTTCCTCAAGGGCCCATGACATCAGGTGGAGAGCCATCTTGGCTCCCGTTTCAGTGGTTAAACCTGCAACCATTTTGGAACCTGTTTTGGACAGACTCTTCAAAGACGGCAGTGCTCATTCGGATGTCTGTGTTGAACTGTACAAATCTGACAGTGCAGTTGGGATAGTTTAACCTTTCGCCCCTAGTGTGTTGTGTTGCCAACTCTACTGATCAGACTCTTTTCAAACGGAAAGTGAGACAAGGAGCTGACGTTTCCTAGAAGGCATAAAATAAAAGAGAACAAAACTAGTAAGAGAGAAAAAGAGAGATCAGTTATCTTCTAAGCCGATCACCTGCTTGGACTGTTGAGTGAAGAGAGTTGTTGCCATGGTGTCGCTGGTTGCACGTTTCCGTGGAGAGTGTGTAATAATCAGCGATGTGCCGACACCCTCTCCTCTCGAAATCTCTACTCCTCTCCTCTTTAAATACAACATGAAATGAAATCCCTATTTACTTTCTTCTTAAATGTTTCTCGTCTAATTGTAAGCGAATCATTAATATCGTACACCATTTCTGAAACAAATTATTTTCTGCTGATGTTACCAAGGCTGTACAGCCAGTGAAAATAATATTAACCAACTAGATCTTTAAATTTTTGGAATAAATTGTGACCAGTTATGAGTTATCAGGGCATTGTTATGCAGTTGCAAGGGTGTTTTTTATCATCTGCCATGATGCTCTCATAAGTAACATCACACCTTTTCTCAACAAGCCACACCATTTCAGACATAATTCATGTCCATAGCACAAAGGGTGTGGGACGAATTCAAGTTTAATACTCAGGGTTAGGGATTTGTTCATATACCTGACCCTATGTATGATGCTTACCATAACAAGCACCAGTATGAATATCATATTCATCTTTTCACAATCCAATAAAATCCAGATGGATAAAATGAGTTTCACTAGGAAATATGTCACATTATGGAAGTCAAATTAATTGCAAATGCCATTTCAAAGTCTTTAAACCTCTTCTCTTTCTTCCCTACATCTCTCCTCCATTCTCCTATTCTATTTCTCCCTCTTTTGCAGGCTCCTCACCATCTGAGCGAAGCTTGTCTTCTCAACAGATGCTTGATTACAATCAACAGATTGCTTTAGCAGTATCAAACACTCATCAGTTCACAATACATTAGAGAAGAAAGAGGGAATGAGACTTGAAAGATAAAAGGGTCCTCTCAAACAGAGGGTTTGTGTTATTGTAATAAAAGAAGTGTCCTTCTACAGTCGTCACTGATTCAAGCTCAGGTTATAGTCTTACTGTTGGGGCTTGTATTGACACACTCAAGCGTTTATGTCAAGGGCTTCACCGAGAGCTGATGCCTTTTAATGAAGGTTTGCACATTTAGCGCAATATCGGAGTCTTTAGCCTATGGAACTGGGAAGAAACCAATCCGATCTCATGAAAAGTTGTACATAATTTATGAGTTGGCTATTTCGTATGGTCTCGCACGATGTTGTTCGCATAACTTGTAGGACTTCATCACGTGCAAATTACTGGATGTCTAATGCGGAAGTAAGCACGAGTTCCACAAGGCGTTAAAGACATACTTATTAATATTATGCACTAACCCAAACCCCTTATCTAAACTTAACTAATTAGTTGGGTGTGTAAACACGATAGGAAGCTGTTGTGTGTGACAGAAGCATGTAATTGTCGCATGTTAGATGGACACGATGTCCAGCGATGTTATTGCCTGTAGTGAAAGTCGTAGGAATTCAAAGTGAAGTCCTTTGAGTGCAGTTGCACGATATTGTATGAAATAGCCAAATTTAGAAAAGTCATTCGAATCCTGATGATTTCGCCGTGAGAATGTGTTGCAAGAAACTTAAATTGCTGTATGCCCACTGCAGTTCACTAACCGTCTGCTGCTATTTGCACACATAAATGGCAAGTGCTGGCTAAAATCATATTGCCTGGCTTTACACAGCTTCTTGTGTAGAGGCACAGTAGTTACTAGCAAGTTAAGGCCTGTAGATATCGATGAGCGTCTTTACGTGCACACTTGATAACTACCAAAAATCAGTTTATGCAAAAAATCAGACAACACATGAAAACTGCTTTTACATGAGATTTGAAATAATCGGATTATAATCTGCTTTTGATGTCGAAACGTAAACAGTCATATGCACAACACTTGAGCACATTGATTAAAGGCCCTTGAACAATTGCTACAAAATTGGAGAATGAACAGGTGAGATGTAATTTAGAACAAAATCTGGCCAAAAAGAAGGTGTTTTTGAGTTTGTTTCGGTGGTTTGTAACCACAGCTTGCCATCACAAACTTTCAAGAAAACTTCTTACTGGCTACTAAAAACCTTACTGCCATTGGCCCATGTCATTGTTAGGTGTGACATGGAGCTCCACATATTTTGAGACTGGTAGCTAATTCCCATTCAGTTACTTACCTGCATATGGACGATCATTCACGTAGAGCAGGAGTATTCAATTAAAGTTCCAAGAGGTCCGATCTCTCCATTTCCTTTCCGCCAAGGCCTGTCAGACAGATTAAGATAGTTTCACTTTGCTTAATTCTTGTGTATTTAATTGAAAGATGCTAGTATCCATCTATAATACTGCTCACCATGTCTCCACTACTGTTGTTAAAATATCCGTGCCTGCAACTCTACTTATCAGGGTTTATATAGCACCTTTTCTCTATAGCAGGGACAGAGAGGCAAAAACACGCACTGAGCGGGGAGTGGGAAGGTAGTTTTGACACGTTGCTCACTTAAACTGTAGAAACGATAAGATGGGGCAACCATTGTCATGTTGCCTTGCAGTCCGGATGAAACCAAGCGGGGTCCGGTCCCGGACCGTAGTCCATTAATTGGTGACCGCTGATGCAGAGACATTTTCAAAGAACATGTTGTGCAATTAATTTATTTTTTAATTAGACTACAAAAGGAATAAATACTCTTAAATGCCCATTCACTCTATTGTTTGAAATGCTGCTTCCCTCATGTGACTTTTGCAGCTGAAAGCCCGTTTACACATCTGCCCAAAGTAAGATATGCCTATCATCATTGTTTTGCTTGTGTTCTGCCCATCAACACTCTTTAATACAACCATCTTTACAGTCCCTTGCGAAAATCAAGAGTTCATGTCAAATTTGCCGCAAACTTGCCACTGATAATATTCACATGAAAATGAGCTTTGCACCAAACTTGTGGCAAATTGTCCATTGTTGGCAAAGGTTTGCAGGAGGTTCATCACTACCGACGAAGAGCTGCAAACATTTGCGGTGAATCAAAAGCTCATTTGCATGTGAAAGTAATAAGCAGCAAATTTGCGGCAAGTTTGCGGCTAGTTGAAATTTTTTGTAAGGGGTAATAACGGTGTCAGCATAAATGACAAAAACGAGGTGTAATTGCCGCATAAAATGGCTGTGTATAGCGTGTTAGCACATTAGCACCATGAATGCAAAAGGTAAACATGACAAATTACACACTTTCTACTTTAAAAATATTACATTAAATGATCATTAAGTAGTTAATACAGCTTCTTTTACTTATCTTGTGTGAATTGTACTCATAGTATGAGGCATACAGTAATTGATAACACATTTTATGGACTGACATTGCTGTGCAATTATTAGAATTACCTTTTTTCTCCACACTGGTCAATTATTGTGATGTAATTGATTTTGATTTACCCACTCCTAAACAGCTCTTAAATACAAAACAAACTGTGATTGGTCACTTTGTTCAGACAGTCTCTTTCTGTCTAAAAGTGGGTGGTTCTTGGAGAGAATATGGTGCAAAGTGTAGCAGACTTTATGTAGATATTTAAAGTACTTGCGACAAAAGACTAGCAGGTCTATGACAGAAAAGGAGTTCTAAAAATAAAAATTGGACCAACTATAAACAGTGTAATATTCGTCTGTAGACCAAAATGAGTCATTATTCTGGAGTTCAGCTAGTTCAATTGGAATGATCCGTAGAAAAACAGTTCAAGGCTCATTGCAGTTCAGTTTGGTGTGATTCGTTGATTTTAAGATTTTCTCAGAACAAAAGTGCCAATTTAGTTAAAACGTTTTTTGACAAATAGACAAAAAACCTAATAGCATGAGAAGCCTTTGGCTGTTGGCATGCTCTCTTTCAGTCAAGCAAAAATCTTTCATATTGATATTCAACAGCAATGTTGTTTAAAAGAATTACACACAGCATGGCAACTAATGCTCTTGAAATAAACACTGAGTGGCTTGTGTAGATTTTAAGTTTTTTTTTTTGAGAGTTACGGTTTACCCTGTGTGTGTTGTCGTCTTGCTTAAAGCACCATTTTTACTTGCCATGCTCAGCCACCATGCTTCTCTGGTGGTGACAGAAATCCAATTTCAGCACGTCTCTAGAAAAAATCCCTCTGGCTGATGAGAGCGATCGGAAGAGCTGGAGAGGTGGTCTCCATTTCTCCTCTTCCTTCTCCTCCTCCTTCATCCCTCTGTTTCCAGGATTCCGATTTTTCCAGAAAACCACTGTTGTTGTTTGTGACAGTCAGGGGTCACGCACTGTTGCAAAGTGCTTCTCATCAGAGATCTGTATGGTAATTTGAAAAGAAATTATACACTGCTTGAATGTATGTACATATATGTGGCATGGCAGAGGGCGGGGCCGGGCTTGATAATACACACCCGGTCCCGTATTAGGCTAATCAAGCCTCTGAGGTTTACAGGTCGACTGCAGAGGATCGTGCAGGAGAGAGAGAGATCGTTAACGGACATGTCCGTCATGTGTGTGTTTATGTTGTCTTTTAAGTTTACTATTAAAATATGATTTACATCGTCAAGCCGGTTCTCGCCTCCTCCTTTCCATTGATCCCTTTACAATATAAAATCTACATATCATTCAATTTTCATTAAGCGTGATATGTATTTTCAGCAAAAATTGTTCTTGGTTGGTTTCGAGCTGGATATGACATAACTCATATTCACAAAAAACAATGGCTCATAAGAGTCAGTCGTTATGGAATCAGTCTACTCTTGCCACGATGTGTGTTTTGAGCTGCAGGTTTGAAAGAACCAGCTCATAAGAGTAATTCGATCGGGAATCAAACTTCATTGCTTACACTGTGTGTTTTGCGCTGTAGATTCAAAAGAACTTGTTCATAAGAGTCATTGGTTCATTAATTGTACTACACTGGTCATGCTGTGTGTTTTGCGCTTTAGATTTGAAAGAATTTGCTCATAAGAGTAATTTGTTCTGGAATCAAATTACACTGGTTGCTCTGTATGGTTCACGCTGTACATTCAAAAGAACCAGCTCATAAGAGTCATTTGTTCGGGAATCAAACTACACTGGTTGCTCTGTATGGTTCCGCTGTACATTCAAAAGAACCAGCTCATAAGAGTCATTTGTTCGGGAATCAAACTACACTGGTTGCTCTGTATGGTTCATGCTGTACATTCAAAAGAACCAGCTCATAAGAGTCATTCTTTTGGGATTTGGACTAAACTGGTCATGCTATATTTCGCTCTGTAGATTCCTTTTTACAGTTATCCATTAGAATATCGGACTACACTGGTCGCGATGTCTGTTTTGCATTGTAGAATCGATAGAACTGGTTCATTAGAGTCAATCGTTCAGGAATCAAATTGCACTTGGCACGCTGTTTGATTCACACTGTAGATTAAAAAGAACATGCTCATAAGAGTCATTAATTCAGTTATTAGACTACACTAGTCGTGCTGTGTTTTGCGCTGTGGAATCAAAAGAAACGGCTCATAAGAGTCCTTCTTTTGGGAATCTAACTACACTTATGTGCTGTGTGTTTCATGCATTTGAATTAAAAGAATCGGCTCATAAATCATTTGTTTGGGAATCAGACTACACTGGCCACACTGTGTGTTTTGCACTATAGAAACAAAAGAACCGGCTCATGACAGCATCAGTAAAATGTGAGCATGTCAAAGTATTCTCCATTTAAAGATGCGCACACACACACAAAGGTGGTTGGCCCATGTGCACTGCGACTGTAGGAGACAACGGACTATTTCTCTTCAGGAGTTTAGGCCTATGAAGATAACCATTGCCATGATGACTGAAGTCTTTGTAGTCATTTAGACGCAAGTTATACAATTACATGTATCATGAGACATTTTCCACATACATGCTCTTCGCACATCCACTGTTGACGTTTCCGTTGTTTACTGGCGATTACATCTTCTACTAGCACATCTGTGTGCAAATCTGTGCAAATAACGGCAAGGAAGACTTTCTGTAACGGTTACCCTGTCTTGTCTCACTGTTGCCCTTTGTTTGTCATTTTGTCACTTTTGTTATTCCTTAGTTTTCACTTTTGTCACCCTTGTACCTCCATAGTCTTCCTGTCAGCCCTCGTGTTCACTGTTCATTGTTTTCACCTGCCCTCGTTTAGTTTGCCATTTGCTTCTGTTTATCACCTTGTTATCTTGTTTGGTGTTCTGTTTGTTCATTGGCCCCTTAGTTCTATGTTCATGTATATATACCCTGGTTTTTGGTTCAGTCCCTGTCTTTCGTTGATTGTTTGTGAACGTGGTTGTATGTAGGTGATGTTCGTTCCCATGTAGGTGATGTTCGTTCCCATGTAGGTGATGTTCGTTCCCATGCCTGTGTTCCCAGTTCCAGTGTTTTGTTGCCTGTGTTCCCAGTTCCAGTGTTTTGTTGCCTGTGTTCCCAGTTCCAGTGTTTTCGTGTGTTGTTTTCATTTTTGCCCATCGTGGTAGTTTTGTTTGTTCATCTCTGTTTGTTTCCATTCGTTTAAATAAAGTTAACTGCACTTGGATCCTCAACCTTTGTCAGCCTCAGTCCTCAATCGTTACACTTTCTGACAATGTTGCCTCAGCACCATGTGTGTGTTTTGCAGAAGCTCCAGTAAACACACACACACTCCCTCTGATTAGTCACAGCAGCATGGAAGCGATACTGCCTGCCCTACCATTATTTATTTATCTATCTCCATAATTTTGCCGCTCTGCTGGGGGAGTCTTCAACTTCCTCTGGTGTATCAGACAGCATTGGTGCTCCTCTCCTCAGTGCACAAAGAAATGCCGCACATTCGATATGCTTTGGATCTTAGAAATTTGATTCTGAAAGAGCAAGACAGTTAGAGAGACAGGGAGTGGGAGGATGGATAGGTGAAGTGAAAGAGAGATAGAGAGTAAAAAAGATGAAAATGTAAATTTTCATCTTTAAGTCTGATGATTTTGTTACGTTAATGTGTGTGTGTGTGTGTGTGTGTGTGTGTGCGGAAGGGGTTAAGGATCGGGTAAAGACTTTGCATAGGATAAGATGCTGTCTATCTCTCTGTGTGTCTCTCTCTCTCTCTCCCTCTGCGGTGCTCTGATGACAGAGGTGACTCATCGGGGGGCATGATGCTGCTCACATCTACAGACAGAGAAAAAGATGAAAGAAGGGATGGGGAGGGGAGAAAGAGAGTGAGAAATATATACAGAGAAAGCTAGAGTGATGAATTCAGAGCAGTCTTGCTTGACTGGTGGCGTTTATTGGCCCATGGAAGCTTCGGGAAAGATGCTAATGACACTTCTCCTGTGAATGAGAGACACAGAGTGTGTGTATGTGAGTCTCAGTCATGATTACAATCCAAACCCCCTCAATTTTAAACACTCCTGTAAACACACTTCTGATCATGGAGCCATACACAGGAATATTGAAAACAAGAAATAGGAAAGCATCTGAAAGCACCTCGCCATATAAAACAATAATATGTCAGACTGTATGTCCTTCTTTAAAGGATTATTTCACCCAAAATAAAAATTCTGTAATTATTTACTCTCCCTCATGTTGTTCCAAACCCGAATGACATTTGAGATGTTTTATAGAATGTCAAAACTGCTCATTTCCATACAAGGAAACGGTAACTAGGGGCTGTCGAACTCCAAAAAGAACAACAACAACAAAAAAGCACTATATAAGTATTTCTTATGACTTGTGCACTATACTCCAAATCCTTTGAAGCAGTTTGTTAGCTTTATGTGAGAAAATGAAAATTAAGTAGTTATGCGCTGGAAATTTTCCCTCTGCCATAACTCTCAAATCTCATTCACAATTCTGCATTTTCAAGCTTGCCTAGTGTGATGAGGAGGAGGGCATGGCCAGGCCATGATGAAGCACGGCCGACGCCGAATCAGCTGATCAGCGGGAGAGCGAGATAAAGGGCAGCCGGAGACGCTGGTTCAAGAGAGAGAGAGAGAGACGCACGCGGCCATGCTTTATGTTTGCTTATGTTGGTTTTAAGTTCATTTATATATTTCAACTTTATGTTGACTGTTCAGCCGGTTCCTGCCTCCTCCTTGCCCATCCTTATACTGTTACTCCATGTCAAAATTGGCTACTTTAAAGTTTGTTACAATTTAAATAATGTAATTAGAATACAGTTACTGACTTTCAATTAAAGTCATTAGTTTTAATTACATTACATAGGTTACACATATTTCTAAAATAACATTATGCATTATACATTTAAAATATGAATTCAAATGTGCATATTTACATCTGTTTGCATTTCTGTAACAGCTGAAGTTTGTGCGATAATTAACAGGTAGGAAATATAGAGATTATTTGAACTTTTTATCTAAAAAAAAACTTCTTTGAAAAGTGCTTTAGAAAGAAACTTAAAAGTAAAGTAATTAGTATTGTGATTGCATTTCTATGAAGTAATCATTAAAGTAAATTGATTAAAATCTTTAGTTAAATGATTATTAATTTGTAGTGGATTACTTATTTTTCATAACTTACATTTACACAACACTGATAGTGAGATACTTCTTTCGTCCTGTTCTGATGTTCTTTAGAATCTGTTAACCATTGCAAAGTTACCAGCTGCAAACATCACAAGCTGCATCATACAAATTTATCAGGACTTGCATGCATTATGAAATCATAATGTCGGTATGCTGATCTTGGATCTGATTCCCCCTGATCATTCACCTGCTTTTGAGCTCATTCCCAATATGCTTCCAGATTTCATCCCAGATCCATGTCCAGCCTTCAGGTTGATGAATATTCAGGCAAAGAGTTAAGGAGAATAGATTTCTAAACACTTCTCAATATAGTGATTGCAGAAACATACTGTACTTTTAAGATTGGTCTCCTATGGCAACAGTGATATTATCTGCCACGTCTGTGTGTGTGTTTGAGTGAAATAGGACTGGCTTGGCTATTATACCCTGGCAATGTGAATATCGGGTCTTTAGAATTACTATTTACCTTGGTCTTTTTTCATCAGATCGCCCAGCTGTAATGGTCTAGATGAGTCCACTGGTTTGCTCCATTGTGATTATAATCTCTTCATGTGTTTCAGGTGCTGCTGGCATGCGTAATCAGCATTTCCATGGGAACCCTGATTATTTCCTTAGGAATGCTGATCATTCCTACTTTCAGATGGGAGTGGCACCTGATCGTTTTTTGTTTTCAGCTTATATATACCCCGCTCTGTTTCCTGCTCATTGCTAGATTGTTGTTGTGTGTTTAGTTACTCACCACTCTCTCTCTGCCCTAGTTGGTCCTGTTGCATGTTTTCTGTATTGGTTATCAGTCTTTGCCGTAGTACCCGGATTGTGGTTACCTTCCTTTTGGCTGCATCGCTCACCTTGACTCTTCACCTGAGTATTCCTCATTGGTAATCCCTCTACACTGGATCTGCTCTTCACACTACCACGACGCACACAAACCTACGTAAACACTATCCTCCAGAGGATTTCTCGCAGGTCTACTCTTCACACTACCACGACACACACAAACCTACAAACACACTATCCTCCAGAGGATTCCTCATTGATCTGAGCTCCACACTACCACAACGCACACAAGTCTACAAACACTCTCTCCATCTCATCACTGCAGTCGGCGCTGGGTCCCCATCATGCTTCACCAGCTCTGCCGTTGTTTTATATTTAATCAAATCTGTTACTTTGCCTCCACACTTGGATCTCTGGTCTCATCCTTGACAGAAAATCTAGCCAGGATAGATCCAGTGGAGGACATTAACCTTTGGTCTGCAGATCAGTAGGATACAGCTGTAACTAGAGGAGAAGCAGCGGCGTATCACCAAGGGACGCTGACTCTACTGTGCGGGCGCCAGTCACGTCTCTGTAAACTGCCCAGAAAATGCCAACACTCATCAGTAGGAAGGGTGTTACTGGCGCAACTCCAGTGAGCAAAACCCCCACACTGTGGACTCTTCTCCCGGCCTGACTGCAGTACATTTATATTTATGCATTTGGCAGATTCTTTTATCCAAAGAGAATTACAGTGCCCTTATTACAGGGACAATTGCCCCAGAGCAACCTGGAGTTAAGTGCCTTGCTCAAGGACACATTGGTGGTGGCTGTGGTGATCGAACCAACAACCTTCTGCTTACCATTTTAGTGCCTTAGCCCACTATGCCACCACCACTCCACCAACCCGTCATACTGTCTCTGCTTTGGTGGATTCAGGGGAAGAGGGGAATTTCCTGGATGTCGTTACGGCTTCCAGATGGTGGATTCTGGTGGTCAAGTTGGATGAACCCTCACAGACCATACCATTTGTGGCATGCCCATTGCCATCATCACCCATTCCACCAAACTGCTTAACCTCATCTACGGCAATCACTCCAAACAGCTGTCCTTTCTCCTGGTCCAGTCTCCATCAGCACCGATGGTGTTGGGCATCCTTGGTTGGTACAATCCTCACATTGACTGGTCAACCAATTCTGTTCTTGCTTGGAGTCCGTATTGTCTGTCTCATTGTCTTAGCTTAGCTCTGTCCAATCTTGTGTTTCATTTCTGAATAAACTGGCAGATTTATCCAGGATATGCTGTGGCATACCATTATCTGAGGGTTGTGTTCATACGGTCCCACGGCTCGACCCTTCCTCCTCAACGCCTGTACCATTGCGGTATTGATCTACTTCCTGGTACTTCTCCCCCATGAGGTCGGTTATATTCGCTCTCTGCTCCCGAGAGTGAGTCCATGAACAAATACATCAATGATCATCTGGCAGTCAATCTCATCCATCCTTCCTCTTCCTCTTCTCCTTCAGAGGTGTGGTTCTTCTTTGTGGAGAAGAAGGACTTAGAACCTGTATAGATTATGGGGGGCTGAATGACATCAAGGTGAAGAATCTCTATTAGACTTGGGTGAGTGGTGCCACTGGTTTGAGGGTTCAGGGGTACCTTTTATAGTCTGGACTGATCATAAAAACTTGGAGTATATTCACAGAGCATAGCATCAAAATTCCAGAGTGGCTTGTTGGGCACTTTTTTTTAACGTGCTTCGATTTCATCCTTTTGTATCGTCCGGGCTCTAGAAACGTTAAGCCCGATGCCTTGTCTCTGTGTTTTGAAATCGAATAGGTCTGCTTTGCATTGCGGAAACACCACCTCGCACGCTGAGTGCCCAACGGGTCTGTTATTTGCTCCGCGATCGGTCTGGACACACGTCCTCCATTGGGGCCACTTGTCCAATGTCGTACACAGGCGTTGTGTCACTTCCCGTAATCCGTCTTCTTGGAGTTCTCATTTAGTCTGTGTCAAGTATGCCCACAATCCTTACAGTCATCATCTATGGGGCTATCACCCTTCCAGTGTTGTCTAGGTTACCAGCCACCTCTGTTCCCTGCCGAAGAACCCGACACCCAGGTCCCGTCCGTGCACATGTTTATTCAGCGATGCCATCGCACCTGGCAGATAGCAGAGAAGCCCTCACTACGGACTGGTGCATGCATTAAGATGTTGGCGGACCATAACCGGTCTAAGCCCCCAGCTTATGTCTGCAGGCAGAAGGTGTGGTTGTCTTCAAAGGACATCCCACTCCGACTCCCCTCTCATAAGCTGGGGCCCAATCATGAAGTTCATTAGCCCGGTTGCGGTCTGCCTTAAATTGTCCCCCTTCCTCAGTCACGTCCACCCCGTTTTTCACGTCTCCAGAATTAAACCGGTCTTTCATTCCCATTTACATCCCACCACACCCATCCCACCTCCACCTTGTCTAATGGAGGGCACTCCGGCTTTTTGAGTGGTCCAGTACCTGGTGGACTAGGAGGATTATGGGCCTGATGATACATTCTGGACCACGCCCTCATCGATTAGTTCCATCTTCATCATGGTAACTCTTCTGGGTACGCCAAGAGAAGTCCCTGAGGGCTAGGGGTATTGTCACGGTCTGCCAATTTGCTCCATTGGGTTTACAATTCTCTTCATGTGTTTCAGGTGCCACTGGCATGCGGAATCAGCATTTCCATAGGAACCCTGATTGTTTCCATGGGAACGCTGATCATGCCAACTTTCAACTGGTGAGTGGCACCTGATCGTTGTTTGTTTTCTGCCTATATTTACCCCACTCTGTTTCTTGTTCATTGCTAGATTGTTGTTGTGTGTTTAGTTACTCACCACTCTTTCTCTGCCCTAATCTGTCCTGTTGTGTTTTTTCTGTATTGGTTACCAGTCTTCGCCATAGTGCCCAGATTGTGGTTACCTTCCTGTTGAATGTATCACTCTCCTTGACTTGACTTGATGAGTATTCCTCATTGGTTATTCCTCTACACTGGATCTGCTCTACACACTACCATGACGCACACAAACCTACGAACACACTATCCTCCAGAGGATTCCTCACGGATCTGCGCTCCACTCTACCACAATGCACACAAGCCTAAGAACACACTCTCCATCTCCACGCTGCAGTTGGTGCCGGGTCCCCATCATGCTTCACCAGCTGTGCTGTGTTTAATATTTAATAAAATCTGTTACTTTGCATCCACACTTGGATCTCTGGTCTCATCCTTGACACCAGCTGTGTATACCTGCAACACCAACTGGCCTTCATTTAGAAAAGTGCAGTTGTGTTGGTGCTTTTTGATTATATCATGCTGAACATTCAGTGCATCAGATGGTGTGCGTTTGAGCAGTTTGAATTAACCACCGATGAAAATGTCTGTAATTTGCCTGTGATTTTCGAACACACCTTGTGGATTTATATTTAGCAGCTGTGTTTAGTGTGAATACTCACAGATTCACTATAAAACAGTGTTACAGTTGTGAGTGTATGTGTGTGTTGTGATGCATGGCAGAAATGCTTATGCTCAGTCTAGCACGTCACACCAGCATCTGTGCAGCTGTACTGGCGACTGCTCCTCTGTGAAAATGCAGACAACACGCGGCTGCGGCACACAAACACGTCTCATACTAATATGTGCATATTAATATCTACCACTTATTTGGACCTTCCGGGGTGGCAAACGGTGGCAAATGCCACCCCAAAAAAAAGGCATTGCCTACCCATTTGCCACTCCAGTATAAATATACAAATGTATAAAATATTAAATAAAATATATGTTTATTCATGTCTAACTGCCTCAAATCTCAATGGCAGGGATGGGCAAATCGATACTAAAGTATCAAAACTTCAGATCCCGATTTGGTATCAAGAATATCGATCTTCACATAAAAATATTGCAAGTTTTTAGCAAGTGTTTTAGCTTATTTAGATTACATGAATATTAATTCATCTCATAAGCTCATAAGAAAAAAATAGAGTCAGAGCTCGTTCAAAGAGGGAGCAGTGCTTTCCTGAGGTAATGACAGAAAAACAACATCTGGAGTTATTCACACTACGTAATGACAAACCTAGATGTGATGTATTTTAATGGGCTTGTTTGACCATTTTTACTGTTGTTAAAACATTGATAATGATCTTTAATCCTCATTATAATTAATAACTTATGAAAATGTAGTAATATTGTATTAACCATGACTAGTAACCATGTTGTTTTTTTTTCTTCTTTGTGGCAGTAACCAAGGTTTTGATACAGTTAACCATGGTTTTACTATAGCATTACTGTAAATTCCATATGGTAACTTGGTTTTAGTAATAGAAACCATATAATAATATCTATGGTTAATTTTGAGGTTTTATATGTGGCTTATACTAAAAAAAATGTAAAGGGTAAACAAAGCAGCCCAATAATGATCTGTTTAGGCCCATTAATATATAAAAAATGGAAGTAATAATAAAGTTACTCGTTTTAGCCAAAGAATTCGTAAAAATGTAATTTAATAGAGGTATCATTGTTGGTATCGATATCGGTGATATTGGCCTAAAAGTACTTGATCGAAAAGAAAGGGGTATTGCCAATCCTTACTCACCCAACACAAATTACTAGACAGACTAATCATGTGATTGATTACAGCGGCAGCCATTCATGTGAAAGTATGTCAGTGGTCAATTGCATGATAGTTTAAAGAAGCGACAAAAGGCATGATGGGTTACAGCAGCAGTCAATCGCGTACTTGCTGCTGCAGCGCATGTGAAGTGCTTCGGTACTCGGTGGCTTAGGTTTTTTGATTTCCTCAACCACAACAATATGACAATATGGTCAAATATATGGAGAAAAAAGAGGTAAGAGATTAATTTCTCAGTTGTTTCAAGACTTTTCATGTCTTCACTGAATGATTATTCAATATGCCGTCAGTTGAGACATGCCCCCAGCACCTTCTGAAATAGCTTTCTTCAGGTATGTGTATAATCCAGATGAAACATCTCCAGTTTTTGAGTAGGAGTTTTTATTTCTGATCTGTGTATGTTTTGATTGGCCATCCGATGCTGTAATGTGTTATTTCGAATGTTATGATAAATGTTCTTTGTGGCTGTTATAAGTGTTGTTTAGTGTCAGCAGATTGTTCTCCAGCTCAGGCACTTTTCCAGGAAATATAAAAGCAAAATATGTCCCCCATTGTGCTGGCCTTCTCAGCCGTATTGTTTGTGTGTATGTAGAGCATGTGTTTTGTCTTTATCTCCCTCTCTCTTAGTCGCTCTCAGGTGTGGGGTAACCAGGTGAGCTGACTATTAATGGGAAGCACCGGCTTGCAGTGTTTTCTTCCAATATAAATGGAGTGTTCCATTGCTGGGTTGTGCGATGGGAGACGGGTGTTCGTGAGCTTTGCCACCTTGGTCACAGATGCTCTTGTGCGGATTCCCACTGCTGGAGTGGAGAGTTTGTGGTTGTCGCTGTCTGAAATTCAAATGTGTGTGTGTTTCCACTACTCTCATCTCCCCGCATCTTTTATTGCATTTTCTTTTTAAAGTGTAACAGCTATCCACTGGCATACAGATGCAATCATGGTTTATTACAATATAAAGTTAGATTTGGGTGAATTAGAAACCAGAACCTCTAAAAGTAGATGCAAAAATAAAACACTAGACCAATCAGTCATGTTCTTGATTAAACTGATGACTAACAAAATCCCTCGACTAATAGTGGCAGATGTAGAGATGAAATTATCATAATTTGTGAAATATCTATTTGAGTGCTTGAATCGGTCATTAAGAATCACTCTTTATCAAAATAGGTGATTTCAAAGAATCTTTAAATGTGCGTAAATAATAATTAATATTCATGAGTTTCGCAGCACTGCCACCCAAAGTACAGTTTTCCTAGAGTTTATTTTTATTTAAAACTAACTTTGTGTTAATGTTCTATTTCAAATGGCTTATTCCATCTCTTACAAAGTTGATAGGCCAACAGGATTTTATTAGCAGAATAACATTGGGTATGCATGCACTCTCCATCCATGGGAACAAATAAAACAATTTGGCCTGCATAATGTGGTGAGGTTTATTCCAGATTGCCTGTTTTATGTCAAGTTAAGGAATATTTAGAATTTGTTGATGTGTTTAATAGACAATGTCTTGGTACTCTGGGGATTTTATTTAAATGTTTTAATGTTGGCAAATTAGTAGCAAAATGTTTACTTTGTGGTTTCTGAGGAAATGCAGTTGTATTGCAAATTCATGGATATTTATTATCTAATAGTGACTATAATTAATGAACTAGTACTTGTTGCAATGAAGCTTGGCACCTTGATCCTTAAGAACTATGCATGGGCACTTGCTTTGGCAAGATAATTGAGATAAAACAATTATTGTGCCTCATTCCATTTCGCAATGAAACACTGCAGTGTTATATCTTTAAAGCATTCTTTATTGCAGTTAAAATAATAATGAAGCAGGTTATAAAAATAAACTACAATACTGGCATTTCTCTGTGTGGTCAGCGCCTCGTCTATGAGATATATAAAGTGACCGGGGAAGAGATTGAATCTTCTCCCGGCTGATGCACACTCTGGCTATCACTCGCACGCATTTGCTGCAGCTAGATTATAACGTGATGGCTTATAGAACTTCTATAATAACCGGCTAGATTTGTGATAGCCTAGGCCTGGGTCACTTATTAGAAAGTTAATATTCTTATTCTGCTGTTGAAAGTAATCCAGAGCATGTCATTTTATAATTCACTAGTGATCTAGTAACAGCTACGCCCTGTTTGAATGACAGGTGGCGTACATGTGTGTGCTGAACATGCTCGTGCTAATGCATGCCTGAATGGTCAAATACATTTCAAAATTCCGTCTTGGTGAGGTATTCATGTAAACACAGAGAGTGATGTCTAAAGTGAACGTAAACAGCGGAGAAAATGTTCATTCTAAATGTTTACTTGAATACTTGATTGCCTACTGATGTTAATAAACTTTTAAAGTTTACATGTTACGGACGTAATCTCACATTAATCTCTTGGTTGAGACATCCAGGATTAGCACAGAAATGCACCATTGTGAGTCAACAAACAGATACAAATACAGATCTAAACCAAAAACCAATAAAGCTTCTGTTAAGCGTCCTATTCAGTTGTAAACAACTCTGCTCTTCCGGGCAAGTTCTCGCGTGAACATGCCAGTGCGATTACGTCACATGCGCATACCGCTGCTGGTCGTAAGCGATGGTTTATAGTTAAAAAGTACTTAAATATTGATCTTTTTCTCACGAGAAGCGATCATATTGCTTTAGAAGACATTAATTTAGAGTCATATAGATTACATTTATGCTGACTGCCTGAGATTTATGGAGCTTCAAAGATCTGATCACCATCCACTTGCATTTTAAGGACTTACTGAGCTGAGATATTTTTCTATTTTTCTTCAAATGTGTTCTGCTGAGGAAAGTCTCACATCTGCAATGGCATGAGAGTTCATGATGGGAGAATTTTCATTTTTGGGTGAACTAACCCTTTAAATTTGCACTATTACCACATACTGTACATAAACACAGTGGTAAATGGTATCTTGAGAGGTATCTAGAAAGTACATATTTTTGTGTACATTTTCTTGTTATTGTGGCAGCAGCAATTCATCAAATGATGATCAAACGATGGAAAAGAAACTTATAACTGGACATAAAGCCTATTCAGATGCACAGAAATAGTCATAGAATTCAGATGCCTGGATCACAATGGTGGAATGATGCTGTAAAATCTCAGTAAAGTGTCCTAGATTGTTGTAGTCTGCTGCCTTCTTCACAACCAACAGTAGTACTCAAGATCGAGAACTGCACTGTGCAAATTGCATTCAGCACTAAATATTTGCAACCGATCTTATGCCAAGTCGTAAGAATGGTACGAAATGACAAAAATCGTAAGAATTCGTATGAGGCTCATCAAATCGTTGGCTCATACAAAACTTATGACAGTGGGGTTTTGAAGTAGGGTTCTGATTATTTTTTTAAAGTTTAAAAATGATTCTTAGAGATTTCCCCTCTAAATGTTAGGATGTGTAGAGGTTTCATTTAGATGTAAATAAATCATTCTAATCACACAAGAACCGTCTTCTCGTCCTCTAAAGACAAACAGCTCAAGGGCTTCAGCGACAGAGAAAGAGAGAGAAAGGTCATTGAATGGCATTTCAGCACAGGGCTCAGCAAGCACTAGCACCAGAAGGCTCTCTCTCAGCTTTATCTAATAGAGATTTGTTCAGCGTGTGTGTGTGTGTGTGTACAGGTTTGGCTGTACTTGTGAAGACCACATTTTTTTAAATGTCCTCACAAGTATTGTGAAACTGACTTTTGAGGAAATTACATTTGAAGTGATCCTCACTATTCAAAAAGGCCCATGAATAGGCCAAAGAGAGTGTGTTATGTGCTAAATATGTGCTTGTGGTGTGTGTTGGTTGTGTTTCGGCTAAGGTATGGAGAGTGGTTCCAGTTCCAGGACGTTCAGTTGGTGTTGAGATTGATTTAATTTTGTATTAGTGAGAGTTTATTGGAGTTTGTTTATGTCTGAAGTGTACAATGTGTACAACTCTTTGAGTCAGCGTGTGTGTGTGTGTGTGTGTGTGTGTGTGTGTGTGTGTGTTTCGTCATTTGATCTATGCACTAGTAGCAACATCATAGAGCGCAAAAAAGAGTGAGAAATAATTGCAATTGACTAGAAATAGTATAGTAATAGCAGCCTGATCTCACAGTGAAATCGAAAAGAGAATGTCGACTTTTGAAAAAACATTTTTTTTTAGCAAAAATCGGTAAATGCTTACTGAAAATGAAAACACTGCCCCCAGTGTCCAAAGCGCTAAGTGCTGGTGAGCGTATAGGCACATGTGAGCTCCATTTATGTCCAGGAGAGTTCGCAAAAAGGTAGTTGTGAAGCAAGTTCCTTTCAGGTATACAGGATGTAATACAGTGAAGAGGAATGCATATTTTATAGATTCTACACCCAACCCAAACTAAACAAAGCCATTAGTGGAGAAAAAATGCAATGTTTGGGGGAAAAGTGCAACCTCTAAATCACACTCATCACTGATTAAGCGAACATGATTACTTCCTGGTTTCAACGTGGATACGGACCCAGGTCTATCACGCTGCTGACACAACTCGCTGCCGGTCAAGCCACGTGGGAAGGTAAACACACTGAAACCAATGCAATAAATGTCTGGTAGGAAATGTTGCATGTCAGTGAGTCGGCATAATGTCAACGATCCTAGGGTACCGGAACTTTCAGAAACAGCATGCCGACTTCCTGTGTAATCATGTTGGTAATAGGAGTAGTATGGTCATATGCTATACAGGTGAAACTCGAAAAATTAGAATATCGTGCAAAAGTTCATTAATTTCAGTAATTCAACTTAAAATGTGAAACTAATATATTATATAGACTCATTACAAGCAAAGTAAGATATTTCAAGCCTTTATTTGATATAATTTTGATGATTATGGCTTACAGTTTATGAAAACCCCAAATTCAGAATCTCAGAAAATTAGAATATTGTGAAAAGGTTCAGTATTGTAGGCTCAAAGTGTCACACTCTAATCAGCTAAACACCTGCAAAGGGTTCCTGAGCCTTTAAATGGTCTCTCAGTCTGGTTCAGTTGAATTCACAATCATGGGGAAGACTGCTGACCTGACAGTTGTGCAGAAAACCATCATTGACACCCTCCACAATGAGGGAAAGCCTCAAAAGGTAATTGCAAAAGAAGTTGGATGTTCTCAAAGTGCTGTATCAAAGCACATTAATAGAAAGTTAAGTGGAAGGGAAAAGTGTGGAAGAAAAAGGTGCACAAGCAGCAGGGATGACCGTAGTCTGGAGAGGATTGTCAGGAAAAGGCCATTCAAATGTGTGGGGAGCTTCACAAGGAGTGGACTGAGGCTGGAGTTACTGCATCAAGAGCCACCACACACAGACAGGTCCTGGACATGGGCTTCAAATGTCAAACGTCTTACCTGGGCTAAAGAAAAAAGAACTGGTCTGTTGCTCAGTGGTCCAAAGTCCTCTTTTCTGATGAGAGCAAATTTTGCATCTCATTTGGAAACCAAGGTCCCAGAGTCTGGAGGAAGAATGGAGAGGCACACAATCCAAGATGCTTGAAGTCCAGTGTGAAGTTTCCACAGTCTGTGTCATCGGCTGGTGTTGGTCCACTGTGCTTTATTAAGTCCAGAGTCAACGCAGCCGTCTACTAGGACATTTTAGAGCACTTCATGCTTCCTTCAGCAGACAAGCTTTATGGAGATGCTGACTTCATTTTCCAGCAGGACTTGGCACCTGCCCACACTGCCAAAAGTACCAAAACCTGGTTCAATGACCATGGTATTACTGTGCTTGATTGGCCAGCAAACTCGCCTGACCTGAACCCCATAGAGAATCTATGGGGCATTGCTAAGAGAAAGATGAGAGACATGAGACCAAACAATGCAGAAGAGCTGAAGGCCGCTATTGAAGCATCTTGGTCTTCCATAACACCTCAGCAGTGCCACAGGCTGATAGCATCCATGCCACGCCGCATTGAGGCAGTAATTAATGCAAAAGGGGCCCAAACCAAGTACTGAGTACATATGCATGATTATACTTTTCAGAGGGCCAACATTTCTGTATTTAAAATCCTTTTTTTATTGATTTCATGTAATATTCTAATTTTCTGAGATTCTGAATTTGGGGTTTTCATAAGCTGTAAGCCATAATCATCAAAATTATATCAAATAAAGGCTTGAAATATCTTACTTTGCTTGTAATGAGTCTATATAATATATTAGTTTCACCTTTTAAGTTGAATTAATGAAATGAATGAACTTTTGCACGATATTCAAATTTTTCGAGTTTCACCTGTATAGTGCAACAGTGTCCATCCACTTTTCCAGCCATCATGGTCTCGAAAGTTTTTTTCCCCCTTTTTTCTATAGGTATTTCATACAAGTCTTCATAAGAGTTCCAAGTCACAAACCAAAAGAACTAGCTCTAAGGCTAATCACAACATTAGACAAGCGAGACCAGGGTACAAGACGTCTTTAATGAGGGAATGAACTACAATCCCATGAAGCATTGCAAATATAAAACTATTAATTTAAAGTTGTTGATTTGAAGTACTGTATTTAAACAATATATTTAAATGATATTATAAAATATTCAGATATATACAAATATATAAGTAGTTTGAGAGTGTAGGGAGATTACTTCATTCACAATGTGTCATGGAAGTGGGAAGCAGGGCTCATTTGGCATGCTTTGTTTGTCACGGTTCACTGATTGACAGAGCGTTTCTCCTCAGGATCATAGGTTGTGTAATTCTTCTCCAGAAATGTGCTATTAAACATATATATATATATATATTTTAAATAACATGGATCAACAGACGCATATACCATTGATTAACAACCTCAAAGCTCACGGTAGGTCCATCTTTCATGGTTTATACCTTATCATTAAAAATCAATTTGCCTGTGGAGAAAATGAATGGGATTTTTGCTTCCGGAATCTGACTGTTGCACTCTATTCTGAACATACTAGTTAAGGGAGCATGATGAGAAATGTAGTTATAAAATCAGCATTACATGCCATATATTTCATGGATAACTATGGCATCAGCCTAAATAACGTTACTCAAATGTATTTGTAATGCAGTAAGCAACAACGAGCCTTCATTTGCATTTCATATCGAAGATTTCACTGATATTGCAAATATATGCCAAATACATGTTTTCAACATGTTTCACTATATTTTTAAAAATATGACCATCACAAGTATAGCCAACTCTGTACAAACACACGTACACACTTTCTTTTCATCAGTCTCAAGTCTGTCCTAACATGCATGTTTGCACAAATGCAAGTACACAAGCACACATGCACATGGTCTGTCATCACCCTTTCAACACACACACACACACACACACTACATATAGAAATATCCTGATGGCCCCTGAACACACACACCTTGGTTTGGATAAATAAAGGAAGACAAAGCATTTTTAGCAGGTAGCTCAGTGCAGTGTGGCAGTGCAATCAATACCGCTTCCACAGTTGCTAAAAAGCCTTCAGTCGACTTCTTCTGTATTGGAGAATCAGCTGCCATTTACAAAGAACACAGCTTGTTCATTCCCTTCTCTCTCTCCAGCATCACCCTCTCTTGATGTCTTCCGCTTACTCTCACAAGAAGATGGAAAAGTAAATCATTTTTACTCTGAAGTCATTTAAACTCTGCAGGCTGTTCGCTTTGCTCCCTGTCTCTCCCTATGCTAACACAGAGAACAGTCAAAGTTTAGCTCTCCCACAGCGACAGTCTGTTCTCAGAAATACACTGGAATTTAGTCGAATTCATCAGTATTCTACTCAGTATTAAATATATTGTTTTTAAAGTCACAAAAGTTAAATGACAGAATTCTGGTTCTGTGTGCCCAACTGATTTATGACCAATATCTCCAAATGCTAAAGGCTAAATGCTAACTATCGCAAAGCACATAAATCTCCATGAAATGGATGGTCGCAATTATCTTTTCCGTGTAAGCATTTCTCATATAGAAACATGAAGATGGGGTAGGACATGTTGAAGGGGTCATTTTATTTTATTTTTAATAGCCTTTAAATGGGCTTTAGTTAAGTAACATCTGGCAAAACCATGATTTGCTACTTGCTATTGCTAGTTCTTTAGCATTCTCATTCTAAAGATTATTTTATTGGACAAAAATGTGTATTCCGCCTCTGTCATTATAAGTAATTTATACTTTTGGTCTGGAAGAGAAAGACTAATTTTAGAAAAGAAAGTCTCCTTTTAAATATGTTTATATGGTAAAAGTTTATTTTTATTTACTTTTAGGGGTATACTTATGTATAGACCAATCTGGTCTCATAGAATCACGTTACTATACCTACATTTTTGTTGTACCAATTGCAGGTTTCTTGGTGAAATTAACACTTGAGGCACTAAAACAACAATTACTTTTATTCCCCTTTTGAATCACAAGTAAAATGGCAGATAATCAGTTCATAATCACTTACTTTTTGCCCTGTTCCTTACACAATGCTATCTTTTGACATCTAAACACATCAACCAAAAGTGTAAAAGAAGCATGGTTATTATAGTTTTGAAAATTATAGTTTTTATTTTTATTTCGTTTTGGGTTTTGATTTTCATTTTAGTTTAGTTTAAGTTAGTTTGAATGATGCGTAAATAGTTTTATTACATTTTTTGTTGTTGTTGTTGTTGAAAATGCCTCTTATTCGTTCTTATTTAGTCTTAGTATAGTTTTAGTTTTCATACGTTATAACACCACAATCTGTAACACAACACAACTATATCTGTAACATTTTACAATAACGTTGCATTTGTTAACATTAGTAAACTACTTAAGTTATTATAAACTAACAGTGAACAACACTTACAGCACATATTTATCTTAGGTAATGTTAATTCCAACATATACAAGTACATTTTTAACATTACAAATTAGTTCACTTTCTGGTAAATGTAAAAATTACTGCATTGTGAACTAAAATGGGCTAGAATTAACAAATGCAGATTTATAAATAACCATTAACCAAGATTAATAAATGCTATAAAAATGGAAACATTTTACAATAAGGTTCCATTAGTTGACTACATTAGTGAACATGAACATACAGTAAAATGTTTGCGGGAAGTTTCTGCGTTTGCAGTAGTTTTAAACCTGGAACAAACTTATGGCGACAATGAAGAGTTTTCCGCAAAGCTCATCTGCATGTGAAAGTTTTGAGTGGCGAATTTGCGGTAAGTTTGCCAGAACTCTCAATTTTTTAAAGGGGGAACTTTTCCGCTAAACATGAACCTCTCACAACCTTGTTGTGCAAACAGATGCCCGACCACTGACCCAAACATATGGGTTAGATGTTTTCTTCCTAGAATACGGTAGAATAATCAATCATGAAGTTAATCATGCAAACATCATTAATAGAGACGGCTGTTCTTGCTAAGAATTGATCTATGTCGTTTGGATAAGGAAAAACAGCAAACGTGTGTTGATCATGCTAATCTGGCCATGAGGCCATGGCCCATAATCCCCCACCTAGATTAAAGGCCAGCCAGTATGATAGAATTCAATGCAGAGAGGTCACCATTACTCGAGTTGTGTGTTTCCGTGTGTCTGCACATAAATACTTGCAGAGATAATTCAAACAAAAGTGATCCATTCAAAGTATTTTGCAAATGGTTTTGTAAAAAGGCAAACTGGTTCATTGTGGATATAGATATAATCAAGTTTGTGTTTCTGTCAGTACAGTTAACAGCTTTTTATAAATGATACGTATATGAATGCTCCTGATTCGATATTAGTGAAATGAATATAGGGATATTGTGTGTGGCTGCCAACAAGCACATCCGCGATGTTCATGCTGTGCATAAAACTAATTTTTCTAATGATTATAACAGCGAGTCAGTTCAAAGGTGTCATATTTGCATTGCATGAGGCGCCGTCCCCACTGCTGTCCCTGAGGACTTTAACGGCTGCGTCCAAACCAGACAGACACTGCTTCGTGTCCACCGGCCAATAGGATGCCCCAGTGAAAAGCATTACCATGACAACGATCGCTGCCCATCCCAGATGGGCTCCATGTTGCAGACACAAAAAGGAGGAAAGTAGAAAAGAGAAAAATAAAAAAGAAATTGGGGGGCTGCTTTTGACTTTTGCATGGAAAACTGTATGCGATGGAATGAGAGTCAGAGAATGAAAAAGAGAGAGTGCCTGCTTTGTACGAATTAGTGTGTTTGCATTGATTACATGAGAAATTTGCAGACCATCATTATAAAAGCATTCAACATGTATTTTCCCCCCAAAAAACTAAAGTAACATGATCTTTGACAGGCACATGAAATACTTGTATTTTCTTCGCAGACTCGTTCTTACCTAAGCACATAGAACATTTATGTATTTATAAAAGCATTAATGTACAAGAGGCCGTTCTGTATTGCACATTGTGCCTTACAAATCCCTTTAGCCATGAATACATGCACTAAATTGCATAACCTTGAGTTATTATTGCTTTATGAAATAGTTACAATGTAGTTAAAATATTATGGTAAATAGAAAAAGAAAAACAGCATTAAAACCTTATTTTGTCAAGGAAATTCATTAAATATAGTCCTTGAAATACATGAGCTGATGTGTTTCTCTTCACAGCTGTTACTGTATTGTGTATTTTAGATTGGCTGGATCCAGGGTCAAAAATTAAGAGGGGCTTGGGGCAAAAAGTCCACAGAAAGGGACAGAAGTCCCCCAAAATTGAAAATGTTGGGACAAAAACAAAACAAGCAAACCAAAAAATGCAGTGCAATTAATTTTTTTAACAAGCGTATGGGGCTGCGTAGCCGCAGACTGGTCAGAGTGCCCATTCTGACCCCTGTCCACCACCGAAAGTGCCTCCAATGGGCATGTGAGTGTCAGAACTGGACCATGGAGCAATGGAAGAAGGTTGCCTGGTCTGATGAATCACGTTTTCTTTTAGATCATGTGGACGGCTGGGTGCGTGTGCGTCTTTTACCTGGGGAAGAGAGGGCAGCAGGATTCATTATGGGAAGAAGGCAGACCAGCGGAGGCAGTGTGGTGCTCTGGGCAATGTTCTGCTGGGAAACCTTGAGTCCTTGCATTCATGTGGATGTTACTATGACACGTACCATCTACCTAAAGATTGTTGCAGACCACGTACACCAGGTTAAGATCCATAACACTCTTTTCCAATTATCTGTTGTCTAATGTCTGTGTTTCTTTGCCCTCTCTAACCTTTCCTTTTTGTTTTTCTGTTTCAAAAGTGTCTTTTTCGTTGCAATTCTTCACATAAGGTCTGCACCCCTGAGTCTTCTCTTTAAAGTTGTACTCTTTACTGGTGTTTAGCAGGTAGAATTCAATGAAGCTGTCAGCTGAGGACATGTGAGGCGTCTATTTCTCAAACTAGAGACTCTGATGTACTTATCCTCTTGTTTAGTTGTACATCTGGTCTTCCACATCTACAGTATTTCTGTCCTTGTTAGAGCCAGTTGTCCTTTGTCTTTGAAGACTGTAGTGTACATTCCTCAAAACAATGATTGACTGATGAGTTTCTGGAGAAAGCGGTTTCTTTTTTGCCATTTTTGGCCAAATATTGGCCTTAAGACATGCCAGTCTATTGCATACTATGACAACTCAAAAACAAACACAAAGACAATGTTAAGCTTCATTTAATGAACCAAATAGCTTTCAACTGTGTTTGATATAATGGTAAGTGATTTTCTAGTACCAAATTAGCAATTTAGTAGGATTACTCAAGGATGAGGAGTTGGAGTGATGGCTGCTGGAAATGGGGCCTGTCTAGATTTGATCAAAAATTACTTTTTTCAAATAGTGATGGTGCTGTTTTTTTATATCAGTAATGTCCTGACTATACATTGATCATTTTAATGCCATTTTGGTGAATTAAAGTATCAATTTCCTTCCAAAACAGTAAAACTTGTACATTATTCCAAAGTTTTGGCTGCCAGTGTCTATGTGTATATATATATATATATATATATATATATATATATATATATATATATATATATATATAATACAAGTTGATGTTGATTTAATTATAAGGGCGAGAGGTAAAGAATGAAGAATTTGACATAAATGGACGAGATACAGTTTACATTTTATATGGTTAGAAAAAAATGCCCTAGGTTAAAAGAAAACACCTCTGACAATCAAATCCAGGGAGCAAATATTTCCCCTTCATGTGACACTGGCTGGAATGTTGTATTTACTAATCAGCATCCAGGACAAGAACTATATGTTTTAAAACTAAGCAAAAACGAGTGTCTGTGCTTAAATGTGTACAACGTGTATTTCACGTTTATTATTTTCTAAGCTAATTCATTAAATACCATCCTTCCACTAAAAGATATCGTCCCTGATATGTAAACAATAATAGAATGTTATTCCAAGTGTGCTGTGCAGTGATACACAAATTAACCATGTAAATAGGTCTTTCACATCATTGCTGTTACTATACAGTATATTGTGTATTTATGCGCGTCTTGCTATATTTACCAGTCTGCCTCCAGAACCAGTGCTATCTATTTAATAATGTGGATTATATGGTACGCTCATAGGCTTGGACTATAGATTATAGGTAACAAGATGCCTAGAGACCTTTAGCAACATGTTGGACAGAATCTGTCTCTGGAAACAGCAGGAGGACAAAAAGACAAATACAAACGTGTCAATACCTCAGAACGGCTCTGCACGGATTAAATACATGAAAATCAAACCTGGAACTTTTGAGTCTAAGAAATTAACATACAATTCATCAAACTCAATGGCTGACTTTTATTATCTATGAATCACTCTGATGGCTAATCGCTAATGGTGTGTGCACAGTATGGCATATGCTGGTGGCTCTCTGTAGGTAGCAAACCTGGCTGATGTAACGGACTGAAACACAGACAGATGGAATAATACACAGCTCAACCTTCAGCAAAGAATGAGCGTCATTTACCTCAAACCACCTCTCCCTTACTCTCTCTCTCTCTCTCTCTCTCACTTTCTGTCCGTCTTCTCAGAGCCAGTGAAATGTCTGTTACAGATGCCAGTGGCTGGTTTGTATTCAGAGAACAATATTAACATTCAGCTGGAGGGGTGAAAGAGAGAGAGAGTTACAAAAGTGATTGATGAAGAAAGTAGAAATGATAACATGAGAGAGAATAACACCTCGCCTACACTGAGAGCGAAACTAGAATGCTCCCGCAAAGTGGTGTTCACACTGAAAGCAGTTTGCAGAAACAAAGCAAGAGAGTTGGAAATTTGAGGTGTCATGAGTGATAGCATCTGTCGGTGATGCGACAAGTTTGGGCAGAGTTCAACTTTATGGAAATTCTCAGTTTCACGATGTGGTGCCTACCAGTAAAAGTGCAGAAAGTCGAGCGCACTTGATCTGCCTCATGATGCAGTTCAGTAGTGCAGTTGAGAATGAATGGCTAATATCAGTCGACACTACAGCGACTTGGCGACCGCCAAAGATTAAATTGCCATTACTGTAGTATTGATAGATACAGGGCCATTTACACAGGATGTGAACTTGTGTTCAAAAACAGCCAACATGATCTCACGGGAAGTTGGCATACTGTTTCAGAGAGCAGTCCAGTGATCCCAGTACCCTATGATCGGTCACGTTATGCCAACTTACTGAAAAGCTTGATCTCCTTTCAGACATTTTGCATCGGCTCTAGTGTGTTTACCTTCCCCTGTGGAATGATGGGACAGCCGAGCAATTTTTTTTCTCTCTCTCTCTCTCCTCTTACTCTCTTTCTGTGTCTCTCCCGCTCGCCCTTTCCCTCTCCCCTCTCCCCTCTCCCCTCTCCTTCCCGTCATTTCTCCCCAGGTTCCCAGTAGGCAGGGTGGACCATCAGCTGGCGGAACGGCCGGAAGGGCAGCATCTCCTCTCCAGAGATGGGGGGGAGCAGGCCAGTCCGGATGGCACCCCGGCCTGAATCGGGTGGGGGAGGAGTGTGACGAGGAGGAGGGAGTGGCTGGGCCATGAGTGCACGGCCGGTGCTGAGTCAACTAATCAGCGGGAGAGATAGAAATTTGTGTCAGAAATTTGCATAACCCAAGTAATAAACGTAAAAGTAATGAACTTTCTTGAAAATCAGTAATTGTAATTTGATTACAACAATTTAAAATGTAATGTTTCGATGTAAAAGTAACTTGATTACAGGAACAAATTACTGTGTAATCAGTTTACACCAAACACTGAGTATGAGACACAAAAAAAACAGCAAAACAACGCAAAAATACACAATATTAGAATGTGCATTGTATGAATGAACCTATATTTTTTTTAAGTTTTTTTTTTTTAACGTGAAAAAAAAAAAAGAAACGTAATGCTCATGGTACGAGACACTGAAAAAAAACCCAAAACACAAAGCGACAACCAAAAACATCAGTCTCACACATAGGCCAACAATTAAAAATAGCACAGATCGAACACAAACACACGTTCCTGTGTGAACAGCCCCAAAGTTGTCTATAAGCTCCCCAAGTATGCAACCTTGTTGATTTTAACAAGAGCGTTCAAGTTTTGTAGCATTGCCCGTTTGCATTCTAGACACGTTGTGAGAGAGAGATGGCAATATTATTCAGCATATCATTCTTCTTCCCTCCATTCAGAGGAAATAGATCACACTCTCTCTATGCTTATCCTTCTAAATGAGCTCAAGAAAGAGCGAGGAAAAACTGTTATCTCTCTCACACACATTCTCGCTCTCTTCTATTCTAATAACCCCATTTTGAAAAACAGATAAACACAAGGAGGAATCTATCCATCCCTTTGCTGTTGCGCATGTGTTGGCTAATGTGTTAAGGGTATTAATTTTGATTACATTTAGACCTCCATCACATTTGCAGACAGGTTTGTTTTATTATGAAGGGTAATAATCACATACCTGAACAATGCAATGAAATGAGAGGGAATGTGTTAGTGTGTTTCTCTGGCCATTAATTATGATTAAGCCTGCAAACACAAATGACATGCACATTTGTAATGAGCTGATAGTGTTTATTGGCTTTGTGTGCCAGAAATCCTAATTCCAGTGTGGGTTAATGCTTCATCCAAACACAAACACCTCCCCAGAAGAGAATCAATACTGTTTGAGCATGTGCTGCGATTGTGTATTTAAGAATGTGTTTATAGGTATGTGTGTTTGGACCTGTGTGTGTCTCTTGGGTGTGTATGCTCAGTGACGCTGTGTTTGTTTTAAATGTGTTTTAACATGTGTGTGTGTTTATGAGGCTGCTGTGCATGAATATAAATGGTGGGTGAGCTTGGAAGAATTTGAAGGAGGGGATGTGAGGACCTGTCTGCTGCTGTTACCATAGCAACCCAGCCAGAGCACGGCCAGGAGAGAGAGAGAGAGACAGAGATGGGGGGAGAGAAAGAGAGATTAACAGAAAGAAAATAATTTTTCACACGCAGTATCTGCTTAACTTACACGGCTATATGAATCTTTATTAATGGGAAGAAATGTTAAATGTGATTGTAAGTGACTCAAGTTTGTATACACTCTAGTCTAGTGAGCAGGCTGCTTGTAGTATAGACTTTCAGTACAGAAACCGTGTCTATGTTTGAAACCAAACCGAACTGGCAGTGTTTACGTATCCAGGCACCTTTTAAAGGGATAGTTCACCCAAAAATCATCATTTGCTCAACTTCATGCAGTTTCAAACTTATTTTTAAGATTTATGCATTCATTTTCATAATACATTTTCATAAGATAAGTGTAAAATAAGTAAACTTTAACAAAATTAAATAAATATAATTTCCTTAAATATATATATATATATATATATATATATATATATATATATATAAATTATGGCCACAATTGTTATCACGATAATCTTTTTCATATTGTTCGATATCGATATTTATCACGATATACATTTACACATTGCACTTTCTTTTTTTTATTTCAAAGTTGACGGAAGAAAAGAAGAAAAAATCAATTCCAAACAGTGAAAATAGTCTCTACAAAACTGCACAGGGGGTCCAGAGACGGCCAAAGCAGCGGGGTCTGCGTGATCTTTTACCGATTTTACTGTCTTCTACTGTTTAGCAATTGAAAATGAATGTTAAAAGATCATCTGTTTGTTCTGAGGCATAGTGACTGCAGTCCAGTATTTGTTGGAATATTTTTACATTAAAATGAAATATTTTTATATTTCTTTAGATTCAGATACCCAAGTATGGGGCATAGAAGCCCTTGTGACTGTGGAGTGATGCTGAATGTGGGTTCAGGGGTGTCCCGAGAGAACATTTTGAAAACTTTAAAAAAAAAAATGTAAAAAACATTTGTATATTTTCACTAGTAATTTTATACATCAAATTAATTTTCACAAAATTAGAAGAGAAATTGATTTGTTTATTATTAAAGGCTCGTAACATGCTGATTAATAAAGATACTAAAAGGTCTAAAAGGTGCTTTGAAACCACGTTAACTCATGCGGCGCTTCATGTCTACACACATGCAGGGGCAGAAATTATGCATGTTTTTTGCTAGAGAACAATATTCAAGATTACAGCGCAGAAAGATCAGAGATGTTGTCCACATCACTGTTGTTCTGTCACGCTCTTCACTAGAGACGATGAGAGGGCGTAACGTTGTCATGAAGTCTTACGGTGCGGATGGAATCAATCCGGTGTCCGATGTAACCTAATTGTTAGCAAGGCAGCTAGCATTAGCAAGTTCATCCAGTCTGACCCTACGTTACCACTGGCGTGTTGTGAGCGAAGCTGAGAGCATTTTCAATTCAATCCAAGGTGGATCATAGGATTGGCAGCGGTGGAGCAAGCTCTCTCCTAGCGCTGTGAGCGCCTTTGAGCGGATTTCGTCCGCCCCAGTGGAAACGCAGCCTGAGAAAGCCGAACTGATTGTGTTTTAGCGACACGCAGTAAATATCGAAAATTCCTCAAAAGCTTATCGTGGATTTTCTTTATCGTGATATATATCGATATCATTTTATCGCCCAGCCCTACATATAATACATGACAGACAGAATATAAAATATAAATATAAAAACAGGCTAAAATATTTCCTCCTTCCGTGGAACACAAAAAGAGGTGTTTCTTAAAAACTTCATTAAAACTAAATAAATTAAATTATTACTAGAAATTCAACATTGTGTTTTCCTTACACTTTTAGCAAATATAATAGTATTAATAATATATATATATATTAATGTATAGTCATTTATATTATATACAGTATATACTACTATACAGCATATTATATTAATATAGTATTAATAATAAACTATAAAATAGTTTTTCTTGTTTTAAGCATACATTTATTTACATTTAGTTATATTTATGCTCCAAAATTACAATAATTCAATTGGGTAAAAAATCCAAAAATATTGTCTGAATATTGTCTTTTTTATTTTATTTGTATTTTTGTGCATTGTACCAGTCAATGGTTATTGGAATCTCTGAAACCTCAGATCTATTTGTCCAGTTTTACGGGGTCATTGGTTCTGTGTGGCTCCCACAGAGGTGATCATGGCCCATGCCGTGTGCACACATGGTGACGCCACCTGATGTAAGGACAGATTTGCATGATCATGTACATACTGCAGATATAGTGTGTGTGTGTGTGTGTGTGTGTGTGTGTTCAGGGGATGATGAAGGATTACAGCCTCACACAGGCTGTGTGACCGTGAAAACACATACGTGATCACATGTACCGAGAATACACAAATATGCACTCCTCAAAAGACACATAATGAGAAATATGTCAGGTTGCTTCAAGAAAATCTGCTAGAGGAGAACCTGTATCTGGAATATTCTGTCTGTTGGTTAGCGTGCTGATAACAGACAGCTTTCACTTTTCTATCAATATCACTTCAGCACTATCAAATATTCAAAGTGCTTTTAAACACACACAATCCACACGAATGACAAATCACAAATGATTTAATCCTTATTATTCATCGTGAATCTCACAAGACCTGTAAGAATTATAAACCTCACACAATCTTTTGCAGCCACATGATTATGATGACGAGGAGAGAACGTGCATTGAATGTTTATTTAAATTTATTGAGTATTTTATAATTAAATACAATTGCATATTTAATTTAATTCAACTGAATTAAATGCTTCAAGTGTATAGAAGTGTGAACGAGCTTCTCTCATGAACATGCCAAGGAGTCTGTGGATGTCAAAAATTTAATAAATTAGCACTGATATTTTGGTCTGTTTCTCACCCAAAATGATTGTATATCTTCAAAAGACACAGATTAAACCACTCGAGTCATATTCATTACTTTTATGCTGCCTTTATTTCCTTTTGGAGCTTGAAATTTTTGAACCCGATTAACTATCATTGTACAGACAAAAACACATCCTACATCCTTCAGAATATCTTTTGTCTTCCGCAGAAGATAGAAAGTCATATAAGTTTGAGATTGCATGAGGGTGAGTAAATGATGAGAGAAGTATTTTTTGGGTGAACTATCCCATTAAAGAAATGTTCTGTGTTTAATACATGTTAAGCTCAATCGACAGCATTTGTGGCATGATGTTGATTACCACAAAAATGGACTCATCCCTCCTTTTCTTTAAAAAAAGGCACTGGTTCCTGTGAGGCACTTACAATGGAAGTGAATTGGGCCAATTTCTGAAGGTTAAAATACTCACTGTTTCAAAAGTTTAGCCACAGGATATAAACAATATGTGTGTTAACATGATTTTAGTGTGATAAAATCACTTACTAACCTTTTCTGTGTAAAGTCATAGCCAATTTTGCAACTTCGTTGCCATGACGATGTAATGTCAACATACCACAAAACTTTACGATTTAAACATCAGTCTCTTTAATTACGATTAAACAACTTAACAGCTCAAATAATACATGATTTTTACAGAATAATTAATGAAAATGCTTTTATAAGCTTCATATTTCTGTGTTTAAACCCTCCAAAAATTTGCCACATTGAACATTCTTTTAATATTTAGGGCTACCTAAAATCTAAACTGAATTTGCCGCTTGTAATTTTCACATGCAAATGAGCTTGTGATTCGCAGAAGTGGTAAACCTCTGGCAAACCTTTGGCAACAATGGACAATTTGTCACAAGTTTGCCACAAAGCTCATTTGCATGTGAAAATTATCTGTGGGGGATTTGTGGCAAATTTGCAATGAACACTACATTTTTGCAAATTTTTATTTTGCCAAAAGGTATCTAAAGTGAGACAGGGTGACTGATGTTTTCATGTCTCAATTATGATGCTGTGGTTATGCTTTACTGTGACAGAGATACAGCAGTGATATTTCATGTAGGATCCAAAAAAAGGCAGGATAGTTAGACCTACAGCATAATAGGTGGAGGCAAATGAGTGTGTGTCTGAGGGGAGGTGGTTACAGTCAAATACTCTCACTAACGCACACACACACACACACACATACACACACACATGCTGGTGCGGCTATCCTTAACAAAGCCAACATACTGTTATTCTACAGACTCTGGCACAGACCTTCAGGCTGTTCTAACTTGTGTTGCATTTGTCTTTTCTAACTAATCTTAGACACTGTCTACACTGGACGCGAGCGTCGCGTTGCGTCATGTCAAAAGCAAAGAGAAGCCATTATAATCAATGAAGCTGTCTACAAGAGTCCACAGTAAAATGTTCAGTTCCAATTAGTGCTGCTCATGCTGGAACTTCTCTTGCCAACAAGACAAATAAACAGTTAAGAATGTTTGCCCTCGGTGTAGACAGGATGTTACGGTCTTTACACAGTGGATGATCAAAAACCCCCCAAAAATCCACTGATATACACTGGCGGCCAAAAGTTTGGAATAATGTATAGATTTTGCTCTTATGGAAAGAAATTGGTAGTTGTATTCACCAAAGCAGCATTCAACTGATCACAATGTTTAGTCAGGACATTAATAATGTGAAAAATTACTATTACAACTTCATCAAAAATCCTCCACATGCAGCTATGACAGCTTTGCAGATCTTTGACATTCTAGCTGTCAGTTTGTCCAGATACTCAAGTGATATTTCACCTCACACTTCCTGTAGCACTTGCCATAGATGTGGCTGTCTTTTTGGGCACTTCTCATGTACCGTGCAGTCTAGCTGATCCCACAAAAGCTCAATGGGGTTAAGATCCATTAACACTCTTTTCCAATTATCTGTTGTCCAATGTCTGTATTTCTTTGCTCACTCTAACCTTTTTCTTTATGTTTTTCTGTTTCAAAAGTGGCTTTTTCTTTGCAATTGTTCCCATAAGTCCTGCACCCCTGAGTCTTCTCTTTACTGTTGTACATGAAACTGGTGTTGAGCGGGTAGAATTCAATGAAGCTGTCAGCTGAGGACATGTGAGGCATCTATTTCTCAAACTAGAGACTCTGATGTACTTATCCTCTTGTTTAGTTGTACATCTGGTCTTCCACATCTCTTTCTGTCCTTGTTAGAGCCAGTTGTCCTTTGTTTTTGTAGACTGTAGTGTACACCTTAGTATGAAATCTTCCATTTTTGGGGATATTTCAAGCATTGTATTCATGCCTTCATTCCTCAAAACAATGATTGACTGATGAGTTTCTGGAGAAAGCGGTTTCTTTTTTGCCATTTGTGACCTAATATTGACCTTAAGACATGCCAGTCTATTGCATACTGTGACAACTAAAAAACAAACACAAAGACAATGTTAAGCTTCATTTAATGAACCAAATAGCTTTCAACTGTGTTTGATATAATGGTAAGTGATTTTCTTGTACCAAATTAGCAATTTAGCATGATTACTCAAGGATGAGGAGTTGGAGTGATGGCTGCTGGAAATGAGGTCTATCTAGATTTGATAAAAAATGACATTTTTCAAATTGCTGTTTTTTACATCAGTAATGTCCTGATTATATTTTGTGATATGTTGAATGCCACTTTGGTGAATTAAAGTACCAATTTATTTCCGAAACATTAAAATCTGTACATTATTCCAAACTTTTGGCCACCAGTGAGTATATATATATATATTGTATACAGAACTGGATCACTGACACAACGGTAAACGGAAGTGTTTGAGTGGCCATCTTGGTATGCTCTGCACTTATAATATACTGTACACTATGTACTCATCCATATAGTGTATGAATTTTAAAAGTGTAGTATTGTCCCAAATGGAACACAATGTTTTCTTTCTACATCTATCTATCTATCTATCTATCTATCTATCTATCTATCTGTCTGTCTGTCTGTCTGTCTGTCTGTCTGTCTGTCTGTCTGTCTGTCTGTCTGTCTGTCTGTCTGTGTCCATGTGTACACCCCCCCACCCCCCCAATACACACACACACACACACACACACACATATATATATATATATATATAATTTGGCACCCAGTCAGGCAAGTTTACTGGGAGACTGTCCAGCAGCTTCTGCCAGTGTGAAGAGGTGAAATAATTTCCTCTCAGTCTCCTCTGCTTGACTCGATGAAGCGCTGTGTCTGTGTTGGAGCCTTAGGCTACACACACACACACAATTGAAAACGCACACTATTTATCAAACTCCCACATCGCCCTCCTTCTGCACTCTCCATTCATCCTGCCAACTTGGCTCCATTCCTCCCCTCTCTCATTCTCATTCCTTCCCTTCTCCTCTTCACTCCTTCCTTGTGCAACACCTTGTCAACAGTCTTCCTCTTTTGTGATCACTCACTCCGGCTGAGCACATCTGTACTTCATATGCTGAATGAGCTCTTATTCAGAAAGCTTTTTACTGATACAACCTGTTTATTCTTTTTCACATGAGTGGAGAGATTGTTTGTAATATGGCTGTTAACAAGTGGGTTCTGCTTTTCAGTTTCTCTCTCTATTTATATGTCTCCTTCTGTTTGTAAGTCTCAAATGTGCCTTTCATTTTCTTATGCCATGTAGTGAGGTGAATCTCACAAAACCTTTCAAGAGCATGTCTCACATTTCATCCCAAAATCAACATAAAAAGAAGAAATTAAACATTGCATGAAGATTGCATGTTTTTAGGACCATTAAAGAAATTGCGAATTGCTGCACTGTGCCATTTGTGCAGCTGTTGTGAGTCTTTTTTCAGAGTTTAGTCGGAGGGGAAGACTAAAACTGTATATTGACTTAAATTTGTCTGTTTGTCACACAATGCGATCATATGACTTCAGAAGACTCAGAATTTACAAAATCTTATGAACTATAATTCAAGGTACTTTTATGGGGTATTCTACAGTCCTTTTTGGAGCTTTAGCTTTGATAAAAAAAACTGTGTGAATATCAGCCTGATCTCATAAACATTACGTGACCATGGCAACATTTTTGCAAAACAAAATTACCTGCCTTATTTTGCATTTAGCTACAATTTCCCAGTGAAATGTCCAGCAGGGGCGCCAAAAGCGATTAAAATAGAGTCATAATCGGACAAGGTTTTTAAGTTGAATATTCGTTGGATCTTTTAGTGAGTAAAATGTACCTCCCTTACATAAAACTTTAACCTAAACCTAACCAAATGTGATAAAAAAAGGTTTTAATTAAAAAGAAAAATTTCAGAAGCAACCATGTAGTTTTGTGTTGCTTTTATGACATTTTCGTCTCATGTCTCAACTTGCATGTTTGACTGGGCTTGAACCACGGAAATCCGAGTCTAATGTCCAACACTCTATCAGGTGAGCTACCACAGGAGCTAATCACATTGGAATAAGTGTGTAAATGTAGGTGAGTCTGTAATACAAGCATTAAAATTGTTGCATTCTAGTAAAAGTGTAGGATAACATAGCAATGTGTGAATAATAGAGCGAAAAAGAAGTGTTGATAAAGTCATAATCAGCTGTTGCATTCGTGATTTGTGTGAAAATGAATAAAACGCACAGTTGAGGTAGTGCCTCTAGTGTTCATTTCAACAGGAAACTGCGGCAAAATGTAGATTTCAACGCGTAAAGGTCAGTTTGCAAAACTTTTGTTATAGTAACGTTCATTCTATGAGACTAGGTTGATAAGGATGGTGACGGTAATAATTAATAATGAGAATTACAAAAAAACTTTAAATGTCCAGACGCATTAGAGTAATGAGGAGTTGGAGAGGGAAATGTGCTTGATTGTCATGAAAATATTGTCACAATGCAAAAAGTCCCCATAAGTAGGCTTACGCTTTCTTTTGGCAACATTTTATTATTTTTTCTCTTTTAATTTTGGGATGAAATATGCCCCGGCCAGGGTGCAATGTGATTACAAAGTAATTAGTTACTGTAATCTAATTATTAATCTAATTACTGTTATATTTTTTAGTCAAAAAGTAGTGTAACTTTTTATTACAGTTTCTGGCTTTCAGTTAAGTTAATTACTTTTAAGTACATTAATTGGGTTACACATACTATCTGAAATATTGCATTAAAGCATTAAAATATGTATGAAAATATGTACGTCTCTTTGTGTTTCTGTGACAGCTGAAGGGTGTACGCCCCCTAATGAGTCATTTGAAGGGAGAAACATGTGGTGCCGAGTGCATGACTTGTGTCAACAACGAACATGCAGGAAACAGACTACTATAAATATTATTTTGAATTTGTTGAAAGGAAAAACAAAAACATCTGAGAAAAGAGCTTTGGAAAGTAACTTAAAAGTAAAGTAATTAGTAATGTGATAACTTTTCAATGAAATATGAAAGATGAAGTTTATGTGTTCCATTGAAATAAATACCAGCATATGAGTTTGGAATGGCATGAGAATCTACTGAGAAATGCTTATGAGAATAATGGGAATTACAAGAAATGTCCAGACACACTACGGTAAGGAGAATTTGGAAGGGAAATGTGCTTAAATGTCATAAAAATATTGTCACAATACAAAAAAATCGAATATATATATATATATATATATATATATATATATATATATATATAAAACTAGTGAACTCCAGTCTTCTTATAGGGCTAAGAGAAAGACAGAAGAAGAAGCAGAGAGAGACAGACAGACAGACAGAGGGAGCAGCTGCATACAAGGGGCCATGATCAGGCTTCAGACCAGTGGGCCTCAACACACACACACAGTCTCACATATGTTCATGCCATATACCGTAAATACATGGTCGAGTAAACTGCGCAACACACTGTTCCTCCTTCATGTTCTCTCTCCCCACGTTCATTCCTCACCCCAGTCGCTGAAACTCCCCTCATCCCTTTCCATTTCTCTTATTCACAGCTCTCTCGGTTAGCCCATCCCCATCTGGCTCTGCCATTAATGATAGACCGAAGAATTAATGTGGACTAGTGCACGAACTGTTGACTTATTGTTAACTACTAACTGTACCATTTAATGCTGGTCAAAAATCAGCGTTTTAATCCACAACCTGGATTAAACCAGTGTAGTGTTTTTGTTTCATTAAAGGAATACTTCACCCAAACATGAAGATTCTCTCATCATTTAATCACTCTCACGCCATCCCAGAGGAGTATGGCTTCCTTTGCACTGCTGAACACAAACAAAGATTGTTAGAGGAATATTTCATCTCTATAGGTCCTCACAATGCAATTGAATGATGACCAAACTTTAAAGCAACAAAAGCACATTAAGGCAGCATAAAACTCCAGTGGTTCAATCCATGTCTTCAGAAGCGATATGAAAAGTGTAGGTGAGAAACGGATCAATATTTAAGTCCTTTTCTTACTATCAATCTCCACTTTAACTTTTTCTTCTTTTGATTTGGTGATTCACATTCTTCATGCATAGCTCCACCTACTGGGCAGGAAGTAGTATAAAGGACTTAAATATTGATCTGTTTCTCACCCACACTTATCATATCACATCACCACTGGAGTCTTATGGATTACTTTTATGATGCCTTTATGTACTTTTTTGAGCTTTAACATTTTGGTACCCATTCACTTGTATTCAGAGGACCTACAGAGCTGAAATATTCTTCTGAAAATCTTCGTTTGTGTTCTGTTGAAGAAAAAAGTTACACTCATTGGAATTGCATGAGTATGAGGATGAGTAAATGATGAGATGATTTTCATTCTTGGGACAACTATCCCTTTACGTTTAATAGGTCTACTCCTCGAGCTAAAACTAATATTGTCATTATATTCATGCTACTATATATAGCCAGAGGGGAACTGGCTCCCCCAACTGAGCCCGGTTTCTTCCAAGGTTAGTTTTGTGTTCCTTGCTACAGTCACCTTTGGCTTACTCACTGAGAGCTCAAAGACAGTTATTTTTAAGGTGTGATTTTTAAATGTGTTATTAATTTCAATCGCACAATGAGGACTTCAAGACATCTCAACATCATTCTCTGTTACTGCATAATGTTCTGTAAAAAGCCATATAAGTCAAATGGACTTGACTTAAACATAGCCAAGTCAAAAAGTTAGTTACAAAATTACTTTAAAAGTTAGTTTGTCGAGACAAGCAACATTTAAAAAGAAGAAATGCTTGGAAGACTTTGTCTGCAGAAGCTGAACACTTTAAATGCAGCACGAATTTGCAGCATACATTATCTCATGCTGTTGGGTGTCTTAATTGATTTTAGGTGTAAAGCAAGGACAGGAATGAACGGATAGCGAGTAAGCGAATGTTTTTTTTCCTTCTGTTCCAACAGCATCCGTCTCTTCAGTGAGATAAATGAAGTCCAGATGCTCAGGAATTTGAGGAATCTCATTTGGTGCCAAAACTATTTAAAGCAATATTTTATTAGGGATTGTAGAAAATAAGACTATTTCTCCCTATTCAAGTTTCTGGAGTGTTTTACAGTAGCCAGACTCCATAAGCTGAGAGTTGTTATTTCTGGTAAATTATTTTGTATAATTTGAACTTTCAAATTCTGTCTCGTCCTAGATTTCCTAGATGTCCTATGAATTCAGAGCTGTTCAGTAGCTACCGTCAATGCTGATAATTTTACGGTCATATTCTACTCCTGTCTCTAACGGTGACAGCCCATTGACTCTCTAACTAAAGAATGATGGATTGTGGTTACATGCAGGTCAACTGGTTCCTTATTAAAGCTTATGAGCTGTTGTTGGTATTGAAAGTACTGGCTTAGTATTGAAAATAGATTTTCATGGTCAAAGTGGCCATGAATTTGCTTTGAGAACCCATCTTCAGGTTTTAAGAATGCGTAAGCTTATGTGACTTAATAAAGACTTCCATTAATGACAATTGGCAGGAAATTTGATTGATATTTGCATTTATTTGCCCTCTGTACATTAGGTCATCAACCAGCTTTGGCATTTAATGAGAGTGAATTGCTTTCTTGATTAATGTGTAATGAATAGTGCTAATGCTAGTCAGGATGCTAATGCAGTTAACGTTAATTTCTATATGTTCTAAATGCATGGTTAGCGCCTTTAATGCTGCCTTGTTGAAATCATGTCATGTAGGAATGCTTATATTTACGTAATGAAAGCACATGAATAGTACCATAATATTGTAGGCCTATTTGCCTTTGGGAAACTTGAGATTTGAGAGTTGAGGTTGTCATTCAAAGAATAATGATGGAAGCTAATTGCTACTGGTCATTATGAAGTAATTGTGAATGTTGACTGTACAGTTTAGTTAACAGTTTTAGTCATTTTTAATTACCGGTACGCATTTTGTGGTAAAGCTTGCCAGATAAATAGACTAATTTAGCTGGTTTAGTAGGCGACAAGCTTGTGTAAACAAACTACATTTCCCATTCTTATCTGTACAGGTATCTGCAATGTAATGATCAAACAAACAGATAAAGCATTAAATGCAAACCTGTTCATGTTTTGTGGTTGATTTTGTTGCACTAGTGCCAAAACAGTTTCCTGTGTTTATCGTTAAAGGTGCACGACCATGATGACTCACATGAGAAGAAGACTCCAGTCATATTAGTAACTTTATAAAAGGTTTTATTCTACATGGAGAGGGTCCCCTCATGGGGGGCGGCCATGTTAGGATCACATTACTGGCTGAATACTCAGTAAACTTACTGTTAATTGGACACGTTTACCATAGTTACTCATAGCTGACTGTGATTAGTGATTTTCTACTATGGCATCTGTAGCTAAAAGTATTGCATTTGAATGATGTTGCATCCAGGCCTCTAGGTGTCAGTGTGGGTCAAAAATGACATGAACAAAAACTTGAGTGCACCTTTAAGTAAAAACGTTTAATAATTATGATATTATCACATCATAATTGTGATTTACGAATTTGCAAGTATGTAGAAACTTCCCAGGAGGACTTGACGATGACTAAAGTAACTCAAAAAATGGCTTCCTTCTGGAGAGCCATTACAGCTCTGATTGGCAGTGCTGTGTGCTGGTGGCTTGACTTATCATTCAGCGCTGTGGGGAGAAAATGCAACTGCTGCTATTGCTGAGCCAGTTAAAGCAAAGCATATTAAAACACCCTTGAATGAACTGTAATATTGAGCATGAACAAATGTTGGAAACAAACAGACAGATTTGTTTTGGACAGGTGGTGTTATTGTGCATATGTGCATAAGAAAGTGTACGAAAATATATAAAATCTGTTCAATCAGTCTTGAGGGGATTGTTCACCAAAAAATGAAAATTCTGTCATGTTGTTCATAACCCATTTGACTTTTTTTATTTTTTTGTTGTTCTTTTTTTTCGTGTAACACAAAAGAACATACTAGGCAGAGTAACTTTTTAACATACATAGAAGTTGAATGGTTTCTGCCGGACCCCCTTTATATTAGGAGTTTTGAACTACTATGCACTGAAGTATTTGATACAATGTCCTTATTAATTACATACGTGTTGTTGCAATGTATTTACATTTCAAGTAACTGCATTTAATTACATCTGTAGTTACAATGTTAACCTTACCCCTAACCCTACCCCAACCCTATCCTAAACCCTAACGCTTTTCCTAAGCCTATCAGTACCACAACCTCTTTTTATTTTGCTGAACATCATGTAGTTACACTATAAATAAACTGTAGTGTCCATCCATCCATCCATCGTCAACCGCTTATCCTGTGTACAGGGTCGCGGGGGGCTGGAGCCTATCCCATCTAACATCGGGCGAAAGGCGGGGGACACCCTGGACAGGTCGCCAGTCCATCGCAGGGCTAAACTGTAGTGTATGCATTTTAATATTGGTACATAACAGTTAAAGACACCTAATATTCACCTTTTTCACAGGCAGCAAAATTACCCATTATGCTTAGTGTGTTCTTCCAATGCGGATGCTACAGACTTCCACTTCGCAGCTTATTCCCATTACCAAGCACTGAAATATCACTAACAACAGTCAAAAACGAGTGAACAGTCTCTGTTTGCTTAACGTGAATCCCATTCTCGCTAAAGGCTGTGTGGACATTTGGTTTCGATGGCAATCCCTGAATAGATCATTACACAATCACACGCCCTGTATGTGTGTGTGTGTGTGTGTGTGTGTGTGTGTGTGTGTGTGTGTGTGTGTTTGTGAGCATGTATTTATCACTTTGTGGGGACCTTTTGTCGGTCCCCATGAGGAAATTAACTTATAAATCATACTAAATTATGATTTCTGAAAATGTAAAAATGCAGGAAGTTTTATGTGAGGGTTAGGGTTAGGTTTAGGGGTAGGGGATAGAATATATAGTTTGTACAGTATAAAAACAATTATGTCTATGGAAAGTCCCCATAAAACATGGAAACACAACGTGTTTGTGTGTGTGTGTGTGTGTGTGTGAGAGAGAGAGAGAGACAGAGAGAGAGAGAGAGACTGACATACAGCACACAGAGAGAGAGAATTCATGTATATAATGCACTAGATTTAATAAAATTTATTGTTGAGCAGTTCAGAATGAAAACGGCCAAATCGCGGTCATTTAGGGAAACTAGAAATCCCAACTGGTTGCTTTTTAAGGTTCGAAAGAAGAGGAAACATCCATGAAAAGAGGATTTATGGTCATAATAGGTTCCATTTAAAACTCTTCGGATATTAGGCACGTACCTTTGCATTATTTTTGCATTAACAAGTGCCGCCTTCTCAAGCACTCTGCCGAGAACAACTTGGTCTCTCACTCATTCACATACCATCACAACACGACATGAACATTGTAAAGATGATTAATAAAACAAAGGCTTGTTTTCAATGTTTTTCCATCTATGTTATCTTACAAAATGACGGAGAGTATTTGGAATTATCTGTGAATGATATAAAAAAAAATGCAAGTGGCGGAGTATTACTTTAATGCAACCTCTCATTATTAAATCTTGTTCGACTCTGAATGTTTCAGCATTGGCAGATTTTGGGGGGCTTATCGTTGTGACATTCATTTTCCAGTAGTCTTTAAGTCACCTGTAGTTGTTATATAACAGCACATAATTATCCAGACCCTTAGCTGCTCGCCATCACGGTAACGTTAGCCTAGCTGATAACAACGACTAAGCGGAAGTGTGGAGCATTCGAGAGAAAGTCTCTCGCCGCAATGGCTCCGCCCATGGAGAAGTCAGGAAAACGGTGGATAAAGTAGGACCACTCTGCCTAATATCCCCTTTTGTGTTTCATGGAAAGTCATATACACTTGGAACAACATGAGGATGAGTAAATGGTGTCAGAAGTTTCATTTTTTGGTGAACAATCCCTTATTGGGAATACTGTAAATACAAATCTTCACTGATGTTCAAACAATCTTGTTATTGTGAATCAGGCACATATTGTCTTTTGAAGAACCAAGTTTTTTTGAAAGACAGAAATAGTGTTTGTTACCTTTGGAGTGGAATAATATTTTAGATAATAATGAAAGTTATACAAATTAAGAGGTGGTATCCTATTTACAGTACATATGTGCCTAAGTATTGTTATAAAACAGGATCAAAGCTTTTCTGGAAGCTCGGAATCACAGTTCACCAATCAGCTTCTTATTACTGCTACAGCAGTATCTATCTCAGTATCTCAGAATGAACACACACACACACACACACACACACACACACACAAACATTGGCTGGCACGGAAAGGACATGAATTAGAGTAGGAGGCATACTGTGATCCCGACGATAGTGAGACTATCAGAGTGACTGTAGAGGGAGAGTGAGAGACAGAGGAGACAGTGAAATACTGTAGTATACCATGTGGCTGGGATATGTGGTGTTTATGGCTAATAAAGAGAGACAATACAGTCAGAAACCCAGAGAATTTGGCTCACCATAGCTAATTCCCATTCTCTGCTCTTTAACTCATTTCAGCTCTCCTCATCTCCCTCTCTTTCTCCCCGCCCCCACTCTACTGATATTCCTGTTACCATACCAACACAACTCTCTGCTTCAGGACCTGCTGGACTCTGCTGGACGTCAATATACTTCACAGTAAATTCTTGTTAAAGGGATAGTGCACCCAAAAATGACATTTCTCTCATCATTTACTCACCCTCATGCCATCACAGATGTGTATGACTTTCTTTGTTCTGCAGAACACAAATTATTATTTTCAGAAGAATATTTCAGCTCTGTAGGTCCATTCAATGCAAGTGAATGGGTGCCAAAATGTTGATGCTCCAAAAAGCACATAAAGGCAGCATAAAAGTAATCCATACAACTCCAGTGTTTTGAACAGCAGGGAGTGTGTATATGGACAGAGGGAGTGAAAACTCCACTGCTGCCTCCCTGAGAGGGACTTTTCACTGGCATTAGCTTCAACTCAGATGGGAAAGCCAAACTGAAGACGCTGGGGATAGTTATGCTAATTTGATCATTTTCATTTATATGTAACAACATAATACATAGGAATAAACAGTAATATTTACCTACATAGATTTTACAAAAAATGTTTTATAGAGAAAATTTCATACACATTTTTGAATGATGACACAAATGATTAATTAAATTAGAATTTTGAATCGATTAATTGAATTGGACAGTTTGAACTGATTCACAGAAATGAATCAAACTCAACAGCCATGTAAGCCTCTGAAATTTAAATCAGAGACAGTACTGAAACATTCCACATTACCATAGTTACTCATTCATTAATATGAGAATCAGAGAAATTTAGCTATTTAAAAAATGGTAAACATGACGAAAACATGTTTTTTGCACTTCAAATAAAGCCAAAAAAACCCGGAACTGATTTTTCTTGCCTTCCAACTGACAAATATCGAAGCCAAAAGAAGAGTGTTAAATCTATCGGATATCTCCCCTTTTTTCTCATTGGAATGAATGAGTAACTATGGCTAACTAAGGCTTTGCGTTCCCCCATGAGTGGGCGGGGCCTCCTTGCTGACTGTATTTATACACAGTTGTCATCGAGTTCTGCTGCCGGACAGCAATTCTGAGTAAACTTCCCATCGCCTTTGAAGGAATGCAATGTGATGGTTGTACAAAGTAACATTTATCTTTTACAATGCTGTAAAAGTGGATAGCAGGCACAACAATTCCACTACAACATGGGCCGTCATGTTGATTGTATTGGGTTGAATGGATCTGCGTTGAATGATAAAAAATACATTCTCAAATTTCTCAATTTTCCCTGCCGACAACACTACGAGAAGATGGCATTTTCAAATTGTTCCACTTGGGAGAGCGTTTAAAAAAGCTCAGATTTCGCTGGACAAAAATGCCATTTCAGTGGGACGGAAGGCTAAAACTTAGCTAAATTAATGTGTTTTCAAGAGAAAAACGTATTAGTGTGGACGTGGCTTTAAAGGTGCTATAAGCGGTGTCTTGAACTTCCGCCAGACTTAGCCACTGTATTTGTAAAGAAACACCACTGTTGCCACCGTGGAAATTTCAGGTTGTTTCTCACCAAAACTTATCATATGCCTTCAGAAGACTTGGAATGTGATGCAGTATTGGTATGGACTACTTTTATGATACTTTTGGGTCTTTCTTAAAGCATTAAAGTGAGGCACTATCCATTGCCATTGGCATGAAAAGACAGAACATGATATTCATTAAAACATCTCTGTTTGTGCTCCGCACAACAAAGAAATTCATAATGGTTTTGGAATGAGGGTGTTTCATTTTTTAGGTAAACTTTTCCTTTAAAGGCCAAAATAAAAGCTCATTAAAACCACCATAATATTCACAAATATTGCTTAATTGTGTATCCACAGCAAAATCATCGCAAAAACATTGTGATAACTCTGTATATTGCCCAGGCCTGGCTGGCGGCCCCAGATCATCGCTCTTTTGCCAGTTGTTTGTCTTCTCTCCATTTCTCTGTGTTCCTTGTAAACAGGTAAAAGGAAGAAGAGATGGACAACAGGGCAAGACAAAGAAAAGCTAAGAAGGACAAATAGAAAAACAAGGAGAGAGAGAGAGAGAGAGGGAGAGGGAATGAGAAAGAAAGAGGGTGAGAGAGGGGGAAAGTCGGTCAGACGCCCTCCTCAGCAGAACAAGAATGCAAGGAGTCTGGTGAAGGAATGTGGAATGGGTCTCAAGGGGTGGGGGTATAGTCTAGATGTAAACATTGTTTATGTGTGTTCTTGTGGGGTTATATCAGTGTATTTGAGTGTATACACAGAGTGTAATGGGTTTAGTGTATTGTGAGTCAGTGTTATGTGTGTCCTGTGTGCATGTGTTGGTGTATTTTGAGAAAAGGGGGCTCTTTAGGTAGGCCAACTGTAAGAACAGCTCCCCAACTCCGATGACAGCTTTGTGCCAATGAGGTGATTTTATTATGCATGGAAAGTACCAGCCCCACTTAAACAGCATTTATATAGCACTGATCCGAGACCAACGTTCCCAGCCGAATACATGAATTTTCTGAGAGATTACAAACCTTTGTCAATCCATGTTAAACTTTTTACACAGAATCTCATAACACAGTACTATGTATGGATATTAGGACTGTCAATCGATTGAAGTTTTCAATTAATTTCACGTGTAATTTATTAATTACATGATATGCCGATTAATTAATTGCAATTAATCGTAGATATATATAAATATTTACTGAGAAAGCCCCTCAGATAATACAAATGTTTAATATAAAATGTCATAGTTTTGGGGAGAGGTAAGGACCCAAATGCAGAGTGAAATATACAAAAATACTTTTTTAATAAAAATAAACAAAATCCCACAAAGGGGAAAACATAAACAACCCTCAAGGGGACAAAGTACTCCAGGGAACGTGTGGAGGGACAACGGGGAACAGGACCAAGCCGACCGCACTGGAACCTGGAAGGTGATCAGGATGACAGGAGCACAAGAGATCACCTTACACGACAACTTACCGAAGTAACCGAACCACAGCACAAACATGAAGACAGCTCGTGACCCAGGAACATATGCAGACGCTAGAGACAGACACAAAGACCAACGTTGATTATTGATGCAAGTACATGCAGACACAAGCGCGATGCACCCATGGCAATAACAGAGAGACAAGGAGTATGAATGTCTGTGTCCCGACACAGAGTTTTGCTTACTGCCCCCTGCTGAAAACAGGTCATACTTGAATTGCTCAGATGGTAGGAATATTATTTATTATGGTCCGGGGACATGATTAACTGCCTCAACCCTTGTACGTCAGTAAATACTCAGAGATCCTTAGAGGACAAAAAGGTCAGAGTCAAAAAACTGCTATATTATATATTAATATTATTTTCCACTTTCAATTAGTGAATTTTTAACCAACATCAGTCCTGATCATAACTACCAAATATGAAAAAGACCAAATTGCCCACGAAGGTCACACAAGGGTTAATTTTAACACATTATTTTTCAGATAATTTATCACACAGAATAAACGCGTTCATTCAACAGCCATAATGGAAGCCAGAAAACATAATGGGCAAAGTTTAATCGGTTAAAAGTCATTTTTTCACCTTAAAGCTGATGTGTGTTATAACACACTTAAGTGTGTTGGCTCGACCAATGACGTGAGTTTAGGATGGGACTATCTGTATGTACAACCAATAAAAAATGGGAGAGTGTTCAGGAAACCTTTTAAAGCCATTTAGTCATTATTTTTGCACCCCCGCATGGTGACGCTACACAATTCAACTTAAACAACATAACCTCTCTAAACCAAAACTCTGTATGGTCTGTCAGGGTTTTAATCAGGCAATATGTTTAGTTGCTTGGCAATGAAGCAGACATCTTCTTATCCAAAGCGACTTACAGTACACTAATTGCAGGACAGACCCGCTGGAACAACCTGGGGCAGAACATGGGGAAGAATCAGGCTCAGTGATAGAACAGGACTGCAAACATAGTAATTCTCCACTCCTGGGTCAACATTACGGGAGTTTGAGCTCACTTTAAGCTTTTGTGATATTTTTCGCTTGTTCACTCAGTGAGAGGATGTTCTACTGAAACACTATGCTTTCGGAAACAAGCTCCAGTGCTAACTTCCAGGGCTCTCACACAAATACCCACAAACATACAAAGTGTTTCCCTAAAATACCTATGACCTTAAAGGAATAGTTCACTTAAAAGGAAAATTCTCTCATCATTTATTTACCCTCAGGCCATCCCAGATGTGTATGACTTTCTTCTGCTGAACACAAACAATGATTTGCCCTTCCTCGTTTAGGATAGTTAATTACAAGAAATCTCCCCATTGTGTGTGTGAGGAGCAGAGTTAGACCGTTGACGCTGTGACCCCTGAACAGGCTCAGACTGATGTAATAACAGTTCTATTTACATTCGGAGAAGTCTACAGTCTGGTAACCCTACTGATGCAGTGAACTTTCATTTGCTTCCCATCTCCCTGCTTATAGAGGCCCCGCCCCCACTGGGAGTTCCAGCCACACAGATGGTTCTGTTTACATTTTATTTGCATACAGAAAACTCCATGTCTCTTGTCGCTGTCACAACAGACGATTTGGTCCGAGTTTCAAGTGCCAGGGCTGACTGCAGGGGTGCTGCTCTCTGTTTTCAATCCAATTCACATATTTACTGAGAGTTGGTTTTCTCATTTTTGTTCGTTGTAAGTTGTGTTTAAGACAACATGAAATGCAGTTCGCAACCCATTTTATATCCAAAATCTGACATGTATTTGAGTGGAACAGGATGTTCCAAGTGTGCAGCAGTCGGGTACCCAAAGTAAAAATCCATTCCATTTTATTTTTTAATCCATTTCATTTTCTCCATAGACAAATAGTTTTTTAATGATAAGTTACAAACCTTTAAATGCAGAACTACTGTGAGCTCTGATGTTGTTAATTAATGGTATATGCTTCTATTGAAGCCATCAGTCCATGTTATTTCAACCTAATTTTTTAAAGGTTGTGTTTAATTGTAACATTTCTGGTTAAGAACTACACAACCCAAGATCCTGCAGAGAAAGCTCCACCAATCGGAGAATTGCGGTGAACAAACCATGGCAAAATAGCCCTGACTCAACTGTCAAACTACATATATATATGTATATATTGAATATTGTAACAGAGGATGGGCAAGGAGGAGATGGGAACCGGACGAAGCATAAAAGTAATATTTTAATGAAAACTTAAACAAAAAGACACAAAACACAAACAAACACATGGCAGCTGCGTGTGATCCGGCTGCATTTATCCTTCTCCTCGGCTGACTAGCCCGATTGGGGGCTTGGCATGTTGTTCACGGCAGATGCGGGTGGCTCTCTCTCTCCTGAACTGCCACATCTGGCTACATTTATCCTTCTCCTCAGATGACTAGCCCGATCAGGGGCCGGGTGTGCATACTCGTGGCCCGGCCCCGCCCTCCTCCTCTCACACTCCTACCTTCTTTGCCTCAGGCGAGGAACCCCCGGCATGACGTACATCCTGTCTGTGGGGGGGCTTTTCCCCATCTCTTTAGAGCTGGGAGGGGGACAGGAGATGGAAAAAAGAGGAGAGGGAAGGGGCAAGGCATTGCGACAGTGAGAGAGAGAAAAATAATTGCTTGCCAGTCCCAGATACGCGGTCACCTGGTTGACCACTCCTCCACCCTCTGGCGGATGACAGCCACTCCTCTCCGGGTGGACAGGAGCGAGTCCTCCGACCCCTGGTGGATGGAATGCTCCTCTGCGTTCTGGCAGCCGGTAGTGAGCCCCTCCGCCCCTCACAGACAGTGGAAGTTCCTCCGTCTCCAGGTGGCCGTCAGCGACTCCTCCGATCTCGGGCGGACAGCCACGGCTGCTCCTTTGGGCAGACGGCAGTGGCGAGGACTCCATGACCCACAGTATAAAGGATGGGCAAAGAGCACACAGGATCTGGACAAAGCATCAAAATAATATTTTTTTGAAAATTTAAACAGAAAGACACAAAACACAAACACACACACTGCAGCTGTGTGTGGCTCTCTCTCTCCTGAACAGCCGCATCCAGCTGCATTTATCCCTCTCCTTGGCTGATTAGCCCAATTGGGGCCAGGCGTCCTTAGTCATGGCCCCACCCCGCCCTACTCCTCGTAATATATTGCAATATAATCTAAATGTATTGTTTCTATACTTTTAATCAATATAAAATCAATCAAATGTATATTTTTGAATTGTAGTTAATTTCCTTGTACACAAAGGTACACAGTCCTTTTACTTTTGTTTTTTTGTCCAGAATTAAAAAGTTGCAAAAATTTGGAATGCCTGCATTGACTAATTGTTTAGGAATGTGTATCAAGAAAGTGTGTATTACCAGGAATCTGTATTAAAGGGGTCATGACATGAGAAACCAAATTTGCCTTGATCTTTTGGTATATAAGAGGTCTTTGTATCATTAAAACGTCCTGCAAGTTTAATATTTTAAGACGTCCTCCCCATTCTAAACGAATCATTTATTTAATCAAGCTCAAAATACAGCTCGTTCTGGATTCATGGTTAGAAGTGACGTGACGGTTAGAAGTGACGTAACAGCGTTTGCATATGACCGCCTCCAGCACAAGATAACTACGCTTTAAGCGCAAGACAGCTACGCTCATTTCAGTATCGCCGTGCGCCTCACAAGTGTTCAGTCGATGGACAGCGAGCTCTGACAGAGACTACTTGTGCACAGGAAAATTACGATGCCACACAGATGTGCTGTTCCTGGCTGTGGTCAAACAAAACCTCTGAATAAGCTGCCGAAAGATCCAGACGTCAGGGAAAAATGGATGCAGTTTATTTTTTGCGGACGTCCCAGTCACGGCAGTGTTAACTTAAGCGTTTGTTCTGTACATTTTAAGGATGACTGTTTTGAGAACAAATCTCAATATGATGCTGGCTTTGCCAGAAAACTGTTGCTCAAAGATAAGTCCGTGCCGACTATTCTGGGAACAACGACGACGCAAACTGTAAGTAATCTATTTTAAACATTAAACTACTTTTTAAAGCGCAATTTCATTCATTATGAATAATCACAGTGTTTTTACTTAGTTTACTTGCATATTGTTCTGGCTGGGGCGTCAATAATTGATACATAGGCACTGACGTTAGCCAATCATAACAGTGGGCGTTAACACTGAAGTCTTAAATGGAAAACGCCCCCAAAACAGACTGTTTGAATCAGAGGATGAGAAACAGGGTGGGAAAAGGTCATAAATCACTAGATTTTAAAAGCTTTTCTTAAAAAAAAAATATATTAATACTATAATTGCACCTAAGGGAACATAATAATACAATAAAAAAACCCATGTCATGACCCCTTTAAGAAATTATACAGGGTCGGTTTTTAAAATTTTTTTATTGTCTTTAACAGAACAGAATTCAGCGTCACAGAACAGATGTTTTAGAAAATCAATGGAACCTTCAATATGTACCAAATGTGTGTTTGTGCGTGAGACAATTTATGTGAAATGCCAGCTCGTTGTTGTTCAACAGGAATGTGTGTTTGTGTATATAGTGAACCAGGGCTAGGTCAATATGGTTGTGTATAGCTAAAAAGGTTTCGTCGGAAGGTATTGATTTTCTAATTACGTATCTCTCCTTGAAATAGCAGCAGGATGGCACTTACTCTATAACAGCTGGCTTCAGACCTGAGAGAGAATAAAGCTCATATATTTTCAAACTGCTTTTTATCTAGGGTACAGAGATCGTCCATAGAGAAAGATAATGGGGGAAGAGAAAGAAGTGAGAACAAGAAATATGTTAATTCGCTATATATTATGTATTTGTGGAGAAAAAGTATTTTGTTGACAGGGGTATGACGATTTATACAACTTTACAGTTCAAATAATACACAAGTTTTAACTTGCCTTCAGACCCTCCTAAAATTGGCCCAATTCACTTTACACATTGTAATTGCCTCGATTACCTTGATTTTTGCTTCTTTTATGGAAAAGGAGGGACAAGTTGAAAGAAATTTTGTTTCATGTTTTTGCAGCTAATTGTTCTTTTGGGACTGGGAAAGGGGGTTTAAACTGTGAAAGTATGTTTGTAAAGTACATTAGACTGTTTCAAAAGATCAGGGAAAATTTGATTTGTCATGTTATGACTTAAAAGTACAGTAATAAATCTGCAATTTACTACCTTGTGTATGTATGCTGTGCCATGCTGGAACAAGCATTTGTGTACAGTATATACTTCATGTTTTGAGAATCTCTAGTTGTGCTTTGGCTTTGTCAGCATGTATCCATGCAGGTCGAGGGGCCCAGTGGAAAGTGGACAGTTGGGTGGAGTATTGCTCTCTCATCTTACTCCTAGCCTTCTTAACCACTTCCCAGAATGTTTCCATGAGTGTTCCTACCTCCCTTCACTGGCATCAGGCAGTTGATTGACAGGTGTTGGCTCGGAACTTGGAATGTTGCTCATGCTCATTGTGCGGTAACGATGTCTGATTGTAGTGGATGGAAGCAGGGGTTTAAGATAAATAACCTAGGCTAATGACTGCTCTCTTCAATTATTTATCAGACTTAACATGCCTGGTCTGCATGATATATATAGGCATCCTACTGGCTGGTTGGCTGGCTTGCCTGATGACCTAGTGACTGACGGGCAGCCGTGCTGACTTGCCCATTTGCCAATATTTGCTGAGTCACGCTGCCCATAGCCGGGATGGAGGGGCTCTCGAGAGCTGTTCCCTGATCTGCAGGGAGGCACTTACTGATTCTAATGCGTATTGATGTACATTTGTGTTTCACAGATTCAACATTTTCCTGAGCATGTTTTAAAGACCCAGTGAAATGGATTGACGTGTGCAGATTTCTTTCCTGTTTTGACAAGGGTTTGGCTTTGGCAATTAATTCTTGCTGGTTAATTTTGTACCATTATATGGGCAAAAAGCATGTTTGTCTATTGTGATGACTATTCTATCGATTTCAGACAACACCCTAAATGACATTGATTATGCAAAACTGTGGATGGTTATTTACATGTTGGTCTGATGGTTTGTGCCTATATAAGTTGGTGGTTCTAAGCAGGTGGTTCAAATAAAGCCACAAGTAAGTACTTAGTGTGTTTTATTATATATATTTTCATTGTGGTAGATATTATCATTAGTGTTTCTTTCATGTACTGTAAATTGCACATTGAATACGACTGACAAATATTGATTAGATCTTGGATAACTTTCCTACTTTACAGTTTTGCACCTAAAGCACCCAATACAGACAGGGATATACAAACACAGTGTGTTATGCTCTATAAAGCATATAAAGAGAATAAACTAGTCTTAATTAACTAACTTTTTCTCTGTAATATACAAATTAATATAAAGTTTTACAACTTTGTTGCCATGATGAACGCCCTCAAACCTAAAACGACAACAAAAATGGCGACAGCTCATATAATACACAAGTTTTAACAGAAGAGTTAATGTAAGTGCTTTTATAATATTATAAGCTTCACATTTCTGCCTTTAAAACCTCCAAAAACCAATTCACTTCCATTATAAGTGCCTCCCTGTAACCTTTGCCTCCCTGATTTTTAACCTTTTTTAAAGGAGTCTAATTAATTTTTTGTGGGAATCAACATTATGCCACACATGCTGTCAATTTACCTTAACTTGTATTAAACCCAGAATATTCCTTTATTAAAACTAATCATAGTCGTAAGCATATTTCCAGTACTTTTGATTTGTTATTAAAGAAATTTGAATAAAACTTTAATAAAAAAAAACATTTCACCACCTCATTCAAATCCTCAATCTACTCATACTCATATCAGCTCACTTGGCTCCTGGCATTACAGACATGTCTTAAAGAGTGTAGTGTTGACTCGATAACTTTTGCGGCCGGATCGTTCAGTCTGATTTGCGAACTAGTCAGAGCCATTCATTGCAAAGAACAGTTAGCAAAAGCCGATATCACTAGGTCTACGATCATATTTGTGGGTACAGCTCCAGCCTAACATCGCACTCACATACCAAGATTTTTCAATGATTAAAGATCGGTTGTATCGAGTGACGCAGGACACTCAAATAAAAGAGAATACAACAAAATTATTAGTACCAAAGAGCCGTCGGGAAATCCTCTTCCAGGCAGCACCCATCCAAGCGGCTCACCATAATCCAATGGCTATTTTTTTGGCCGGGCATTCATTGGGACGTTTGCAAGTAGTGTGTGGCATGCATGAATATTGGTGAATCCACCGGCCACCCCAAAAGCGCCATTGCGCCCTTTACCACTAATCAAGGTCCCCTTTGAAAGAACTGGCATGGACCTCATTGACCTAGTTCTGGTAGACTATGCAATGCGATATCTGGAAGCAGTGCCCCTGCACAACATCTCAGCACATAGTGTTGCGGAGGCACTCTTCAGAATAATCTCCTGAGTGGGGATTCCAAAAGAAATCCTCACTGATCAAGGCACTACATTTATGTCACTACACTGAACACTTGGTTGAACACTACATACGAATTGTTAGGTATTAAATTGATTCGCACCAGTGTTTACAACCCACAAACGGATTGGCCGGTGGAATGTTTTATTAAAACCCGAAGAAATATGATTCATGAATTTGTACACGAAGATGCTAGAAATTGGGATAAGTGGCTCGATTCCCTGTTATTTGCAGTTCGAGAGGTCCCACAAGCCTCCACGGGGTTTTCCTCATTCGAGCTGCTGTATGGGCGTCGGCCGTGTGGCATGCTCAACATCATAAGGGAAGCTTGGGAGGAGGGACCTTCAACCAGTAAAAATGAAGTTCAATACTTTATATAGCAAATCTCAACACTTTAGGTCAACTAACACAGAAGAATTTGCTCCAAACTCGTGAACGTCAAAGCCGACTGTATGACAGGGATACGCGACTACGAGAATTCGCACTGAGAGATAAAGTGCTTGCATTAATGCCCAGCTCAAGCTCTGAATTATTCGCCAAGTGGCAAGGGCCCTTTAGGTCAAACAGAGATCTCGATTTTTTTGAGCAATTGGGCCAGCCCTGTGGTTCTGGTACCTAAGAGTTGACGGGACAGTCCAGTTGTGTGTAAACTATCGCAAAGTGAACACGTGTCCAAATCAGATGTGTACCAAATGCCCCGGATTGATGATTGCTCGATCGGTTGGGTGCGGCTCAATTTTATTAGAGACTGGTTTTAAGAAAGAGCTGTGCTTAGGTTGCTCACGGCTAACCCAAAGAAGTACGCAATTGGGCTGATGGAAGTTCAGTATCTGGGGTTCCACTTGGGTCATGGGCAGGTGCGACCCCAAGTTAACAAAACCGCAACGGTTGCAGCCTGCCCGAGGCCCAGGACCAAAAAGGAGGTGAGACAGTTTTTGGGGCTGGCTGGCTACTCCCGAAGGTTTGTGCCTAGTTACTCTGACGTCACCAGCCCGCTGACTGATCTTACCAGAAAGGGGGCCCCCGATCCGGTCCAGTGGACGGAGTCGTGCCAACAGGCTTTCCTAAAAGTAAAATCTGCACTTTGTGGGGGCCGCATTAACATGCTTTTACATACATAATTTCTCTCTCCCCTTTATTTTGCAGACAGATGCATCCGACAGGGGGTTGGGGGCAGTGCTGTCGCAGGAGGTGGGGGTCGTCACCTGGGTTGTAATTATCTCTAACACCTATCTCTTGTTATAGTGATGGTGGAGGGAGACCTGAAAAGTCACACCAGCACATGATTGAGACCGAGAGAGACTGCAGAGAGAGTTATATTATAGTGTGAAGCCTCAAAGACTTGTTTATTTGTGTTTTGGCCATTAAGAGCCCTTTTTGTTTAAGTTGTGTGCAATGCTTAAGGAATAATACAAATACTCACATTGACCGTTCACTGCCTCCTGACTTAAAACATGAACCTGTCTCAATATTACTCTTGGTTATCGGCTCATTTCGAGTCAGCACGTCCAGGAGACAGATTCAATAATTGATTAACTTGTGGATTACTGTTGACACAAGATGCGAACAGTTCCAACCGATTCAGCACGATTCGCTGAACTGGATCAACCAGTTCACTGAAAAGAAACGGTTAAAAAGAATCAATGATTCGTTCACGAACCAGACATCACTAATCACTAGTCTACACTGACCCAGTGTGTTGTTACCATTTTAAAATCCAAGTGATTAGGACCAGGATTAGGTCCATCGTTACATCAAGCAACACCTATTAAAAACCCTAAAGCTCTTTAAACTAGTCACGTGTTGCTGTCTGAGACACAAGATATTTTAAAACAAGTTGTTGAGAGAAGAAAACCTCCATCTGTTCAGTACACACCACAGTGGCCTCCTCAGCCACCTGACAACCAAAAACCTCTGATATATTACAGTAAACATACTTACACACTCAAACACACAATGAGAGACCATGGTTAACGTGAGAAGGAAACAAAAAGATGCAGTAGAAGCAGTTTGTTTAAATGCTTAATTATGTTAGATGTGTATTTATGTCCATGGAAACTCTAAGTGCAATGTGTTGGATTTGTATCTTCAAAGGCAGACAGCAGCTGGACAGGGACACCTGCATCTTAACTATGGCATACAGGTTGTCGTGCAGGTAGGCTGTGTGCCATGGAATCCACCACTATAACCACATAATTACTGGATACCTGCCTGAACAGATGACATTTATAAACCCCCCCCATCAACACAGCCTTGGTGGTCCAGGCTTCACCTTCTAGTGGGGGGCAGGCACATCCATATCTGATAGGGGGTAGGAGGTGTTGAGATACGATTTCATGGCTTTAGACAAAGGCCAAAAGAGACTTGTGTGGGTGTTGGAATGCTATTAATGTTTGTATATCGGCCACAGCTGATGCACTAAAACTACTGAATTAATGTTATGCTTCCTAAAAACAGGACATTTTCATTTTGGAAATGTCCAAAAATTTATTTGAATGGCATGTAAGGCCTACAGAAAGATTCTTGACACAATGACACATGGAAGCATGAGCATTACATAATCAAACTTTAATCTGAAACTGAATTTTCATTTTTGGGTGAACTATTCCTCAGGGAATATATTGGAACACAATGCAGGCTGGACTCGAATCTGTGTCGCCTGAATGAGCACCAAGGCTCAATGTGTCATGAACATGTATGCTAACTGCTGCTCTGGCTCTGACCTCTTATGTAGAATTTATGCCATACTTACTAAGTTCTTTTACTTAGCACATGAGGTGTTTACGTAGCATTTTGCTATTGCTCTTGACTCTCTTGGTGTAAAAGTTGAATGTGTTCACAAGTGTTTACCAGCAAAAGAGAGAAATGTTTTCTATTACAGTGACAGAGTGTGTAATGCAGAGAATTATGAGACGGGGGTTGACAGGAGAAGGAGGGTAGAGTAGCAAGAAGGAAATAAACATGAGAGAAAGTGAGAGAGTGGTAGAGAGAGGGATGGATGGTGGAGCTGAGCTATGTACGCTTACAAAATCACAGAAATAAATTAAAAGGAGGAGTGTGGGGCCGGCAAAGGAAGTTTGTTTTGCTGTGACGTTTGTACGGAGTCAAAAGATCTGCTGTCATGTTGAGACGGATATGACTGTGGCCAAAAACTCTTTCCAACAAACTCAAAACTTCAGCCAAAAGTTGAAGAGAGATGATAGCGTTCTTGCGCCGGGAGCTGTGAGAACCAAAGCAAAGCAAAGCATAGCTTACTCGTTCACATTTTACTTCAGCACATATTAAAGAAATGTTCTGGGTTCAATACAAGTTAAGCTCAATTGACAGCATTTGTGGCATAATATTGATTACCACAAAAAAAAAAAAATATGTTCAAATCGTCCATTGTTTAAATTAAGACACTTACAATGGAATTGAATGGGGCAAATCAATAAATGCTAAAATACACATTGTTTAAAAGTATAGCCTCAAAATGTACACATTATAGTATGTGTTAATATGACTGTGTAATGTTATAGCCAATGATACAACTTTGCTGCTATGACGACACAACACCGGTAAACCCTGTAATTGACTTTATTACAATAAAATCATGTAGAACAAAGATTTTAGCGCACTAAAACCATGTTAACATGCATGTTTACATCTTGTGGCTATACTGTTGAAACAGTGTATATTATAACATTTATGGATTGGCCCCATTCAATTCCATTTTAAGTGAGTTAACCATGATTTTAGTTTGTTTTTAATATGAACGAGGGACGAGCCCGAAATATTATTCCACAAATGCTGTTGACTGAGCTTATCTTGTATTGAACCCGGAACATTTGATCAAGTACAGTAAATGCATTATTTAATATTGTAAACAACAATTACATGGATATTCAGTGATATTTCTTGCACTTTTTTAATTAATTGCTTTGATATGGTACTATTGAATCAATTAAGGTGCTCGATAAAATTGTTTGGTATTAAGTGGCATATTGATGACATGCTAGTTGAGGTCTTTTCAACACATTCATGTATTCCGCTGAAGTAGCTTTAGTTGATATTTGACCCTGTTAGTGCAGGGAAAAGTGTAAACAAGGCAAGAGCAAAAATAAGGGGTAAATTGAGAGGAAAGGAACAGTAAATATGATGTGCAGAATTTTTTCGATGTTATAGACAAATGCAAGTACACCATTCGTATGTTGAGTTCCTGAAACACATTGTTTACACATTGTGGCTCTACTGTGCATCAGATTTCAGTCAGACTAAACAACGTGTAATTGCACATTTCAATGTTCAGTATGTTTCTAGCTTAAAGGGCACCTTTGACCAGCATCATAAGTGAGACACTGAATCCTAAAAGGAAACATGATAAAAGACATTTCTAGTTTAAAAATGATTGGTACTTCAGACCTTTTTTGTTTTGTTTTTTTGGTCAAGAAAAACTAGCTTCATACCATGTAACACACATTTGGTTTTCGATCATTGAAATTGTGTTAAATATAACAATTTACAGTACACATGGAGCCACAGTAAAAGCTCATTATTTCTGGGATTTAAACATATAAACCCTTTAAATATTAAAGTTATATAAAAAAAGTAATATTTAATAATTCTGGAGTTATAGGCACAAAATAAAACACATAGAAAAAAAGTGTTTTCCAAGATTTGGATTCACACCATTTTGATTCCCCTCACCAAAATAATTAATTAGTCAGTAAATATTGATTCACGGCATTTAATATTTTGGCTTTCATCATCATTTATCATACTTTCTTCAGAAAAAGTATTAACAAAATAAAACAATTCAGCCAGGGAAGTTTCTGAAATTTGGCTGATTTGACATGGAATAACCCAGTCTCATCTGCCACTAAAAAAAAATCTGTAATTTTAATGGTAAAAGACTGTAAAAATGCTACAAAAAAACAAAATGTTAATTTATTAACAAGTATTAACTGTATATTTATACAGTAGTTTTAACAAAATTGTTTGAAAAATGTAATTTTTTAATGTAAAAAGTACGATTTTCCTGTATAATTAAAGGTAAAAATGTATATTATGTTTAACAAGAAAGTACATGTACTTTTTACTGTAAATTATTGTTAAAATTACAGTAAAAAACAATAATCGGGCATTCCCACAATTCCCTGCATGACCCATCAGATTTCATTATATTTATGGGAATAGTTATGTTTCTTCTTATTTTTAACATCAGTTACGTACATCGGAGTGTTTTATATTTAATGTAGATTAGTACATTTTTCCTGCATTATTTCAATTTGTCATGCGTTACCCTGATGGTGTTTAGTGTTTGTGTGAGTGACACTGAGCACTGTCTCTTACACATTTATTAGTCATTGCTCCTGGAAGAGCCACTATTAGTGAACTTCATGTCATCGTGAGCTCTTCTGAAATTTTACGGTGAATAATAATACCTTATCAAGTAAAAAGCTGATTTTTACAGTTTCAGATTGTTAATCTCAGGTTTATGTTATGTTAAGTTTACTGTAAATGTTTACAGTGCCAACATGGTCATGCAAATTACAAGATTTAAACTGTGAAATGTACAGTTCTGTAAAGTTGTTTACGTTTTTACTGTACTCTTTACAGAATTATTCTGACAACCACAGCAGCCAGTTTTTTTGTTGTTGTAAAAACAACAGGATTTTTTTACAGTGTACTCCTCCATCAAAAAACAAAGAGGTAAACGCTCTATACTCTGCTAAAACACTGTCATGTTTTTCTCTCCTCCAAGAGAGTTCATACATTTTTCTTCTATCAGCAGGGAAGCTCTGTTTGCATGTATCACTGCTGGAGGAAAAGGCAAAAGATTGTTTGTTTTCTCTCACTTTTTACCTGTAGGGACACAATTCTGCACTCAGCAGTGTGTAAAAAGCGGAGAAAGCAATTGCTAACATTATGGGGAATTGAGTACACCCCGGGAAGGAAAGAGAATCTTACACTGTTGTTTTTAGAAGCCCACCCTGCCAAACAGTGGAACGGAGGAATGGCTTGGTTGTGTTGGTGGTTGTGACGGTTCAGGATTAGATTGCCAGCCAATGCATTTAGTCCCCTGAGTCTCACCTCTCCTCTTCCTCAGCATTTAATACACTGCAGTGTGAACATACACTGTCACCTCTGAGCTCTCTCTCACTCAGTTACTCTTTTACTGCTATCAAAATTAAGAGAAATGTACATTTGCCCCCATTGCTCTCCTACTTGCACGCTATTTTGGGCTTGAATTAAGCAATTTCTTGTTGTTTAAGTAAGTAAATGTATTTCCAATCTGCTGTTGTGCTCAGCTCTGTTGAACTTTTACTGAAATCCTTTTGCATTCTACCGCTCTCTTGTTCTGCTTCTTTTAAGTGTTTTTGTTGTTGGAGTGTCTCGGTGGAATGGGGTGATATAAGGGTGTCTTCAAAATACATCCAACGATTTTTGGATGAAAGTCTTGTGAACTTGTGCAACACTCTCATGGGAGGGTTTGTGTGTTTCAAAGGACCTTAGTGCCCTCAAAACGGCCATAAGATGCCATCTGGATATATTTCCCAAATCTTTTTTCTATTAGCCTAAATAATGGAAATTTCTTGGCCATGTGTGTAAGGTTTTAGGGGTGAATCTCATCTGTTTTGTTTATTTTTTTATTACCAATTATGGTATAAAATATTTATTATGGGACCCAATTGCGCCACATGATTATTAGATAGTAAGAAATCTTATTCTCATTACCGCATTACAAATAAATTATAATGATTATTCGGTTTATACGTTTTTAACTATTATGGTGTAAAGTATTTATTATTGAAGCCCATTTCCTCCACATGATTAGTAAATCAGAATTATGTCATAATTGAGATTAAAAGTAATAAAAATAAGAGAAAATGTCATGAGATACCAAGTCATAAAAAGTTCAAATTATAAGATAGTAAGTCTTAATTGATATTAAAAGTCATAATTGCGAGATAAAAAGACTTTATATTTAGATTAGCATCTCAAGGCTTTAGATTGATAGATTTTTAACTCATAATTATGACTTTTTGTATATCATAATTATGTCTTATGCAATAAATATGACTTAGAATCTAATAGTTATGATATTTAATCACGTAATTATAAAGTATCTCATAATTGTGACTTTTTATCTAAAAAATATGACTTAGAAGTATCTCATGATTTCAAATTGAAAATGATCTCATCTTACTTGTGACTTACTTTCTTCTCTAGAATACAAAGATTTTTAGAAAAATATCTCAGCTCTGTTTTCCTTACACTGCAAATAAATGGTGACCAGACATTTGAAACTCCAAAAATCACATCAAAGTAATCCATCCGACTCCAGTGGTTTAATACATGTCTTTTACTATAAACGTCCACTTACACCAGCCCTGCTAAAGGTGCGTACACACTGCCAGCGACTTTATCGCTGCAGGTCGCCAGTGGCTGGCGGTGAAGTCGCTAGTGGGTGTTCCCACTACTGGTTGCCTAGTAACGTTTATAAATGACATTCACGGATGCCACTCCATTGCTGTTGACAGCGAATCTCTTTTCTTGCCACTAAAAACAAACATTTTGGAGGGAAAAGACTAAATATAAATGGAATCAGTACATAAAATGCTTTATATCAAAGATGAATGAGAAACAAGGCATGCTGGTTGCCATAGCGGCTCTTTATCTGCAGCGAAAATGCAAACGCCGGTCTGTCTGGGTCCATAAAATCCCCGCGATCTCAGATACACCTTTCCACGCAGTATTTTTCTTAAAAATGTCCTTGTACGTGGGAAGAGACATATAGAGCACTGGAAAATTTCTAACAGCAAGAATTAGCCTTTCATCCACCTTTCCGTTACTGCAGGAGCTGAGAGAGAGAGAAAGGATCACATGAGCTCTCCCGTCGTCTCTCCTATTGGCTGTCGCTTCCGTTAGTCGCTCCAAAGTTTAACTTTTCTCAACTTTGTCGCGTCGCTGGACACGCCCACATCTAGCGCCAACGGTTGCGACAGCTCGTGTCGCCGGAAGTCGCTGTGCTCGCATTGAAAATGAATGGTACTGAGTCGATGTCGAGTGTGTACGCACCTTAAGTGCTCTCTTCTCTCCTCTGAGTTCACATGAACACTCTTCATGTAAATCACAACACTGGGAGGAGAATAGTAAATATGAATCTGTTTCTCACCCACACCTATCATATCGCTTCTGAAAACATGGATTTAAACACTGGAGTCATATGGATTACATTTATGCTGCCTTTATGTGCTTTTTGGAGCTTCAAAGTTCTGGCCAACATTCAATTGCACTGAATGGACCAACACAGCTGAGATATTTTTCTAAAAAACTTTATGTTCAGCAGAAAAAAAGGCAGTCATACACATCTGGGTATGATGAGTAAATGATGAGAGAATATTTATTTTTGGGTGAACTATCCCCTTTAACTATCCACAGTTTGTTGGAAATGGGCTTCCATAATTCATATATATTTGTACTATTTGTTTTTTTTTTTTACGTTTAATTTATGCTTATGTTATTATTATATAATAATAATAATAATAATAATAATAATAAAAAGCATTGTGTCCAGACAGGATAATTTTCAAAAAGATGTCAATACTGTACTACAGCAATAAATAATATATTACAGCAATTATAATGTATTGTCCATTTCTTTAGGGGTGAAATGAATATGGCTTAAACATGTTCTTGTGAGATTCATTCTTCTGTCAATGGCGTGCAGCTTACATAACTTAAATGGGGAGATGGGTGTCTCATGTCACCTTAAAAACAGTTCCCTTTCACCCCTCTCTTACTGTACTCAAAACATAATAGCAGTGCATCTCGAAGCAACGTGTCTTTACTAACACAACAGACATGGCGTACAAGGACACACCGTTGATTAGTGATTACCTGCGTTCGAACAATAAATCATCGCGGGTGATTTCATTGATCCCCGGCAGTCAGTAAATTCGATGGCAAGTCAACCTGACCTAGAATTGCTACAATATGGACTAAACCATCCTGTCGCACCAAAGCGGGGGAGGCGAGCACACATCAGCGGTACTTGCTCTTATCAGATTGGGGAAGCCATGTTACTGCCGTGAGCTATTTTAATCTCTCGTGGTACATTTCTCACCGTCGGGTTTGTTTTTTCCCGGAAATGTTTGTGTGCGTATTGCGTTTTACGAGTGTGAATCGCGTGTGCAGCCCCATCGGAATCGGACACCCCCGTGTGTTTTTGGTGATGGAAAATCGAACCGCACAGTTTTCACCATTAAAATTAAGCGGCTTTCCCCAACCTATGTAAAGGAAGGCAGTCCAACAGGGGATAAAGGAATTTCTCTAAGAATTCAATAGTGTATCCTTTTAATGCAATTACAACGCGCGGTGCTCGTGCATTTCGCTTGATTTTCAATGCATATCTAGATATAGGCTACCTATATACATGTCGATTAACAAAAGCATGGACCTACAAGTGGTCCGATATATTTACTCTAGTTGGAGATCTTTGTGTCGGCGCAACAACGTTGCAGCCAGCTGCGGTTATTACTTGATCCATTGCTATTTTTAACATCATGATCTAACCGACCTCAGATCGCCTATCGCTCGCTCCACAAATACACTACAGACCCCCAAATATCTCGCAACCAGTTTTAATTTAAAGCGTTTCGTCTGGTGGATCTGTAGCACACAAGAGCCTGCAGAATATCTCCCTCTCTCGCTTCGGCCAGGAGCTTAATAAAAAGGCTCCCCTCCCCCAAGCTTTGGCGAAACAGGAACAACTTCTTTGAGAGAGAGAAAAAGGACTGCACAAGTTTGGGACGTCTTGGATCAGCCATGCACTTCGTCTGGCCAGTTCTACTCCGGAGCTGAGATTTATTTATTTGACATTTTTTTGTTACACTATTTCTTTGGTTATGCCTTGGATTGTCGTAGCCCTTTGTTATCGAGAAGGATCGGGCAAACATGCTCTTGAGATTTTTTTTTTCTTTGGAAAATGGGTTACTTACCTATAGGATTACTGTAATTGGGGGGCACGCGCTCGCTTGTGGAATAACTTCACTTTTTTTCTAGCGAGAATGGAATTCGCTGTGCGCCTATTTACCGGACTCTGACTTTTCGATCAGTTGCAAATCCAATGGGAACGTGTTTGTGTGGAATATTTGCTCAACATGGGTAATAATTGGTTTGCTTTCGTTCATTTTGATCCTACCATATACATTTCTTTCATGCACGATGGCCGACAGTAAACACGTTTGGCCTGGCTCCCATTTGAAATCAGCAACCAGATATAGGCTATTTAGGAAACCCCAAATAATCGATTGTTTCAGCTTCCTCCAGTTTAGATTAAAGGCTACTTGAAATAGCAAACAAGCCGGAGTGCGTGTAAATCGTATACGATTTGCCCATATTGTGCGAAGTTTGTTTCTCTTTCTCTTCTATTTGCATTCATAGTAGTGCACTTATAACTTTTTGCATATGCCACTTATAGCTTGGATATGTTGAAGGACGCTTTTCGTTTCCCACCTCGCCGATTTGTTTTTTGCCTTTCTCATAGTTCTTTACCGCGACACAAATCTGAGCATTTCAATAGAAACAGAATTATTTTAGAATGCTTGTCCCATATACGTTCCAACCCTTACCGTACCTGTTGTAAACTCTCATTGCTTTGCTAACTTTGTGATTTATTTTTTATTTATTTATTTTTTAAATCTGGTTTGTTGAATCCACCAGGTTACAAGGAAGTTCTCGAGGCCACTGCATGTTGCTACAGTTCTCTATTGTTACCTCAAACCTCGATTGCTTCTGTTACGATGTTACTAGAAGCCTCGTTTTGATAAATGGTAACCAGCTAACTGTGTTTACCTCAAAATGGAACTCGACTGCAGACATTAGCGGCGTTTTGTTCCGTATTGCCACCTCAGTGTGCAGGTATCTGTGTGAGGTTACTCGAGAGAGGCGAGTTGTAGCTGTTGTTTGTGTGTTGGTGGTAGTTAAATCTGCTCAGGCCTGTACAACAGCAGGGTGTATCGCAAATGTGCAAAAAAACAAAGCAACAAAGGTGTTTAGGACCATATCTTATTCAGGAGGCTGTTGGAGGTGTAACCTAATATAATCTTGTTGTTTCAACTTAAAAAAGTAAGTGTTCGTGTCAACTTATAAGGGAAAGTTGTTTAAACAAAACAAAGTGGACTTATTTCAATATAGCTATTTAAATAAATGCGCTCAATTTCTTCTGAAGTAAACTTGACTTTCTTTGTTCAATCAGCTTCATTGTAATTGAATTCAAACTGAGCATAGAAGGTCTATTGTATTGTCATTTAGTATTAGTGATAACCACAGAAGTAGCTAGAGCCATCTCATTGTCAGGTTAATTCAACTGCTATTCCAGTTGATGATCAAAAACCAAAGTCTGATCCCTCTATCACATTTAGATTTAAGCTTGTCAAGGAGACACACACACACAGGCCTCAACACTTTACATGCACAATGATATTGACAATCATTGAACACATTGAGGAAAAAGATGATTTTTTTTAATTATTACTACATGACAAATAACTGAAAGTGACAACTACTGCAGCCAAAAGCATTAGTAAAAGCAGCAAACATAATAAAAAGCAGAGAGTAATACTACAATTTGCATAATTTATTCGTGCTGCATTGCATGCTGGGAATCATATACATGAGCATGATGTGGATAGTTCTCTTGGTTTTAGCTGAATAGTTTTTTCTAAGTTCAATAACTTGCCACAAGTTCAGGCAACAAAAACTTGGATAATTTATGTCAACATGATCAATCCAGGGCAGTTTTTCTAACACAACATTTAAGTTATGATAACTGATGATAAAACAATGTATAGGATGTGATCTCAGGAGATCATAGTTTTGTTTAAGGTGCTGTTGCCTCAGTCTAGTAACCACATACTTGGCCAGTCTTCATAACTAGCATACTGATCTTTTTTTTTTTTTTTTTTTTTTTTTAAAAGCCCTTGTTTGCTGGGTGTAATCCAGACACAACCTTAAATGCATTATTTATAGTCATTACAACCTCAGGTCACCCTGGTTTGAACTTCAATTACTTTTAGTGCATTAGGTAGGAACATTTAAGACCTCTTGCTGGTGTTGTAAACTCATAACTCCTGAGGCTTGGCAAAGATGGCAATTTAGCAATAAATTAGTTAAACCAATAGGAATTCTGCTTATTAATTGTCTAATGTGCTTTTTAGATGGAGCCCAAGTGTGTTTAATGATGACTGAATTACATAGATTTGAGCAATTAGGAGTCAATATTAAAAAGCACTGATTTGTGCCGAAAAAGAGGTTCGTTCTGCATTGCTAATGGTGTTGTTAATAAATTACTGTGTTTCTCATAGTCAGGACTGACCTTTAAGATACAGTTAGGTTCTTGTTCATATATAAGATCACACAATGTAATTGCTTTGTTTGGAAATCTAAGCGCCAACCAATTATATGCAAAATAAAACTGCCTATGCATTTTTATTTGAAATAACTCCACTGTGCTTAATTGACATTAAGGTACTTAAAAAAATGCCTGATTTATATGCATAATGCTTCCTGTGTGTAAAGAATAGACTGCACTAATACAATGCAAGTTTTCCTCCACTGCTGAAAGTATTCTTGCTGAGCCTCAAATGTACTATATCTGTTAGTCTACTCTTCCACCTAGCCAATCTCTTCCTTTAACTAGTACAAGTGTGTTTATTGAATGGATTCCTTGTTTTACCAATCCACAAAGTGAGCCGTGCAGTTGCTGCCGTATGTTTGGTTTTGGTCAAGAATTGGCCAAGAAATTAATTAGAAATATTGGAAAGGTGAGAAGTTCTTGAGTTCCTTGGATTTGCTCTGGCAAGCTTTCTATTTGTTTTGGCTTCGCTTCACCACAGCATTCAGCTATAATGCAAGGTACAGTATTTGTCCCAGGGTACTGTGCATTCAAGGAGTAGTTCACCCAAAAATGAAAATTCTCTCATCATTTACTCACCGTCATGCTATCCCAGATGTGTATGACTTTCTTTTTTTTGCAGAACACAAATGAAGATTAAGAATATCTCCGCTCTGTAGGTCCATACAATGCATGTGAATGGTGAGCCAGTGAAAGTGAATGGAAAACTTTGAAGCTCCAAAAAGCACACAACTGCAGCATGAAATTTATCTTTTAGACTGCAGTGGTTTAATCCATGTCTTCTGAAGCGATCCAATCGTTTTAGGTGAGAACTATAACTCCTTTTTCACTATAAATCATGACAACAGCTGTCTCCTTGATGATCATGATTTCAAGTCCTGGTCCTGTCTAGAGACTGCAAAGGTTTTATTTATAAATTATTTATTTTTATTGTTCTCACCCAAAACTGATTAGACCACTTCAGAAGACATGGATTAAACCACGTATGGATTACTGTTATGCTGCCTTTATGTGCTTTTTGGTCACCATTTACTTTAATTGTATGAACCTTAAGAGCTGAGCTATTCTTCTAAAAATCGTTGGTTGTGTTCTGCAGACACCTGCATGAGGGTGAACTATTCCTTTAAGAGAATGGTTAGAATCCCAATTCACAAATCATATGTAGTGGGTTCTGGAACATTATATACTGTGATATGGGAGAAAAGTTCATTTTTTTTTCTTTATGAAACCTTGGTTTCTTGCTGGTTTGTGGTAGTTTTAAAGCAGCTTTTACTGATAGTGACAGATTTTCAAACAGCTTTGCCATTTCTTGGAACCTAATATATAAAAAATGGCTTCCTGGTTTCACCCTCATATCTTCTGTAGCCTTGTTGTGTAGGTTTGTGGTCTGAAAGCTCTTTGTCTGTCTCCACAGGTGTTTGGATACTCGGTGATCTCCTGAGCTCATTGGTTTAATCTACAAGAGAAGAGTCACACATACATTCACATACTATTTACAGTGGAAATTATTTTGCACGCTCTTCAGATGAGGGAAAACTGGAAATTCTGAAACCTGAGGGTCCTTCGAGGTAAGTCAAATGGCCAAAATGTATGCACAAACGTACACAATGTCATGTTTCACTGTTTTGTCCTATATCAATTTATAACAGGGGTAATCTACAGTCAGATGATCATTATTGCAAAATAAACCCCTTTTGGGAAATTCAAGACCCCACCGCTTTTTGTCAGGGTCCTGATTTCCCAGCCACGGCTTATTTTGCAATAATGACTTGCTGACTTTACATTATTCTTTACTTGGCTGATTTCAGTTAGGTAGCAGTGTAGTGTTCAATGATTGCATTTAGGAGAAATGCAATATACAATATCTGCTTGTATCATAGGATTGTGCTAGGGTTTATTATTAGTGGTTTATTAAGATGTAGACGGCTATTACCTTTTGTGCTTGGCATTTTAGCTCTAATGTCCAAATGTTACTTAACTTGAACTATGAAACTTACCTGCTACATTCAAACATGCCAGTTATGTGAAAGTGAGTTTAAAAGAGTGTTTTGTAAAAAAAAAAATTATTATGCATTTTTAGTGTCTCTTTGATTGTATCTCTTCATCCTTCCGATTCTCATATTTGGCAAATACAGATATTCGGTATCTCCGGTGTAGTTGTGATATGCCCAGAGGTGACTGATGCTAGTGGCTTTCTTTTGGCCAAACATAACTGCAGACATTTAGAACCATGAAATTTGTTGTTAATATACCAACACATCTAATTATTGTCATGTAGTTTCAAGTTTTTTTTTCTTTTCTTTTTGTTCTTTTGAAACAGCTAATACTCATTTACTTGCTGATCAGAAAATTTAGTGTGTGTTAATCAATGTTGAAATACATTTTCATATTCCATTTTTATATTTCACACAGTGTCTCTGTGGTGCTTACTAATAATTGCTCTGTTTGTTTCATCCCGACCAGTTTGACAGCAATATTGGCTCAACCAATGACATTTTCTTGATGCACGATTGTCTGGCACTGAGTTTTACAGAATTTGCGCTATTGGACAATACTTTACATCTCCGTATATGAGTTGCTAGGGATAGCTATGTATTTGTGTGGATGTGAAATTTGGTGTTTGTTGGGTACAGAAAATTTATTTTTACAAAGGTCATACAAAGGTTTCTGGTGACTAGGGTTGCTCCGATATCAAAATTTTGGCTTCGGTATGATACCAGCCCTGGTACCTTTGTATCGATACTGTAATCAACAAATAAAAAAAACTCAGATTCTTGATGATTAATTGATTTAAAGAACTGCATAAAGTCATGGATGCAAATTATGTGTTTTCTGTAAAAAAAAATCTGGATTCCATGTTAAATATTTTAATTAAAAGTTATGATCAAACAGTGTTTAATGAAATTGATGCATACATATTTAATAATAATAAAAAGATGATAATAATACAACCATTTGATACTAAATAATTGTTATTATGAGTATATTGATACTTTTTGAACATTACATGTGTAATGCGAGTCTTCAACACGCATTCATTAGAATAGAGCTTATATTTGGATTTTGACAGATCTTGAATTCTTCCTGTCTTTACAGGTTAGTTATATTGAGCTGCCCATTAATGCTGGGATATTCCCGTCATGACTCTCGAGCTGAAATCTCCGAGCTGCATCTGTGGAATTCATTTGTGTTAACAGCCGTTTATACTCTAAACACACTGCATGAAAATGAAGCACCAGCAGTGTGTGTTGAGTTTGTGTGAGTGTGTGTGCCCATGTGTCCGTGTGTGTGGGAATCATATGGCACCTCTTGTTCGTTCTGTAGCGTGTAGTGCATGCGACTATAATGTTTAATTAAATGAAATCCTTTAACATTACATTTACATTACAGCTCTTTAATCATCACACATGGCCATATCCAAAGGTTTTTTTTATTTTATTTTCGAATTGTCAGTGATTTCATCTCAAATTTGTCACATCTCATATAATTTTGCTAATGACAGTATACTGTATACCGAATTTAACAACAAGATGATATCGTACAGTTTTAATTTCTGTGGTATCGCGATACTTTTTTAGTACTGATAAACCATGCATCCCTGCTGGTGACTAGAAAGGAGGGTATATGAATGTAATTTTCTGGCAGGGCTGAACCTGGTCTAGTGATGGGCCACAATAGTTTACTTGTCATCCCACAATTGACTAATCAGCTAGTTTGTCTAGATTTATTTCAGATTTTTTAGTACTGACATTTTATAGCGGTGATTTGCTTGGTGTGGTGTATTTTAGCTGTTGGACACTTCGAAAATGTTGCATATTTATACTCATCCCTTTTAAAGCCCCACTGCTACAGCCATGCTCCTTCAGATGGACATTTGTGGCCATTGCATTGTGCATTGTTTTTTGAAAATCACAAGCGTTGCAGTTTTTGACATTACATCAAGCTACAAAAAGTCAACATTTTAAAAATGTGTCTCGAGACCCCTGCCTTCTGTTGCGTTCTGTTGCACTCTGACCAGTTGTTTTGAATGCAAGAGCAAGTTTTATGTAAAAAAAAAAAAATACTTCCATATGAAATGCATCAAATTGGGGTCCGTTGTTCTGGCAATCCCTGGTTAGGGTTAGGAAAGTATGTTTTTTCACAAAACCCTAACCAAGCGTAGTTTGTGTACTTCTGAAGGTTTCAATCTGTATTAGAGTTTATCTGGAAGAAAGTTGGGTCCATGGAAAGTTGGGTTGTATGCTCAGTAGGATTGTCATAAAATATTGATACATTGATTATTGATCGGCACATTATATTCCAGATATTTTTGAGAGATTGATGTATTAACATGTGCTGACATTTAAATATGCCCTTTTACCTTTCCTTTAGTGTGTAATATAGCTGTTTGTACATGTAAAAGGTCTGCAAAGTTACCAAGTCCAAGCATAAGGGAGTTCTTCTCTCCCACAGACATCACTGCTCAAGAACTACAAGAAACAGCTGGATTGTAGTCTAGCCATTTCTTCCTTGAAGTGTCTATGTAACTAGGCAACACATTTGCAAAATACCTGCCCGAGGGCTACTTTGGCCCACCCTCAAACAAACGTAGTTATAGCAAAGGCCAGGATGAGTTGGGTTAGTGTTGTCGCCATGACGAGAAGACTATAACTACGTTTCCATCCAAGGATGTTTTGCGAAAAATATATATTTTTTTAAACTTTTTAAGCTGATGGAAATCAGAACGCAAATTATGGAAAAAATTTCACAAAACACTAGCGCATAAACTATGTCGATTCTTCAAATGTTTCGAAAAACTGGTTTGGAAACACTTTATCAAGAAATTTTGCATTAATGCTAAAATATAGTGTCACATGAAAGAATTTGCCCCAATCGTTAGCCTGTGTTAATCATGAGGACAAGTTATACATCCTTTTTAGCCAATTTATTGTGCGTGATTATGAATCGATCTTAACCGCATATAGATCCGATACTGCAAACATGACACTTCCAGGAGTGCTAACACAAATATCTCCTATCATTCACATCAACAATTGCATTGAGAACAAATGCATGGCCACTCTTTGATTAATCACAGTAGACATTTATTAAAAGTTTTTTTTCCACACCATTCAAAATAATAGACGGCAGTCATGGAATTAGCCCACAAAACATAAAACATATAATTTCTTTGCACAAAGATGTTTTAAATTAAAAATAGATACACAATACTAGGAGAAAAGCTTCAGTATGCTTTTTTCTTTTGGAACATTAACATACTGTATAGCCCAATTCTATTCAATTGTTTCATTTACTTCTGAAAAAATGCAGTCAAAATTCCCTGTATTAAATAAAATAAATTGCCACAAATTTTTTTTTAGACCTATATATGCCTTTTCTTTACACAAACTTAAATTAGCTTTACCCTGTTCTGTAGATGAATAAAGTCGGCTGAATGACATTCCCAGAATGTTCTGCTATTTTTTTTAAAGAATATAAACTATCAGAACTATTTGTCCAATAAGTTCACTTTCAGAAAACAAGCTTTTAAGTATTTCAATTCTAACCCTCTTTACCTTGGATCATATTTGCTGAGCTTCTTCATAAAATGTAAATTGCATTATTACGCTATATACAATTTAGATGATAATAAAGTTCAGTTGGTCGTTAAAAGTTGCTGGAGAAATATGCGGGACATAATGCAGTTGCAGTTGGCAATGCTTTAGATAATTGTTCAAAATAGCCTATTGAATATCAGGAATGTATCACATGTAAACCCTGATATTACACCACATCAGTTTTTCTTTAATAGCTGTACACACGGCATAGACACATTGATGGATGGTCCTTATACTAAGACCGAAAGTTTCCGCCACTACTTGGTGAAGGTTGCAAGCTTGAACAGGGCCATGATGATTCGCTTTCGGGTCAGAAACGGTGGCAACCAGCGATAGGCACAACATCAGGACCAATATTACAGTCCTATCAGAAGGGCATCTGTTCCTATTTGATTGCAATTCCTCCTCTGATTGCATTTACTTGTGAAATTAAAATGACAGTAAGCTGTCTAGTTTCAAGGAATTGTCTCAATACTCTCCCCATTTTACAAATACTTCTGAGGGAAAAAAATTAGGGACATCTGGGAGGCGAATTGCCATTTAACACACATTTCTGAATGGAAACGGGTTAAGGGCAGATTTCTGTTGCGATAAACCAAATGTATGCTACAAAGTGTTTTTTAGGCATGACGTCATCACACACACCAATTTTATCAATAAAAGGCCATTTGAATGGAAACAGGCAGAAGATGGCAAATTTAGCAAAAAACCTTATGATGCATTTTCACTTTGTCGATTACAAAATATCGTGAAAAGTGGATGAAAACTAGGGTAATGTTTTCTTCACTGCAAAAGCAAAACCTCTTTGTTTGGACTTCCAAAGGCAGATAAATGGAAGAATCAGTGGTTAAAATTGATTTGAGTTATTTAGCAGTACAACCAATGCCAGATTTTCAAGACTGAAAACTGGTGCAATCTGGTGCTTCAGGATCACAACCTGTAAGTATGCGTGATTATATGTGGATTTAACTGCTACCAAGAGTTCAAATGCAGAGTTTTGTGTTGTAGCTACGGTGTACACCCAGTGCACTGCTGTAGGCCTCTGCTAACCTGATAGCTGTTATTGTGTTGAAATAATTTTGCTAATCAGTTGCAGGCCCACTTTTACTTACAATTGTGTAGAATTATGCAGATTGTTTGTTGTTCATTTTTACAAACGGTAATTTTACATCAGCAATCCACAGGAGTGCTTGGCTAACTTGCAGTTTAATGTTATTGTTTTGGTTTTACTTAAAACTGTGTTATCAAAGTTGTGTTGAGAAATATGTATGACAAGACAAAAGCTGTTGTCTCTATATCTGAAACAATTGCAGATATATATCAATGTATGAAAAAGACAGATTCCTAGCCCTAATACTCAGTGTACTGTTTCAAATACATGCACACCGAATGCCAACCTGTAATCATTGCTACCGTCTAGCCACCAGCACTGCTCATTGCAATGTAATGGCCATTAATGTGTGTTTTCAGCTGGATGATGTCTCTAAGTCTGGAACCTGCATTGTGAGAATAGTGAAGGTTTGTATGTTTATGGATGGGTTTTGTTAGAATTTTATGCAGTGTCCATGTAATGGCTTGACCATTTGCTTGCATGCTCTTTGATTAGTACTGTCCTCAGCTGTCCAGTTCTGTGTGTGTTAGTTTGTGGTTTGCAGTTCCTGCTAGGTTATAATTAAATGTGATTTTGGGAAATGTGCACAAGGATTTTATAAACCCACTGGCCACAATGGAAACTCTGGCCTTTTAACTGTAGCTAGTCATACTTTACTGGACGTGCTATTACCAGGATAAACTCATTTACCTATGCATGTAATTTCATGTTGACAAACTTCTATAAACTTTACATTTTCTTTTTAAGTTTATAATGGTTCTAGGGATAGTTCACCCAATGCCATCGTTCATACCCCAAACCTGTATTGTATCCAAATGCTTCTGTATTCATTGGAAAGGTTTTGACATAAAAACCAAATGTTAGTTTTGAATAATGTGGAAGCAAGCAAAAAGGCTGCTTGTCTAAAATCAGCCAGTTTGTCCTGGAGAAAGGGAATTTGCATGTGTAAATGTAGACTGAGTGTTTGTAAGGCTTTTTAGTCAGCGCTAAATAGTGGCAGTTACTTTATTACCTTTTAAAATCATTAAAACACATGCATCAGAGTTGGTCCCTCAATAGTTTTCACAGGACATGGATTGATTCACTTTCATTAATAGATTACAGATTATTATTACCCCTGTAAGTCTTTTTCCCTTGCAGTGCTGCTCACTGGCATCATGGTCTTCTGTGGACCGCTGATTGATTGACTTTGTTAAATGGGGATTTGTGTGAATTGAGATTTGTAATAGGTGGAATATTTTCATAACCATTGCTGTTTTTAATTAGCATTCCTGAAATGACTTGCTGATGAAATAATGAAGATACCTTACACGTATTGGCTTTATTTAACTAACATACACTGAAGAAGAATACAATTTCAGAACTGAAGGCTGTGCTTGTGCTTTCATTGTGTTATTTCTTTCACAGTACTTTCAAATAGTACCAAGAAGTACCATGGTATAACAATATTTTTTTAGATATGCTACAACAGTTATTGCCATGTTTTGTTGACAGACACATCATGGTATATATTTAAAGGGAAAGTTCACCAAAAAATGGAACATTTCCAAAAATATTTCATAGGCATGCACCGATACTGGTATCGAAATATGGTCAGATACTGCACTCATATTCTTGTACTTGTAAAAATGCTCCAATACCATCCGACGTACAAATGTCATTAGGTAAACATTCGCTGCACAAATTAAAATCGTGTCATATCCTAGTGAGATTATATAACTGCAAAAGCGGTGATAAAATTAGATGAATAGATTGTTCGCACATGCAGTGTTTTAAATGTGAGTGCTTGTGAATGTGTGAAGCCGGTGTTGTGATGTCAAATGGGGCTTTTCCACTGCATTGTACAACTTGACTCTGCTCGCTTTTTTGGGGTTTTCCACTGTGGATAGGACCTGGTACCTGATACTTTTTGTATCAACTCAGTGGAGGTTCCAAACGAGCCGATACTAAATGTGATGTCCAAATCCTGCAGATCACTGATTGGTCAGGGAGAATCGTTACTACCAGCGTCACATCAACCCGCTAGTTTTAAAATTAGCAACTGTGATAAGTGTCATTTGGCTGTGTGCAAAACCACGCCATGGTCTATAAACGAGGTGCAGACGGTGCACTCGTTAGCGATGAGCGAAATGGAAAAAGTCTCTCAGGAAGTGTACCGGCTGTTGGTCGCACACGGCTACCACCGGACCTAGAAACAGTGTAGGGAAAAGCTAAAAAAAACTTAAGTGACTACAGAAACAATCAAGGATGGTATATTTTGTTATGTTACACTTGTGTAAAATCACCATGCAACAACATTTATGCAGCACAATGAGCTAGTAGCTAATATCTAGCGGTTGTGTTATTGTTTTAGTCTGGTTGTGTTTAAGATGATGTCACGGCAGTAGAGGTGGTGCAGCTATTACAATCAGCCTATAATCCCACCCACTCTGAGGCATTAAACTGCAGTGTAAATACCAGCTCAGAAAGTAAAGCGAGTAGAGGCGAGGCGAGTCGAACCGTAACGTGTAGTGGAAAAGTGCCAATAGAGACACAAACTGCTCATACCTTTTAGAGATCCTTGGCTCACACATGGAAAACCTTTTATGAGCTTTGCATGCACTGTTTGTAGCAGATGACAGTAGGGCTGAAACGATTAGTCGACATTATCGACAATAAAAAATTGTCACCGATTTTCGTTGTCGAGTAGTCGTCTGATTTCTTTAATTCAACATGAGATCTTTTGATATGCTAATGATGACGTGGGATAGCAGCTCTTCAGCTCGCACTTGATCGAGGAGAGGAAGAAAGAACAGCTCACGGTCCAGACGCACTCCAAACTTTCCACACAGATTAAGGTGATTTAGATCGTGGAGTATTATAATACAAAAATGTAAACGAAGTAAATACAGAAGCAGTTTTATCATGAAATAAAGCGGAGCCGTACCTGGTGTTCGCTTGAGCAAAACTTGCCTTTCAGAGCATCTAAAAAGGAAACACTGTGCCGTAATGTACTATATTTAATACATCCTTTATTAATGTTCAAATAATAAGGAAGCGGGCTGTATAAATTAGCACAAACTAAAACTGCATTTGTATGTGCGGTCAGACACTTATATGTGTTTTGTGAAAAACAGCGCGAGACGCTCATCACTGGCGCACGCTTGCTGCAGCTAGGTTTTGTTTATAGTGATTGCTCGTGACAAAGTGAATTATAATATGAGTGTCCCGGATTAGTCTTATAAAAATGATAATTAGTTGCAGCCCTAGATGACAGCAGGTAGAGTACTAATTCACTTTTTAGTCCTATATAAACTTCATGTTTATTGATTTGTATAGCAGCCTTTTCGGTTTAATAGAAACGCTTCATAATAAAAGCTCTGCCAAAATAAAAGGTCAATTTAAATAGTAAAAGTATAACAGAAATTGATCACTGCTTTATAGTTATGCAATATTCACTGTTATACTACTAATAATAATAATAATAAAGCAAAATCTGTGATACTCTAATGCAGTACTTTATTTGACAAAAATAACTCATTGTATTTTGGATTGTGCTGTGAGGTTCTGTATAAAATCACTTCATTTGATAAAAATGATACAATTTTATGTTGAAAATTAATTGTTATACTTTCATTTAATTAATGTATTTTCACATGTAAAAACACAATTTTGATTATAACATTTTAATAAAATGCTAATATTGATATCTGAAGAAAAAAAAACCTGTATCGTGAGTACAAAAAGACCTCAGACAGGTTTTGAACAGCATGAGAAAATGATTTTTGGGACTTACCATATAAATAGTGATGGTGGATCAAGCCAATTTGTTCAAATTTCCTGACTATTGTAATCATTGTGTTCTCAAAAATGTATCTGCATTAAATTGATCCTCAGTTCACGAACTCTGTTACCCAAATTTTTGCCTCAAGTGAGTGAAGAGTGACCGAACACACCAACCACATTTATACCATTGTTGGCAAGTGCAGCATCCAAGTCTTAGAGGTAAAAGAGAGAAAATCAATATTGCGATATATACCAGTTGAACAAATCTCTGCATTTTTTTGTTTTACAACCCCCCTAAACTGACCAAAGAGCTTCAGTCTTCTTGGCTGGAAGCTGTTATAATGGTATTTGTATTAGCTTTCGGCTAGTACTGCTCTCAGTATGCTAGCATCGTTAAATGCTAATCATGGCTACTGCAATAAACCTTTCGGTCTCACGGTTTCTTACTAGTGAGCAAGTACCGTCTCTAGACGCAGTCTCGCTAGCTTCTCCCCTACAGGCCAGTGAGCAATCTGTCCTCCCTCACAGCTGCCAGGCAGAGCAGCTTTAGCGAAAAAGGCTGTTTTTAATTTCCACACGATGCACTGTACTGCTCCACTAATCTTAGTGCATTTATTATTTTGCCAAGCCTATTTTTGGAGTTGGGTATTAACACCTGGGATGCTCTCTGGATGGGGAGGGAAGTTACTCAGGCAGTTCTGTGTGTCATAATTGCAATATCGTCCAAACATAAGCTAATACTCTGTGAAACAATGAATCATGATCCATACAGACAAACCCCCCGCCACCCTTGTCTGTTTCTGCTTCCTTAAAGGCAAACTTATTGTATTTTTTTAAAATTTACAAATACATAGTGGAGAGTAGGGGTGGGAATTGTAAGGAATGTAACAGCTTTGATTTCTTTGCTTAAGAATTTTGGTTCCCATAAGATTATTTTTAAAATTATTGATAAAATTATTTTAGAGGACCCAGTCAGTAAGACCCAGACGTTAAACTGATTCAAACCAATAACTTCCAAGACCGATTCAGTAGAAGCTCACATTCCAGCAAAAATATATATATTTATTTTTTGCTGTGATGTTTTAGATTCAACTTATAGCAAACAGGAAACACTGTCTGAGTTATTAGTACACTGTCCACATCGTCTGAAGAATGTAGATTTTCAAGAACTGTTAATTGAGCTGAATGCCATTTTAGAATGATTCGGTTCAAGTAGTTTTAAGAATGGAACCTGAGTCCCAACCCCTATTTGACAGAAAATGGAAGAACGTTTTGTGGACCGGACTCGTACGTGTCACAATGTCCAGATCACATGCATTAACCACTGCTCCACAGCTCTGACACTATGCTTATTACTTGGAAAAGATTATATTATATATATATATATATGAGAGGGACAGGGAATAAAAAAAAAAGCTCTACTGACAGGATCTCAATGGTTTTTGCCATTTCCTCCCTCCCCGATTTCGTTTTCTTGTTTTGAAATAATCCAAAGGACTAACAAGACTGATTTATCTTCTTTTAATCCACTTACAATGATGGGGTGCTGGTTGGGTGTACTGCTGACCAAACCTGTGTCACTACTGTTTTTTAATTTTGGTGGCTGTGAGTGTGTTCACAGTTCCAGCCTTTGTGCGACATGGAGTGGTCCAGCTCTGCCAGCTTGCACCCTCCACGGCAGGAGCAGTTTGTGCCAGTGCATCTGTGTGCTAGTTCATAAGTGTGTATGGGGTCTGTGTGCTAGCCTGCTAAATGAACCCGAATTTGTGTTAATTTGGTCGGACTTCTCTCTCTCTGTGTGTGTGTGTTCTGGCAAAATTACAGCATTAATAATAATCCTCTAAATGACTCAAAAGAAGCAAAATGTAAGTTTTAAATTGGCCTAGTCAAAGTCCTGACTTGAACCCATTTGAGTATTAGTATGAAAAATACACACAAAAATCAGGAGCGGGCAAAAACTTTCACACCATGGTTACAGTTTGTTACATATTTTTGTTGTTTTGTACATTTATAGTCTTCTTAAAGGGATAGTTCACCCAAAATTAGAAAATTCTCTCATCAATTACTCACAATCCCAGATGTTTTTGACTTTGTTTCTTCAGAACACAAATGAAGAATTTAAGAATATCAAGTGAATGGTGATCAGACCTATCTGTTGCTCCAAAAATCACATACAGGAAAACAATAAGTAATCCATAATACTCCAATGGTTAAATCCATCTCTTCAGAAGTGATATAAGTGTTGGTGAGAAACAGATACATATTGATTTCCTTTTTAAACTCTAACTTTCAGATGTAAATGTGAAAATTAAGGTGGAGATTTAAAGATATTGCTTCTGAAATGTAAACCCCGGATTCATATGGATTAACTTCAATGTTTCCTGTATGTGATTTTATTTATTTTTTTGAGCTACAAAGGTCTGTTCACCATTCACTGGCATTGTATGGACCCACAGAGCTGAAATATTCTTCTAAAATTCTTAATTTGTCTACGGCTTTAAAAAGAAAGTCAAACACATCTGGGATGGCATGAAGGTGAGTAAATTATGAGAATTAACATTTTTGGGTGAACTATCCCTTTCAATATTATTGTAGTCGATTAAATGTGTATGCAAGTAAGATGGACTTAAATGTAATGATTATGACATGACAAAATATTGACTACATTTTGAGGACTAAAATAATAACAATAATAAAATAAAATTACCCTCTATTCAATAATCTCCATTTAATGCCACAGTTATGAAAGATTGCCACTTACTGTTTATTTGCAAGGGAAGGAACAATTTAATTCTTTAGAACATTTTCAATTTGTAATTCAGTATTTCTTTATTTTAAATTGTGATTTTTTTTTTAATTTTTTTATTTGATTTAAAACTATCAGCATTGACCAATAACTATGCCCAATGGTTTGATTAACAGTGTAGTGTACAGCTTTGGCACATTTTCCATAACCATTTTTGTTGGTGTATGAATTTAGTCAATATTGTGTAAATTAAGCCTCTTTTTTTTTATTACATATTTGCTATTTACAGCTCTTAAAATATCTGTAAATAGCTCTGCATTAGCAACTTGTAAGCCCATATTGGTGAACAACTAATTTGTAAATTGTACACGTGAAGTAGATTGTTTTTGTTTTGTGTGTGAGAGCATGCTCCTCTCTGGTTGTGTGTGAATGCAAGTGTGCACGTGCACACACTTATGTGCCAGTGCACATCACCACTCTCACCAGCTGGTCGACCGACATCATGTCACCATGGCGCCAGGCCTTTGGCGGCCTGAAAAGGCTTGCAGCACCATGCCAACAACACACACACACACACACACACACAGAAACAGGAGTTTAGTCTTGCATTTAGGTAGAGGGAACACCATGCCAACTCTGGTAACCAAGCAGGAGATCGTACCACTGCGCGCACACACACACACACACACACACACACACACACACACACACACACACACACACACACACACACACACACACACACAGTGATCCATGGCAGCACTGGTCTCAAATCAGGAGAGCTCACTTCACTAGACAGACACTCAAATGAACAAAGCAACATACACGGCCAAGAGTGCAGCTCTGCGTTTAGAGAAAATGAGAAGGAGGGAGGCACCGAACATTTGTCTACTGTTTAAGTTCGCTGGGTTCACCTCAGGCCTGCACAGTTTACAGCTAATGCATATGGAAAATGTTCAGGCTCAATGAAGGAAACAGGCTTGAGAGAAATGTGCATTTGGACATTCGCAGTCTGTAGATGTTATGTAGAGAAAATACAAGCTTTAAGATGCTGTTACAACTGAGAAGAACAGCTGTGCCACAACCACAGTATATATTAAAATTCTTAGAGTATGAAGATATTTCTAAAATCTTTCTCTCAATTCCTTCCCTTCTTGATCTCTATGTGCTCTATATCGTACTAATTATATTAGCCATGATATTTGTCCACTTTGAGACTTTCCTGCTTGGTCAATTTTCCGAAGTTTGAACATCAAAGTATACGTTTTCGTTTTTTTAAATATATTTGGACATATTTAACATCAGTCAATTTGATATTCTCAGAATGGCCAAATATTGGATGAATAATCAGCCTTATTGATTTATCGGTCTGTCAGCGCACTCAACTAGTGGTTGAGTGACAGGCTTTTCAATGGCCAATTTAGGGCCATTCAAAAGTGGATATGTCGGGTCACTCAAGTGTTTGCCGCAGCTTCAGTTTGGAAGGAGTCTGATCAAGGATCCAATTTCCTGGGGTGACACCATGCAAGGTTCAGACGTGTGAACGGCGAGCTTGGCGCTCTTTGCTAATTTTTAATACTTTTTGTGTCATAAACCGGTGAGATTTCGTACACCCTGATCCACAACTGTTCTAAGAAGGCAATATTTCAAAGAATTAAAAATCCTCAGGCTCTGGACATTAAAAGACACTTATGTGTTCAAGCTGAAGCCCCTGAGCAGGCCGTAAGGCAGAGACTCAATTTGGACAGGGCGTGAAAGAGATTCGGGGTCAACTATTGAACATGACTGCGATGCTGACGAAGGGTATTGCTGACTTAGAGGATCTTGGTGTAATACTTCAAGCGATTACTGCTATGGAGTTGAAATTCACCGAGTTGGTTAAAAGATGACATATGTCGACAAACGTATCGATTATCTGGAGTCATCAGAGAGGGAATTAGCTGCCTACCCGCTAGCGACCAAGGTAGTCTTTGATACCCCAATCAATTCTGGCCAAATTTCTGAGATCTTCCTATAAAGATCTTATGTTAGGCGAGAAGTAAAGGAAGGCTTTCTTGGAAGAACCACAGCATTTTCTTGTTCCTAGATTTTGCTAATTCGTCGAGAGAAGGGTGATGAATGCAAGGAATGCAAGAAACTCTAACATTAACAGAAGGTCGTTTTTGCACTGATGTTCCCGGCCAAATTCAGAATAGATACCAAGGATGCCGCAAAATATTTACATGTCCTTTTTTTTGTTTCTTTTTGTGCTGTTTCAGCCTTGTTTTGTGGAGGAACACACCTTCGAGACAGTTATGTGGATGAATCTACATGTTTATTCCACCTATAGGCTGAAGTTAGATTTATAGATTATTTTCTGTTGTGTAATTCTGTCTCTCAATTTTTATAGAAGCGCCAGATTTGAGCAATCCAACGGCAAAGTTGTCGCAGGGACTCGTAGGCATAGGTGGACTGAGTTTAGAGGGAATGTTGGCAGGTTGGCGCTGTCATGCGTGGAGTTAATGCGCAGGTTATTTTTTTGTTTTGTTCTGTGGGAAGTTCGGGGGTTGATCATACCTGTCAACACTCCCTTTTTTCCTGGGAGTCTCCCATATTTCACACCCATCTCCCACCACCCTCTCTTTTGTTATTTCTCCTGGGAAACTCCCGTAATTTGTATGGCCTAAACCTCGTTATATGAATAAGCACACCAATATATTATTCCAAGGTTGTCCAGTTGCCAGATCTTGTATGAAACGCATCCACACAATCGACACCATCCAAATTTCAACCCAGTTGCGCTGTTGATATCTGCGCAGGTAGTAGACGTAGGAAGTTGAATCAAGCATCACTGGTACGGTAGATAGGAGGAGATGACTTTGGTAGTGCTCCAGCGAAAAAAAAACAAGTGTTACCCAAATGTTGACAGGTATGGGGTTGGTTGTTGCATCAATATTGGAATGGGGTCTTTTATAATTTGATTTTTGACACACAATCTATTTTTTCTAATGTCAAATGTTAATCTGAGTGGATCGTCTCTCCATGTGGAATGTGAATTGGTTGGGGCACCCCATAAAAAGAAGGAAGGTTATTTATTAGAAATGTGATATAGCGTTTCTTCAAGAAACGCATCTTTCTCCACAGGAAGCTGAAAAATTTGGGAAGATGTGGGGTGGACATGTTTAGTGCTGGCTCAAGTAAAAGCAGGGGAGTCATTACATTGATAAATAAGCATCTACAATTCATGTCTCAAACAGATTAAAGATAAATTAGGAAGAGCCATTATCGTTTTAGCAGAAACTCAGAGGCAAAGGTTAATTTAGGCTAATATTTACGCACCCAACAGGGATGATCAGGGCTTTTTTTTTATAGATCTTGAAGGGAATCCTGCCAGCAGCTTGCAGGAACCCTTGATCCTGCAAGCTGCTAGCACCCCTCAAGACTTTAATCTATTGATGGACTCAGTCCTTGATCATAGTGAAGCAAAAGTGTGTAAGCCCCATAGAGCAACTGTGACTCTTCACAGGATGTGTAAAATTATTGGTCTTACAGATATTTGGAGACTTTTAAACCCATCTGGTAGGGACAATAAAAAATTTTCATCAGTCCATAAGATTTATTCTAGAATATATATATATATATATTTTTTATATCATCTGTTGATGATTGCTCAATTGGAAATATTTTAGTCTGGGATCACACCCTGGTGAGTTTTGAGGCGTTGCCACATATGGAGAAAAGGAAATCATACAGTTGGCACTTTAATGTATCCCTTTTGCAAAATCCTCAATTTCAACAAATGTTAAAGGCCGAAATCAATGTTTATATGGAGACCAACTGGTCCTCAGTATCCTCTGTGAGTGTGGCCTGGGAGGGACTTGGGGGTCGTATCATACAGTATGCCTCATTCATCAAAAAATCTTAAGGGAATATTAAAAGTGCTGAGGCAGAGCTGAATTGCCGAATGTTGTCTGATGTCCTCAGAGAATCTACCTGATATCTGTATTTCAATAACACTATTTTGTCAAGAAAGGTGGAGTTTTGGCTATTCAGAGCAAGTCCGTTGGGGAACAAAGCAGGAAAACACAAAGCTGGCTAGATTTATAAAGCAGAGAGAGTCTTTTTCTACCATTCTCTGTTATATTTGCTAGTGGGGAAATTTTTACCTCGGCCATTAATATTAATAATGCATTTAAAGATCTTGATCGTCTACTGTTGAAGATATTAGAAACTTTGTGGAACCATTGGAACTCACTAAACTGATGACTGAACAAAATACATTTTCTTGATTCTGAGATAACATTGGAGGAGCTTGGCGAGGTAATTAAGGCCTTGCCAACAGGCAAGGCTCCAGGGCCAGATGGTTTTCTGCTGAATGTTTTTAGATTTTATGCTACAGAATTGGCTCCACTATTGTTAGAAGGTTATATGGAATCATTAAAGAATGGAAAGCTTACCGCGCAAACCACGACACAAGCCCAGATCAGTCTTATTCTTAAAAAGGACAAAGATCCAAGCGAGTGTAAGAGTTGCCGTCCAATTTCCCTGATCTAGCTAGATGTAAAAATATTGTCTTTATTGGTTTATTCGGGGCTGCAGCTCTTCTAATAACATTAGGCGTTTCATTAATATAAATGACACCAAAAAGGCATTTGATAAGGTAGAATGGGATTATCTTTTTAAGATTTTGGAAATGTACGTGTTCGGGAATACTTTTATTGGATGGATTAAGTTACTTTATAGACACCTGGTAGCAGTGGTACAAACAAATAGATTAATTTCAGATTATTTTACTCTGGATTCCTTGGCAGGGTTGCCCTCTTCCCCCATTATTGTTCTGTCTTGCCCTGGAACATTTAGCAGCCATGATAAGGAGGGAAGAGGGTGTGTTCCAGGGGTGGTGGCGGGAGGTATTGCACATAAGCTTTTGCTCTTCACAGATGATAGTTTATTATTCATCTCCGACACCATTAGATCTGTGCCTTGCCTCCATAGAATTATTAATTCCTTTTCTAAGTTCTTAGGATACAGAGTCAATTGGTCTAAATCCAAAGCTTTGGCTCTGAGAGCGTACTGGCCAGTCGGGCACTTTCCAATGGCCCAAACAGGACATTAAATATTTGAGCATTTTATTCCCAGCAAATTTGTGTGATTTTAGTTAGATTTGTGGGCAGGTCGGCAGGTGGGCTTAATTACATTTATCTATGATTGGGAAGTTTAATGTTATTAAAATAAATTTTATTTCAAAATTTAACCACCTGCTTCAATCTCACCCGGTAGATGTCCCTCTCTATTATTTCATGCAATTTGATAGCTTAGCGAAGTCCTTCATTTGGAATGGTAAGCATACTAGATTACATTTTAATAAATTATATAGGCTGATTGACAAAGGTTGACTAGGCCTACAAGATTTTGTTTAATTACTATGCATTCGGTCTCAGACATTTGACTCATTGGTTGCTTCCCTGGTTTTGTATTGAACAGCCCCTATTTTGCCATTGCAAAGCCTTTCTATCAAACTAATCGGTGAAGTTAACACTTATCTCACCCAGTTATCTCGCATTTGCACTCAGTATAGACAAATGTGTTCAGATATTTAAATGTTGCCTCAAGCATATGGCTGAACCATAAAATAAGGTATTAATATGTCCCCTTTTTGCTGGTCAGAGTGGATTGTAAGGGGTTTACTACACTGTGAACGGAGTGTTGAGAAAATTTGGTTGAACATTTTGGGATTCCCAGATCTTAGTTCTGTAGGTATTTACAGCTGCACCACCTGCTCTATATTGTTTTTGGGAGTAGCATACACCCCCCTAAAGTGGCAGATACCCTGGGAGATGTGATTACTGCTTTTTGAAAAAGTCATAAGGCATTGGATTTAAACTTTGTATTGGAGTGTGGGCTAGGATTCTAAAAAATGTAAATTCTGTATCTAGAGATGCAAGGGTTCGCCGTATGCAATTCAAGATTTTACATAAATTTAATTGAACCTAGATTGTATAGGCTTGATCTTAAAGACACACCCACCTGCTGGCGATGCCAATCAGAAGATGGGGACACAACCCATGTTTTTTCAGGGTGGCATTAAGATCCAAGAATTTAGGTTGAAGGTTCAGAGTTTTCTATGTGATGTTTGGGCACTCAAATTTAATTTTGCCCCAGACTCTGTATTTTGGGCGATGGGGCGGTCATCAATATAGGGAATAATCATATACAAAATTGGGTCCTAATCAGTGTTTTGATTGCCAGACAAGTGGCAATTTTAAGGGGTTGGAAGTCGGCTGGAGCACCCCCATTTCAGAATTGTTGCTCCGCGATGGGGAGGGTGGAGGCTTTCGAAGAAGTGTCATATAGAAGACTGGGTAATTTGGATTTGTTTGTTTGGAATGTTCTCTGGGTGGAACAGTGGAGAGAGAGAGAGAGAGAGGGGGTAGTTGTTAATGTGTGTGATTTTATTTATTTGTTTTCTTTTAGGTGTATGTACTCATGTTTGACCACAGGGGTTTGTGTTTAGGGTGGGGTTGGGGCTGGGGGTAAGTGGGAGTAAAATATTGATTCTGTGTATTTATGCTTTTCTATGTCCGATGTAGGAATCATTAAAAATGTTAATCATAAAAAATGGATCCAATTTCCTGTTTCATTCTCATTCACAAACCCAGATCATAGACTACAATATGCCTGTGAACTGTGCTGTTGTCCACACTGGTAAGAAAGCAAGCTAAATGTCAGCACTTTTAACTTTTAAATTCTCTCCAGTAAGAACAGTTACTTTGTGGATGGTCAATTGTGCACTACCCCGTTGGCACTAAATAAGTTCCTGGAGTGGTTGTTCTATTTCCTTTTGATGATAAGAGGGATTGTGAGGGCCAGAGAGCTACAGTACACTCAGGTTCTACTTGGCTGCAAGAGCAAGGCTTATTTTTGTTTTAAGGACGGGCAGAGAGGGAGGCTTTGTTCATGCTGCCATTTTTGTCTTTTTAATGAAAATTTCCATTTAAATGTTGACAGTATTTCATCATGTCATTAATTTTAATAAATTTTACTGTGACTAAAATGGCATATAAATTACAAATAACATTTTGGGTTACGATAATGTGCAAAATGTCAAAAATATGTTACAAAATGTAACTAACCAAATGTTTTGAAAAATTTATAAACTATATTTTATAAATTTAAATTAAAATTATAAACTTTTATAAGCATATTAAAGATAGATATGTTTAAAATATTTTATTAAATAACATGATAAATCTTTCCCGGAAACCTGAGCTCTTGAAGTAACTGCATATAATGAATATACTGAAGTATTAGCCGCTTTTTGGAAGTTGTTTGTCTGTTGTGAATTCCTCGCGGGTTATGTATAGCGTGTTTTTAGTGAAACGGTGGATTCATGCAAGTAACCCGTTCTTAAGGATAACTTAATTCAAGTTTACCTGTTCATATTTTATCAAACACATCCTCATTTTGTTCCAAACTTGTATGACTATTTCTTCTGTGGAACACAAAAAGGAGATTGTAGCTTGAATGTAAGCCTTAGTCACTATAAACTAAAAAGTCATTATAAACTTTCTTTTTATGGCTTTCCAGGCTTGGAAAAATAATGGGAATGAATAAAATCTTAAAAAAGTAATTGAAATGGAAAGATATGGAAATTTATATAGTAAATATACATTTTTATAAAAATATAAATGTAGCTCTTAAATATATAATCTACTAGGAATTACTGGAAAAGTAATGGAAACGCCACTTTCAAATATATATATTTTTTTCAGACTTTAAACAATTGAAATTATTTTGAGACATACACCAAAGAAACTGCTTTTTGCTGCCTGTCCAAACAAAGCTGCAGCCTTCCACCGTCAGGGAATGGAATAGGTAGCTCTTGCTCAAACCCAGTCTTCTCTATGCACTGATAAACTGGTTTGTTGTAGCATGTATGGAATGATATTGTGAAAGCTCTGTGCAGTAAAAGGTTAAGTTCTACCATGTCTGTTTGCATCCGTGTCTTCTGATGGAAGGCAGGGTGTAGGGGGTATTGGCACACAAAAGAACCTGTAATATGAGGCTACAACCTTCGGCAGGTTTATGACGACACCCAAGTGAGATCCATCTCGTGTACGTCATACTGTTATTTGTCAACACCTGTGTGCGTGTCTGGGTAGCAAGTTGCGGCCCTTTATTTACCAGATGAGCGCACATGAACTCTGCCACAATGTCATTAATACCAGTGGGAACATCTGTTTTCTTTCAATCCTGACTGAGTTGTCTCGATTTAATAAAAAATTTTTTTTAAAAAAAGTTTATTATGTACATTTTAAATTGTGAATTTTACTGTTCTCCTCTTGTGTACTGTTAAACAAGAATATTGACGTATTCCGTAAGGTGGTGGACAAAATGTAATGATTTTACATTCAACATTTGAAACGTATATCATCCGACCTCTAATTTTAATATATTGGGGAAACCTCAATATATATGCCAGTTGCAGCCAAGTATTTGCGACAGGAGCACACATGAACACCACCACAATGTCACTGTTACCAGTGGAATGATCTTTATGCCTTTTGTGTACTGTTGATGAAGAATAGCGATAACATTTGCCAGAAAATACTAATTGTTCAAGTGCCACAAGATTAAATGCATGAAGAAGCATCAGCTAAACATCTAATGCACATTCTTGTTTTTTGTTTTTTGTCCCGATGTGAAAAAGAGAAAAGCAAATGAAATTGTACAATGCATCCCATTTTAATCCAACCAAAATCACTTGACTGCACCTCATATCATAATGACTATTTTAAAGTTAAAACTTCCCTCAAGGATTTGATCGCAGCATTGCATGTCATGAATGTGGTAGTAATGCGTGTTTCTCTTATACATGGAATCTGCTTTTGGAGTCACATTAGGACAATGTCCGTTTCCATATCTGTCTTAAACTCATTGCGGTCAATGACCAATGAAAATCTGAATCCTGCAACCATTCGATCTTCAGCAGTGGTTCAGCACAATCACACTCTTGCTTGTAGTGAATATAATTTCCAGATATGATATGGCCAATTGGTATCGCGTCAGGAGAAATAATTTCACTGTTGGAAACAAAAGAGAAATGGTTCTCATGTGGTGATGCATCGTTTTCCTCTGTTTGATTTGGTACAATATTCTGCTAACCCATTGATATGCCTTTTTTAACTGGATATTGATGGTCAAGTTTTTTTATACCATCATATGATGGAGACGTGGCCTTGTTAGTAGTGCACGTGTTCCGACATATTGCACGGGAGCTCTTGTGTGCGGGCGACTCAAGTTCAAATCTGGCCTGAGTCATTTCCCAATAGTTTCCCCCATTGTCCCACTACTTTATTTTTATTTCTCCACAATACTATCCCATTTAAGGCATAAGCCCTTAAAAAAATGTCAAGGTGAAGTTTGGCCATTTTTTTTCTATAAATTTTCTCAACTCCAACTTGATATGCCAAGACAACTGTAAGTAAGCCATTCATAAGTTGATTTACCCAAATAGTTTAAATGCTGCACATTGCACTACATTTAGCATCTCAACCAGCCTAACATCGACGTTGGCTCAAGGAATGCCATGAGTTTGGGTGTTTGACCAATGAAAAACGGAGGGAGTGATCGGGGAACAATAATTATTTGATGACTAGTCATGCAAATAGAACACTTCACTTTAAAGGAATAAAATATTATATATATTAGCCATTTGTTTGCCATCTGGACTTTGTATGGCAATGCTAATGAATCTGATGTTTAAAATGCAGGGAGACTTTTTTTTTTTTTTTTTTTTTTAAATGGCTTTGAAGAAAGTGGAAACTGGTCTTAGATCAGCTCTTGTTTGGAATAGGAAGTGACCTCATTATGTGAGGAAGCTTGTGTTGGCATGTAGAGTGTCACTTTGAAACAAAACAATGCATTATGTCTTTACGATGTCTTGGACCTGTATTGTCTAGTCTTTGTATTTTTGTAGGCTTTGAAGCTCAGCTGTGCGTACGGTGTGATAGGATCTGTTCTTGAAACCTTTGATATAGTTGATTAATGTCTTATTTCTATGAGTTTTATTTTGAACATTGGGCTCACCCACACAGACTTGCCTTTTCTCTTCCTCATGTTAAATACTCTGTTCTTGAAGTGAAAGGCAAAAGCTCACAGACATCGGTCACACTTTGAGTAGAAGAGTCACTTGGCCATTGCAGACACTGTATACCTGTTTCTTTGTATTCATGCTTGTTCCAGAAACAACTTTGATTTCAGTTTGATTATTTTTAAAGAAGTAGTTCACTAAAAATGTCAAATGGTCAAACTGTTGCTTACCCTCTAAGCTAAAAGGGGTATACAATTTTGATGAAATTTCTTCACATTGCTCTTTTTTTATTTATACATATAAAAATATGTAACCTGTTACTTTTAAGATTGTGAGTTGTATTTTTTTTTTATACTGTCACCTCTTTCACAAAAGTTTGACTGACTGAATCATCGCTCTTCTCCCCTCCAATGTTTATCACCCAGCATACAAAGAATGGTGAACATCATCTTCTCCTCAATAGCTCTTCAATCTAATTTACACTTGCACATATTCAAGAACTTGGCAAATCAGTTGGGAGAAATGCAAGAACAAGTAGCTTTTGGTGTCTTTGCTGGCAATCTTTGAATTCAAACACTTAAATGTCATTCAATCAAATTCAGGTTCATCCATCAATTAATCAAACCCATAAAACTGGCTTTTAACGCACTGTTCACTTGTCTCTTAACATTTCCTAAACGTTCTAACAACATTGGCCCCAAGTCTGTTTAATAAATGTGTTTTCTCTCCCTCTCTCTCAGATCGTAGTGCGGTTTGTGGTGTTCTGTTTCAGTCAGTGCAGTCATGGCCACAGCTATATCGTGACACAGAGGGACATGGTGAGTGCTGCTTATGTCTCTCTTTCACACCCTTACATACACCCTTACATACACTCATCCTTGTCAAACAACATATTTCAGCAGGGGGCAACATGGACATAAACAGCACTGATGTATGGAGTTGTGTCAGAGACACACGCACACACACACACAAACACACTTTAGATTCTGTTGAATGTGAGAAAAGGAAATCCAGTGTGTGAAAAAGAAAATGAAAGGCAGCAGAGGGGAAGAGACATTGGAAATGGAATTAATGAGAAACTGCAAATGAGAGGTGGGTTTAAGGACTAATTGGATGAAGATTATTTCTAGCCCAAGACTATATTTCGGTCTGTGGTGATCCTTAAAATGTTTGTCTTAAATATTAAGAAGCTGGACGACTCAAAGCTGAGGTGTTCATATTGATCACCCTATGTAAGAGGCACCGTGTTTTATATATTATTAGCCCAGAACTGAGACCCTAGGTTACTTGGAATGTGTCTTTTTAAATAATGGCATAGAGGTCTCGAATTTGATGCAATGTAATGAACTTTTTGTTGTTCACTCTTATGGAAAGCTAGTCCCAGTCTACTGGCTTGAGCATTTTGGTTTCTTGGGATGGAAATAGGTACTAAATGATACTTGCTCTGTAAGGAAACTGTTCTAGAATTAGTCCTGCTGGCTCTGTGTAGTTGTGTTGATCAGAATGCAGTTGGCCTCTTTATGGATCCCATAATTAATATTGTTGTTTGGAAATTATTTGTTATACTCAGAGTTTTGCAAACCATGGGGAAATGTTTTCTTGTTTCCTTCACCTTTAGTTCCTTGAAACTGTCTTTTGGGGACTACTGTCATCAATTTAGACAGTCTCTTGTCTTGAAGGTTGTAATAAACCTTAATGACTAAACGGCAAGCCTTCTCTTTCGGACATAGTCTTCAGCCATGTGGTGCTTTTGGTTGTAGAAGTTTCTGTATAACTTGGTTCCGTTGCATGCATATATCAGAGATGCTCAGTCCAGCTGCTGAAGGTCTGCCTTTCTGCAGTCGGTCTTGGGGTTCACTAGTAAATTACAGTCAGGTGTTTTCGAGCAGGACTCTCCAATTAGGACCTGGAGGTGAGGGAATGAGCACCCCTGACTGAAGAATAAGAGGAAATGCATAAGTGTGTCGTATTAAATGTTTATGTGGGACTTGTTTCTAGACAATTCCACAGCAACTCTGTGGTGTAAAACTTTGTCCTATCCAGACCATGATGTGGTAATCTAAAGCCCCTTTTCCACCATCGGGCCGAACTGAAAGGTAAAAGTTCCCAGACTAGCTAAAAGGGATGTATATTGACACAATATTATATAGTATTGTATGAAAATAGTATATCGTCGCTGTCTGATGAAAAGCACGTATCTCCATAAAATATATTTTTCTCAACTTTAGCACCGTAAGAAGTATTCCTTCATTACACATGTCTGTGAACTGTTCGATATTGTAATTGGACTTGTATGTATTTTTGTTAGCGAACGTGGATATACACCGTTTTCTTTTTATGGATTCCAATGGCGCATGTTCAGTTACAGACTCTAGTTTAACTGTTTGTGTTCACAGAAATCCCAGAACCAGCACGGTGTAGGCAGTCTCTTTTCTAAACTTCAGCCAGACTGCTGAGGTAAATTAATTGATGCTTTTCAAAACATATGGGCAGGACATACAGTGGTGGCCAAAGAAATTGGCACCCTTGGTATATATGAGCAAAGAAGGCTGTGAAAAAAACCTGTATTGTTTATCCTTTTGATCTTTCATTAACAAAATTCACCCAAATCTAACCTTTAACTTAAGTTAAACAATTGAAAGTGGGGAAATATCTCATTATTAAATAAATATTCCAAAATATGTTGGCCACAATTATTGGCACCCCTAGAAATTCTTATGTGTAAAATATATCTGAAGTATATTCCCATTCATATTTAATTTTTTTAGTGCACCTGGGTGACTAGGAATGTGAAATTGTTCAGCCATGACTTACTGTTTCACAGGGGTATAAATATGAGGTAACACAAAGGCCAAATTCCTTTAATCATCAATCACAATGGGTAAGACTAAAGAATATGGTTCTGATATGCAGCAAAAGGTTGTTGAGCTTCACAAAATGGGAATTGGCTATAAGAATGTAGCCAAAGCATTGAAAAGGCCCATTTCCAATCAACTGGATATCTTAAGAATTGGCCTGGAAAAGGACGTGTCTATATTGACTCACGCACAGTGAGGAGGATAGTTCAAGTGGTCAAATAATCTCCAAGGATCACAGCTGGAGAATTGCAGAAATTAGTTGGGTCTTGGGGTCAGAATGTCTAAAAAAAATATCAGACATCACCTACATCACCACAAGTTGTTAGGGAGGGTTTCAAGGAAAAAAAGCCTCTGCTCAGTTTGCCAGACTCTACTGGAACTTCAAATGTGACCGGATTCTATGGTCAAAGGAAACAAAAAATTGGCTTTTTGGCAGCAAAAACCAGAGATGGGTTTTGACGCACACCGAGATGAAGTACACAATGCCCACGGTTAAATGTGGTGCTCGATCTTTAATGTTGTGGGGCTGTTTTTCTGTCAGGGGTCCTGGACATCTTGTTCAGATACATGGCATAATGGACTCTATCAAATACCATCAGATACGAAAATCAAAACCTGGCTCCTCTGCCAGAAAGCTTAAAATGGGCCCTGGTTGAGTCTTCCAGCAGGACAATGATCCAAAACAAACATCAAAATCAACACAAAAATTGTTCGCTGACCACAAAATCAAGGTTCTGCCATGGCCATCCCAGTCTCCTGACCTGAACTCATTGAACATTTGTGAGGCAAACTGAATAGGAGAATCCACCAACATGGACCTCTGAATTTGAAGGATCAGAAGAGATTTTGTATGGAGGAATGGTCTCAGATCCCTTGCCAGGTGTTCTCCAACCTCATTATGCTTTATAGGAGAAGACTCAGAGCTGTTATCTTGGCAAAGGGAGGTTGCAAAAAGTATTGAATAAAAGGGCAATAATTATGGCCAATGTATTTTGGAGAAATATATTTAATAATGAGATATTTCCCCTGTTTCAATTGTTTTACTTCAATTATAGATTACATTTTTGTGATTTTATATTTGTTTAAAGAAAAAAAATTCAGATTTATTTTCACCTCTGCATTTGCTCATATTTACCAAGGGTGCCAATATTTTTGGCCACCACTGTACACCGTTATGAAGGACACTTTCTCAAGGCCAATGGAGATAGTTGTTAAATAGAGCCTGATTAAACATCTTTTCAATGGTCATGTCGATGCACAATTCAAACAGTAGAAAGATGTAATGTGGCGCATTCTGTCTATGATAAAAATTCTAAATTGCCAAAAGTGGATATACATGTTTTTCATCGAACAGCGACAATATGAGAATATATTGATGTACTTTGAGTTTAAATGAGTTAATCTACTTCCCTGATGGAAAAACGTGTGTAGAAAAATAAATGTAGTCTACAATACTAGTTAAACCATCATCATAAAATCAAGAAGATTCACTAAATGAGTCACCACATATTAAATCCATTTTACCAGTACGGTTGAGTCCGGTTAGCTAACCGCGCCGAGAACAGTTAACAATCGTGCCGATCCGTGCTCATTTGGAAATGCTGCTGTAACCACTCCGCACCGAGCTCAGAACTGTTCGGCCCGGTGGTGGAAAAATGGCTTAAATTTCCATGTTAATTTTGACTAGATGTATCTTAACATTTTTGGTGACTTGGACCCTGTTTACACCTGGTATTAAAGGTGGAGTAAGTGATTCCTGAGAAACACTGTTAAACTCAACACACCCCTTCATTCATTGCTGCTTCAGAAGCCCCACCCCCCCCAAATTCATGCATGTGCAATTGTGTTGTGTGGATCTGTCCGATCCCCATTGTTTTGCCATTTACAGAGCCAGGGCTGTGTACAAACACCTGATTTTTTTCAGCGCACACAAAGAATGAACAGCTAGCGGACCTTGAAGAGATATTTGCAGAATTTGAATTAATGCATAATAATAAAATGTCCAAAATGAGAGTGCTAAAATTCAGCAATCCATTTCTCTTAATTATTCATGATGTTTGGAATGGAATTCTGTTATTTTAGTGAAGCTTCAGATGTGCATGCTTCTAATCGGTGTCCCTGTGTGTTGATATTAGACACATTGAAGAAGTTCTGCGAGTTCTTGTGCATATATCTATTGGTTTTTCAAATCTTTTGACAGGAGTATAATTTCCATTAAAAAGACGCACATAAGGGGCAATAATTATACTCTTATTTTAGCGCACCAGTTGGTCGCATTGTTGAGTTGGTGGCACTTTACTGCTGTTCAAACTCATTTGAATGGATGCCTGTTTTCACTTCGAACCAAATGTGGCCACATGAGTTTTTGACCACTTGGAAAAATCTCGACATGTTTTGGACCCCGCCTTTAGCGTCACAACACAGCAAAACAGTAGTTTACTTTTTGCTGGACAATTGTTGCGTTGTGCTTGGTTATGACAATGTAAGGCGGGAAAGCCAAAGGAAGTTCCTGGTGTTTCGGCGGTGATGGTTTAACTGGCTGTTCGGGACCATAATAATTTATTTCACTGCATTTGCTCTTAATATTACTGCTCTATATAACAGGCGAATTGCCTGTTCTTGTAGCTCAACTGGTAGAGCCATGCCGTTTGCAACACCAATGGCATGGGTTTGATTTTCAGGAAATGTTCACACTGATAAATTGTCTAGCTTGAATGCATTGTATGTAGCGTTTTCCCTTCATAAATGTAAAATGCCTGGATGCCTGGTCAGTCTGCAAATAGCCCTGCAGCAAGTCAGTAATCTAGTACAGGTATCTGTTGAGTGGCAGACCTGCATGTTGTGTGTGTATGTGCGTCTCTTCAGGCAGTCCGGCACAGCACACACCCAGTTTCGAGAAAGAATAGGAAGGATGAGGTTGTGGAGAGAAGCAGGTCATTTTTATTGATCAGTTGTGGGTTCTAAATGGGATTTACATTTATGTCTGGTCTATTTAAAAGGAATGAAAACATGGAAGATATAGTCATGTGTGTAGCGGGTCACGACTAAAAAATGGGTCACAAGTCTGTACTAATGGGGTTTTGAACCGCAGGGATAAACAATGCTACATGAAAATAATTAAATGCAAGTAAGCATTAGAGGTTGACCCAGTCTTTCCTTACTGTGACGGGCAGAGACATGGAGGGTGCAAAAATCCAAAATTAGTAAAATTCCAGATGCGGCTTTGTTGTGCAACTACAATCCCAATAATAACCAGAATATTTTTTTATTTCTTTTATTTTTACATGAAACGCTTAACTGTAATCAAGCCCCAAATATGGTACAATGGGCTAAAGGCTCCTTTTTGAATCCATTTTCTCCCAAAACACAAAATAGCATCATAAACTACCACTGTACTTTCCTAAACACCTGTTTGTCACTATGCACTGCAAAATATTCCTGTTCGTCGTGTGCAATGTCGAAAGTTTGATTTTAAGACCATTTGATCGAGTCTTTAATCATTTTTAAATGTTGTACATTTATGTTGCTAATGAATATCCTGGAAATTAGTTTTGGAGACAAAATAGTCAATTATCATTTTCAATTTTGTCAAAAATTGTTATATCAATACATTTTCAATAACTGTCCAGTAAGTGAAAGGATAGTATTTGGGGTAAAAAGCCCCGTTGCAGGGGCTAAAGGTCCCTTTTAAACACATAATTTGTTCTTAAAGGTGGAGTAAGCGATTCTGGAGAAAGACTGTTGATATTTGAAATCAACAGCCAAACAAACACACCCCTCCATTCATTTCTCCTTCAGGAGCTCCACCCCCAAATTCATGCATGCGCAATAGTGTTGTGTGGATTGGTCCGATCCACTTTGTTTATTTTCCCATTTACAGAGCCAGGGCTGTGTACAAACACTGGATTTTATTTTTCTCAGCACGCACATAGAATGGACAACTAGCGGAAAAGCGGATTGGATTAAAATAACTTACTCCACCTTTAAGTGGAGGGAATAGATTTGTTATGAAAAATGTTCAAAGTGGAGTCACATTGAGGGTTATAATAATAATAACAGAGATTAATTTGTTTATAGAATACTTAAGATGTGTGAAATGTCAAATTCAATCAAGAAATTAACGAGAAATTATGCCACCTCTACTTATTTATTTTAGATGAGCAATATCTTAATTTGTTACCAAAAAAAAAAGCATCTTGCTGTCTCGACTGTTTCCATTAGTTGACAAATTGTACCCTAGTTGTATACCCATTTAACCCCCATTTTTTTCTTCAAACTTAAGGACAACTCACAATTCGATTTTTCAACTTTTAAATGTACTCAAAGTAAATCAACATGATTCAAATAAAACATTCTTTTGTAGAGAACAAGGCAACCTAGAGAAATCAAAGTTATTTTCATTATAATGTAGGTGAGCGGTACACTGAGCAGTGCTGCACTTTGAAATTATTTAGCATTACTGTTCAACTTGCAGACTTCGTCAATTATTACTGGTCAAATGTTGGGTATAGATGCAGTACACTTGAAACGTCACAAAACAAAGCAATAATTAGCGATCTATCTGAATCATTATAGTAAAAGGAGCGGTGGATGTTTGATTCACATTTTTGTAGCCTATCCATGTGATTTTGACATGAAGCGCCCTTAACGGTCACATAACTAATGCTTTACTATGGGAATTTAAAGAAAAGGAGACCAATCATCAGCATGTGCAAAATGCAGAGGCCAGTTATGGTCTTAACCTGGAACATACTTGTTATGCATGATGGACGAAGTTGAGCTACCATCACATTGTACAATCGCACTAGAAAAAGTACTGGTGTCTCTTATATCAGTCTCATTGTTGTTAACATGCTACATTAATTTGTAGCACACACACACTCATGCAGCTGATCAGATTGGGGGTGGCATCGAGCCAAGCTCTATTAATTTTTTTTTAACTTGTATCTAACTACAGCGTTTGCTGTCATTTTTATGCATAACCTTGATTAAAAAAAAAGTGTCAAAACATAAATTCAAATTAATCTAAAAAATTACCCTACGCTACCTCAGTACATGCTATATATTAAGAATTATTATATAGCATGTACCTCAGTACATGCTATATAATAATTCTTAATAATTTTCGTTGTCACGTTGAGGAAAACCATCGCTACAGATATGAAGGTTGTGAAAGTGGCACTTTTAAATAATGAGGTAAAACCATCCAAAACGCTTTGAAACCAGCAAACTTTGACTTCTTAAACATTGACATGTTATCCATTTAGGGTACCTGATTGAAATAAAATTGAAATCGTAATATGGTCTTGCGCAATTACTAAACCTTGAAAGCTTAAAAATAGACTGTAGTCAGTGATTCAGTCAGCATGGTGTGAGAAAGCAGCGCCCTCTAGTGGTGTGTATGGCATAATTCATTATATATCACAATAGAACATAAAAGGGCATTTTGTTCCTTTGGGAACTTTTTATTTTTCCAGAATGTGGTTGCCATTTTTGTGGAAATGCCCAACATATGCATATGCATCAGCAACTATCAATATGATTTTTGCCAAAAATCAGCAGTTTTAAAAAGTAACTATTGGCAATGATTAATCTGTGTAATCGATATAGCAGTCGACCTCCATTTTGCATATAATCACGCATTGATAGCTAAACAAATAGCCGTATTTGCTTTCCACATCTTTTGTTTGATGTCAAAGGCCCTGCACCTAAAGGTATTTCACCACAAAATACTTGGTAGAAACTCGCCATATTAGGCAGGAACCAACATAAACCAGTTGCGGGACCTACCTTCATTCTCAAAAACCATGAAAAGAAATCTGACTACCATGATAAAAATGGTTTGTGCCCGACCACACAATTTCGTTTTTGCTGTGTATTATTGGCTGCCGAGAGCATGAAACCATCAAAATTCAAGAGGCATTTAGAAACCAAACACTCAAGTAGTGGGCTTATGAACTAATAAATTTCAACGTTTGATTTTTAAGATTATTTTTGTTCACTTTTGTGCGATTTTAAAAAATATTTGGGACTGCGTAGGGTCTCCACTTGATGTTTAATGTAAATTTCTAAAGCAAAAGAAAAAATCCACTGCTGTAAAGTGTGTTTATTGCAACCTCTTCTTGAGCATCGAACTCTGTGGAGCAATTTAGATTAATGGATTTTGTGTTGACTGTTTATTCTGGCTGTTAAATCCAGCCATAACTTATTTTAGATGACTCTTTAGCTGTCTTTATTAAATTAACAGAAGCTACCTCTAAGAGCAATATGTCATTAGTTTCATAAGCTATCTATATTGGTTAAGACTAGGCTTTGGCTACGGAAAACCACAACTAGCATTAAATGGTGTGTGTGTGTGTGTGTGTGTGTGTGTGTGTGTGTGTGTGTGTGTGTGTGTGTGTGTGTGTGTGTGTGTGTGTGTGTGTGTGTGTGTGTGTGTGTGTGTGTTTTTTTTCCCACCCAAAGACACTGACTTTCAAGGTTATAGCAGCTCTCTTTCTCTATGTGAGAAAATATTTGAAAATCATTTTCTTTATACCATGATGTTGTGTGTGAATTTTGGGCCCACACATCTCTTATACACATGCACTCTCTTTATGAGTTATGATTTATAAGTGGGAGTATACATCCCTTGAGCCATGCAAAATGGAAATGGAGTTTAGGAAGCTTTGCTTTAACTGAATAAGAATGGCAAGACCTCTGCCGTAAACAGCCCATTATGCAGTTCATACCGTCATTTAAGCCTCACGGCTCTGTGGCGTCCGGCTCTGCTGTCTGTGTGCACGACCCACCTCCTGCTATTCTATTTGCCTGTTTGCTTTCCTGATGATGCCCTGTAGCAGAACCAACAGCCGGCTAGTCGCATCATGAGCACTGTGCCATGTAGCCTTGGATACCGCTGTGCATGTTTGGAGGTAATGGATTGTGGAAAACCGTGTGTGCAGTGAACATGAGCTTGATCTGTTTGTGTGTAGGGCTGAGTGATTTGTTAAAGAAATCTTTATTGTAATTAATTAAAAAAAAAATTATTGATTCAAAGAAAATGGCACAACACATACACACACCAAATCAACATTTAACTTTTAACCCTCACTAATATCCTTCCCCAAACACCAGCTCCACCCAACCCCAAAGAACACCCCTGTGGTCACATAAAATAATACACATACACACAAACATGCATAATTAAAATAAACTTCTCTCTCCTTATCCCTTCCCCGAGAGTCCCCCAAAACCGTCAAATATCTGTCCCCCAACCTTCTACCTGTCATTTCCTCAAAAGCCACCACCCTCCCCATCTCCGCACAGCACTTCGGAAATGGTGGCGCTCCATCAGACTTCCAACCCCTTAAAGTAATTTGTTGGCAAATCATCATGCTAGTCAATTTATTATATATTTGTCCCCCAAATTTATAACTGCCCAAAATACAAATTCGGGGCCAAAGTAAAATTTGAGTGCTCAAAACGTCACAAATTCTAAATTGGCCTATAAAACACAGTGGTGACACACATTTTAAATCTTGAATCCATTCATTGCATTGCATTGGTCACTACGGTGTCTGTCTAAACCCATACGTAGATAGGCCTAGAATAGAATATTGTGAAAAATATAAAATGTTGAATAACAGGAAGGCTTTTTTATTTTCTTGCGTTGGCATTTTTGCCCCAAGCCCTGGTTGATTTAACCTACGTTTCAACACACAAGTTATAAATGCACCATTAAGGCCGTGGGGCAGCTGTGGCTCAGGTGGTAGAGCGGGTCAGCTGCTAATCGCAGGGTTGGCGGTTTGATTCACGGCTCACACATGCCGAAGTGTCCTTGGGCAAGACACTGAACCCCAAGTTGCCCCCAATGGCAGGCTAGTGCCTTGCATGGCAGCTCTGCCGTCATTGGTGTGTGGGTGATTGGGACACTGTGTAAAGCACTTTGGTAACCTGTAAAGAAAAAAGTGCTATATAAGTTCAGACCATTACAACAAATAGCAACATTTACTTTTTAACTATTTAATAATAAAAAAAAATAATAATAATAACAAATATCTATAATAAAAAAAAGATTCCCTGTAACAAATTAAATGCAACACAGGGACTTTTGTTTTTGTGACATACAAACCACTGAATAAGTTAATTGAAAATAAATTTTCAAAAGAACCGATTCAGATGTAAATATTGAATGTATCGTAAATATTAAATTGCCCAGTGGCATGTTGAAGGTGTGATTTTTCACATTGTCTTTGGTTGTGGCCTCTTCTGATCTCTTCCACCCTTAATATATTAGATTTGAAATTTTTCACTCTATTCCAGATTTGACTGGATATCTCATCGCCATGGCCACAGGTTTCACCTCTTTATTTTTCCCATTTGCTCAAAGCTGGTCAGGAAGTGTGAGATCATTCTGGAATGTTTTTTTCATTTCTGAGAAGGAAGTGGAAAAATCTGAGCTTAAATGCACAACATGCATTCTCTTCCCTCTGTTTCTAGCCCCACAAATTCAAGTGAGGCTCATTCCAAGATTTATTTTTCACATTTAGAGGATCAGGGCTTTTTAAATATTTAGGCATAAAGACTTTTTTAATGTCTTTTACTAGGGCTTGCCTGTGTGCACTGTGTGATAGTGGAAATGTGTCAACCAATAGAGGTTTTGATATATTGTGTATTCCGCAGTAGATCTTTGCGTAGCTATCAATGGGCAGGTCTGATTTGTGTTATTTACATGTGAGAGCAACAAAGGAACATGGAGTGTTCTGGAAATACGGAGTGGGAAGTGTGCCAATGAAACTTTTTGTAATTTGCTGCATTATAGTATAGAATTAAATGTATAAATAAATAAATGTCACAGGTGTGTGAATATTGTCCGTTTTACGATGGCTTCAAATGTTTAATCCTCATCCGAAATAAGTTAGAACTCACAATCTTATGATATATGTTTTAATATTTTGAGTCTTCGTTTTTAACTAAAGTGTTTGAACTGTTGCCAGACTTTCATTAATTTGTTTTGAATAATCACCTTTTGGTTTGCATCCAAACCCCAAGGACAAAATAATCAAATGAGACAAAGCAGGTTTCATTTGTAAAGTATTTAATTCACTTGATTTGCCAAAATTGGGCATTCCTACATTTTTACGAATTTCCATAAAAATGTTAGGCCTATATTGTGATTGTATAGTTTACCATGATATAAAATGACTGTGAAATACTATTTTGGTCATACTGCCCTGTATTTTTAGCAATTTCTTATGTGGCTCCTAAATAAGCTGAAAATGTTTGGTGTGTTTGTGTGTGTGTGTGCCTTTAAGTAAACTCTTGCCATTGACTGGTGGGTGCGGGTGTGTTTTTGAGGCTGTTGTAGATCCAGGGCCTGTCAGTCGGGGTTGCCTTGGCAACGGTGTCGGTGGGTGTGCTTGCATGAAATGTCTCTGGTGGGCTGGAGAAGACTTGACGGCCATGCTGCTGCTGTATTCCATTAGAGCGCAGTACTGTAGCAGCACACCAACCTCTAACGCCGCACATACTGAAATCTGAGAATGTCAGAATGTGAGTGTGGTTTCAGTAGAAGAGAGGGGCCAGTCAAGGAAACCACACTTGAAATGACAAAAAAAAATTCAGTGGCTGCCTCGCTTGACTGGTGTTTTTCTTATGTTATGTTTAATTTTTCATCCAATTAAATCATTTTACATATGGAGTGAGTGAGGGTTTAGAAGTTGCATTTTCTTACAGAAATGAGAAAGAGCTGTAATGTTCACTGGGTGTTGGAGAAAGTGTAATTAACTGTGACCTTGGAGCAATTTTTCGACGTATAGGTCTCTGCAGAACAATAATGGGTGTTTCTCAATCTTTGAGCATTTTCAAATAAGGATGGGCATTTTTCAACTGTCCAATGGATGTAGGGAATCTCAATGTAGTAATCGGTAGGCTTTTTCAAACCAGGATGGTCCTTTCTGAACTAGCCAATGGAAGTAGTGAAACTCTCACTGTAGTAGGCAAATTGTGTAAAGCGGTTGAAAAATACCCATCCCGGTTTGAAAATGCCCACCGATTAGAAAAATGCCTATTTTTGTTCTGCAGAGAGACACGTCTCAATTTTTCTATGAACCGTTTATATTGGGAAGGTGTCTGCAATCATGTGATCTCAATAAGGATTCTTAAAGGGATAGTTTACCAACAAAATGAAAATTTTGTATGTCATGTTGTTCCCAAATGACATACTTCAGTGGAATGCAAAAGGAGATTGTTAAAAGGAGGCAGAATGTTAGGGACTCAGTCACCATTCATTTTCATTGTCTAGACAAAAATAAATAAATAAATCCAATGAAGGAGAATGTTGACCGAGTTTATTTCCAACATATTTGTGTTCTATGGAAGGAAAAACAATCTTACAGGTTTGGAATAATATGAGAGAGGTCTGCAACCCAAGCCGGGCCTGGCGGGAACTGGGAAACCATTGGGTTTTGGTCCTGGCTTTGGTCAGTTTTCTAGTATGACTTCGGGTTCAGGTCAGGTTTGTAATTAATGAAAAAATAAACAGGCCTACCTAATTTGTTTCACGCACTCGCTTTCAAAGATGCGCAAAGTAATGGGCCGTTCACACCGAACATGTTTTTGTGTGCATCGGCTCTGTTTTTCTATGTAAACACATGCTGTATGGAGGTCCGTGTCAAATTTAAAGGAACTTTACGTTTCGAAAACGCATGTTGTGACACCTTGGTTCAGTTTCATTTGTTGCGCTGCATCTAGCTTATAGGGTCTGCCGTGCCTTGTATGTTTACTGTTACAATATTATTACATATGTTGCCTAGGATGCTTGCATAAAATGCTGCCAATTGCACCAACACTAACTGGGAGAAGAAATTAGAGTAAGCGATTTTGGGGTCTGGTTCGGGCTTAAAATCTGCCACGCAGACATAGTCTAGGAAACCGATCGGGTTTGGGTTTCATATTAAGGCCCTTACAGACTTCTACATATGATCTTTCTTCAATTATAAACATACTTCCAGGATCAGATTTTGCATTTCTTGTGCTGTTCATTACATGCATTTAATTTGAAGATCGTTGATTCTAGAACTTTTTGTGAGGTACTTCATGATTTTTTTTTCTTCTAAAGTTTAAAGTTTAGTCTGTCTAAAATACTGTCTGGGGGTTTAGCTGTGTAGTTTCAGCCTGTTTCTTTGGTAAATTTCAGTGCTCGCTGTTTGCCTGAGGGGAATTTGCGAGATGCTTACATCATTTGAGTATTTTGGAAGCTGTCCTGAATATTTTCTGAATGACAGCGCAGTCTGACACTGCAGCTTTTTGAGAGGGTTCTCATATCTTCACCAGAGGGGAAGAGATTGGATGTACACTTGTGCAAAGAGAGACAAACCCTAACTTTAATGCAAATGCATATTAACCATGATCTCATTCACACACTGAGCTACTAGCACACCCTTAAATACACATTATACTTGTACTTTATGTAGGTTACACTGAGTGATTCATTTATAAGGAATAATGTACAGTTTGTGTGTCCATTTCGGTCCTGATCGCCCCGTTTAGATTTATATTAGATTAGATTAGATTTATAATAACACACCCAAGCCAGGGTAGACGCCATATTTAATATGACATGAATGAAAACGAGGTTGTAAGAGAGAGATTTTGTCTGTATTAGAGAGAGAGAAGTATAGTCCGTTCTGTTGTCTGTATTGTCATTGGCCATGCCTAATTTTCACATCCGATGTTTTTAAGTTTTTTTGGAACTCCACCGACATCACAAGTAGAAAAAAACCTATAAAATGACTTGTGGTTATTTCAAACACCTGGCACAGTGTCATTGGCACAATGTATTGGTGTGCTATAGCCTACACAGTTCCCAGGAAATCAGTTGATTTGATGCAAAAACATAAGATTATGCCTGTTGCGTGACTTAAGCGCATTGGGATGTTCAAATGAAAGCAGAAATAATGAAGCTTGTAAACCACATTCTCTTGTAAACTAATCAAGCCACACTTCCGGTTGTATCGCATCAGTTTTCACGTGAACATGCCAACATGCTTGTGCCACGTGAGAGGCTGCATGAACTGATTCCCCTCATGGACACACATTGGAGAGCAACTGGAAGTAAACTATTATAGTGAAAAGGACCTAAATATTGATCTGGTTTTCATCCAAAATTATCGTATCTCTTTAGAAGACGTTCATTTATCCACGGGAGTCGTATGGATCATTTTTGCAATGATTGTCTGTATTTTTTGGAGTTTTAAAGTACTGATCATCATCCATTGCATTGTATAGACTTGCAGAGCTGAGATATTCTTCTAAAAATCTTTGTTTGTGTTCAGCAGAAGAAAGTCATACACATCTGGGATGGCGAGAGGGAGTAAATGATGAGAGTATTTTCATTTTTGAGTGAACTATCCCTTTAAAGTGTTGGACTTCCTTTGGTAGCTATCGCAGTTGCAAACTTTTCAAACCGCAATTTTTGTCAGTTTATACAAGTCTTGCAGATCCTTCCAAGCATTGTTAAATTGGACTGTTGGAATATGTGAATGGCATGTTCAGGTCTTTTTATTGATTGATTTAAAGTGGAATCATGTTTGGGCCTTGGCTGGGCAATCATGTACAGTGTGTTCATATTAGTGTTGTGTGCTTTGCGTCATTGTCAGGCTGAAAGGTGAATTTTCAACCTGTACACCTAAGGGTGTACAGTCCACAGCTAATGGTGTGCTAAAGCCCAAAGTATACTTGGTGCATCCACGTGGCCTGACGCGCCAGCCAGATTTTCTCGACACGCGCATGCAGTCATCGTCTGTGTGCATCGATGGGGCATGTGGCGGCCATTGACTCTACTAAAAGAGTGTCGCAAACAAGTTGTAGTGGGCATGCATCAAACACGTTTGAGTCACTCACAGCCAGACGAGTATACTCGCAGGCAATGCGGTCGATCTGGCATGAGCCGATAAGGAACACACATATACAAAGTATACCTGGGCCTTAACTGTTATGGCTGCCCCAAAGCTGCATAGATCATTAAGCGGAAGAGTGTTAGCAGTGGTTGGAACAGTCCAACACAAAATGTGTTGGGGAACATGATTCAATCTTTACATTTTAAAGTACCCCTGTCTAAAATATTCTGGTTCTGGTACGGATTGTGCAGTCTTGCTATTATGAACTGTTGTTTTAGTGTCCTAGATGTTTACTCTCCCAGAGTGGCCTAGTCAATGTACAGACCTCAGTGCAATTGAGCATCTGTGAAATTACTTGCATTCTCCACCACACTTGATGGAACTTGAGCTATGTTGACTAAAAGAATGAGGAAAATTTCCTGCATCAAGATTGTAAGGCTGATTGAGGGGGCTTTCACACTAGCACTTTTGGTGTGCACCCCGGTTCGAATGACGTCAGAGTTCGATTCGTTTGGATGATGTGAACTCTGTCTTCCGAACTCGGGTGCGCACCCGCAAACCGTACTCTGGTCCGCTTAAAAAGGTGGTGTGGGGTACGGTTCATGTGAACTCCAGTACGGTTCGCTGCTGATATGAACGCAATCGAACCAACCCACGGAAGTGAACCGCTATTGATGACGTATAATGTGGTCGTCAGTCTCACACGCGTCACTTTCAAAATGAGCGGAAAGGGTTTACTTTCGTGCGTGGTGCGTGCGTGTGTGTGTGCGTGCGTGTGTGTGTGTGTGTGTGTGTGTGTGTGTGTATACACTTACCTTGACGAAAAGCGGGATTGACGCACACGCACTGCAAGCAGAGAGATGATTTCTGCTTGCCTTCGCAAAAATTGTCTTCGGCGGACAGCCTGCTGTCTTTTGAACGATTTCAGTATTTTTGCGGCAGACAGACGCAAGTATGTTTCTGTATCTTGATGTTGAAAACAAAACCAAAGGTTAAAAAAAAGAATAAATGTGAACCGAGCAAGTCTATTCATTGAATTTTGACGCCTTTTCATTTCGCGGTTATCAAGCAACACGATTACGCACCAGCTGCAGCTTGATGACGCAAGCGTACCGCGGTTCGGATACAAATATATAATGTGAACACAGTCCATCGGGGGGAGGGGGGAGCAATCGAACTCTGGTTCGGAACAGGCAATCGAACCAAGTGTGAAAGCCCCCTCAGACTAAGACTAATCCAAACAGACCTGCAGCTTTAACTGCAATAAGTGATCCTTCTAAATATTAACTTATTCATAAAACCATGTGTTATGGTCTAATTCTAAACAAATTACACCTATCTGGATTGGAGTACATTGTGTTAATGATTGAGTGACAAAAGAATAAAGAAATATAAATAATATATAAGATATTTCGATATCCGATTACATTGTCAACCCCCCTGCCAAGGGTCAGTGAATTGTTTTGCTTTATTGATTTTGGTTAAAACATTTTATTAATTTATTGAAACATGCAAAATAAATACATTTCTAAATTCAAATGGCACTTTAAACAAAAAGGCAAAAAAATTACGAAGTGATCAAAAAATCATATTTGACCATCTCCCCAAATCCAAACATTTACTGTCTCCAACAACTCCATTTGCCATCACCCAAGCATCCGTCAACACAACAAATGGACAATTTCTAATAGCCTACAGATTAAGAACTAAAGCCATTTATAAATGTAAAGAACATAATAATCAAAATATATAAGATGAATTAATAATGCTGCCAAATGTGTTCTTATCGAATTTGTGTTTGGTAATACAGTTAATGCTGCCTAAAGAAAACAAAATGTTTAGGTTCAAGGTGAACGTGTCTTGCATTACATTATAATTCAATCGCTTTCGTGTTTGTTTTATACAAAGATATATATTACTGAACCTGCAGAGTTACCCGTGTGGAAATTAAATGAAGTAAACTCACAGCACTTCCCATCCCCTGATGATTGGAGATGATTTTCAGCATTCCCACAGACAATATTATTGACTGAGAAAAAGAGTGAAAACACTATACATGCACTTGTTCCACATGACAGGCTCGTGCTGTACACCTCTGAACAAACAGTGAATCAGACACGAGCATTGACGGCTTTTGTCTGTTCTTAAAAATATAATAAAGCGCGTCTTTGTGACTAACGGCATTTCTTGTCCTGTTGCGGGTAGATAAGCAAAATTACCCATGCACAAAATGCATTTGGACGAGGAGCTTGCAAACTCTATATAGCCTCCTCATATTTTGCGGGTGGTGGATGCTAGTTTCATACCCTGGCCACTGTTTAATATATATATGGCAACTTCCCAGATCAGTGGTTTTGCCATTTCTAGATATTGTCAATCATCATCAGTTCAATATCGGCATCGGGATCTTCATAAGACATTGTCGATATCTGATAACATCGTCATATCGCCCAGCCCTAATGTGTGCGTGTGTATAATAAATTATATATAAGCAAAAAAGACAGACTAGTGGTTGGTTGTATGATTCCTCCACAAGGGATGGAGCCAAATTCTTTGCTCCATCCATTGTCTTGTATTTCAGAGATGCATCCCGTAAAAATGGTCAGTGCCACCACAATGACTCACTCTAGTGATTGTGTTCCCAGTGTGATGTTCTGGTGCAGACCACAAATTCTTCCAGCATACTGTTAAGTCTATCACATGCCTCCATCCAAGGTTTTGTATGACGACTTGTTTTCAGCAAACTGTCCTCTTGGTTGCCTTCAGTGTAACTCTTCAGTTAGTTTTGGAGGATGTCCACATTTTCTCACTTTATAATGGTGAACTTCACTGTGTTTTGGCAAATAAGCAGTGCCTAGTAAATGTTACTTTGTTCTGAGCCTGATTGATATTTTTTGAGAACCTTGTCTTCGATGTGTTGAAAATGGTCTTCACTGTAATAAGGTAGGATGAACCAGTAGAAAACTGACAACCGGTATACATTTTGGATTATCGTCTCTATTGCATTTACACAAAATCGCCTGAAGAGAATTTATGTAAGAGGAAGTAGCTCTCATTTATAAAGTATTTAGTTCACTGACTGGATTGTTAGACATTACAATATGGTGATATTTTTATTTATTTATTGTTTAGAAACAATTTACTATATCGTTATCATGATATACAATTATTCATATCTTGATCAAATATTTTGGTCATAAACATGTTTGCAAACAGGTGGGTTTCAAACAAGTATGTACAGTTGAAGTCAGAGGTTTACATACAACTTAGCCAAAAGTTTTTCACAATTCCGGACATTTAATCGTAGAACACATTCACTGTCGTAGGTCATTTAGGATCACTACTTTATTTTAAGAATTTAGTAGACAGAATTATTTATTTAAGCTTTTCTTTCTTTCATCACATTCCCAGTGGGTCAGAAGTTTTCATACACTTTGTTAGTATTTGGTAGCAAATATGTGGGTTATTTTTGGTTTTTCTGGACATTCCATTTTGACATTTACCTGGAATATGTTTTTAATTAAATGGTCTATTTTGTTGTTTTTCTAGACCCTTTTTTCTGGAGGTGTATTTCAGACATGGTATATTTTGATGGTTTGTTTTTTGGATTTACCTTTTTTACTCTTTACATTTTGTATGGATTTTTATTTGATCTGGGTGTGGTTTATTTGGATGTTTTTCTAGACATTACATTGTTCAGTTTTTCTGGATATGATGTTTTTAGATATTTCTGGATGTATTGTATTTTGACAGTATTCTGGACATGGTGTATTTAGATGTCTTATTGCACATTACATTTAAGTCTGTCAGGACATATTTGTTTTTTTACATTTTCAGGATGTTAAATTGGCTTCTTTGGCTTCCCTGATGTAGTGTATTCTGATGTTTGCCTGGACATGGTGGATCCTGACGTCTTTCTAGACGTTTCATTTTTTACATTTATCTGGATATTATATTGATGTTTTTCTGGACGTTGTGTTTTTTGCATTTTGCCTTGGACATTCATATTTTTGTGACTTTGTGTTGTTAATTTATTAGAGTTAACTAAATAACTAGAAGCTGTCTTTGCTAGCTGGCTTGATCTAAACCTTTTTTTTGTTTTCTTTTTGCTGTACAGTGTGGCCAGGGGCTGTGAGGGCTCCTTGGGGAGACTCCAGACTAGCCCACACAGAGAATGCTGGAGGTGCAGGAGGAGAGACCAGCAGCAGCACCAGCCACGGCAACCTCCACAGCTACTGGAACCACAGGAAACACTTCTGGCAGGAAGGAGAGGGCCAAGGAACGGCAGGAGGAGGGCCAGGACTGCAGCAGCCCTGTCGCAACCCCGAACACAGGGCCCCGGAGCACCCGGGCCAAAGCCACGCCCACCACTACACACACACACTCCCATACACATAGACACACCTCCAGTCCCCACCAGCACTCTACTGCTCCTGCCTCTGTTGCACTGGGACTGACGTCAATGCATTCCAGCAACCCCAAAGTGAGGAACTCTCCATCGGCTAACACTCAGAGGTGAGAGAGCTGTACGTGTGTTCATATGAAGTATTCCATAACTGCCTTGTTCATTACTTTCAGATTTGGACTCAACAAAACATTCATTTTACTTTCACGTCATTCTGTAGATTCTTTAAATCTATAATCCGAGTAGTTGAGCATCTGTGTATAGTGGCTTTGTCACTTTACAGAGAGCATTCAATTTGCATATTGTTTAAATGAGAGCATTAATATGCATTTCTATATAATGCTGGAAATAAAATCAGATGAATCAATTAATTGAAGAAATAATTGTAAGATTAATGGTTTGTAAAAAAATAGTGGTTAGTTGCATACCTAGTTTTACAGTATGTGTTCAATGTATTAACAAATACATTAAAAAAACATTTAATATGAAAGCAGTAAGCTAAAGAGGTTGTGCATGCGTTCCCAGGGCTCCAGACTAACAGTGCAATTAAACTTTGCAGAGGTCGCACTGGTATGACTACAAAGTTGTCCGACTCTCTGATTGTGCACTGTCGGTTTTTGTTGCGCATGAGAAAAATCAAGTGGCAAACGTTCAAACCTCAAAAGGAAACCGCTCTGTCAAAGCGGCTCAAGGCTCAATGGACAGATCAGCGCAAAGACGTGCATTTACACGTGGACCAGTCTTGAGTGCTCCGCTGCACAGGTCATCACAAACAGCGCTTCGAAAAGCACAGGCTGGGTCGCAGATTCGGCATTGATTATTTGTTTAAAACCTCAAAAATGATTAAACTAGTATTAAATCATATTAAAGGGCCCCGACATTCTAAACAGCATTGAAAAGGTATAAAGGAGAAATCTGTACCATGAACAGACAAAGGCAATTAATCCAGCAAAGGCTTTTAATCCACACATCACCGACATTAAAAAATATCAATATATCGGGGAGCTGAGGGAATACAATATCATTTCGGAATGTGTTTTTCTTATGAAAAATGGCATAATTTGTTTTACTATCCATGTGAATATCATGGTTTTACCTTTGGTTACTAGAGTCTTATTGTAAATACCACATCTTGATGAAAAGAAACCGTGAAAGAAAATCAATTACCGCTGTGTGACACTGCGACACAAAATCCTTCTCAACAGTATATTAAAGCCGGGGTGAAACTAGCCAGTTCAAAATGACTTATTTTCGCCGAGGATGTCACAGACCTACGGGATGTTGTGTTTGAGGTCTCATTCACTTCAACCTGAGTTCTATGGACTCACGCACCAGCAGCTCATTTGGACATTCTCTCTGCTTCCCTTGAGCGTGTGAACAAAAAATGGTAATGACTGAATTTTGATGCAATTCATAAAGTAACTTTACCCTGAGTATTTGTGATTTCTTTACTATGCCCTTAAGATTTGTGATAGAAAGTGTATGTCCATACAGCTTCAGTGAGAGAATTAGGTACGCTCAATAAACAGACAGTTCCATCTGACTATTGTAACATCTGCTTTTATTGTCATTTATAATCATTTTAATGTATGAGTATCATGCTGTCGCTTCGCGTCTGGTTAGGAAATCCCAACCCCCACCGCTCTCTTGTTCGTCTGGAGCCCTGGATCCAGTGAGTTTATGCAAGGGCGATATTTGGCACAATGTGAAGCAGAAGCACCCTTTCCATATATCCTTATTGCACCCCATTTTGTATATGTTTGAAGCAGTTGTCCTAGGCAACTTAAAAGTGACATACTTTTTAGCTTTTTTTGTTTTGTTTTTTTAGCTTTTGGCATTTTACTGTTTGTTGGAAAACATTTTACATTGTGCTTGTGGAGCTTTGGATCACCAAAAGCAGGGTCCCCATGGTCATGGGAAAATTGTAAATGTCAGGAAATTTCAGAATTGTTCTTTCCAGACCTGGAAAGCGGTGAAAATGAATAAAATAGTTTTAAAAAAGTAATAGAAAAGTCATTTGAAATTTTTGGCAATATAATTTTTTAAATTTATTTTAAGTTTTATTTGCTTTAATTTTAACATTTTAAATATATCCTCAGCGTGTAAATGCTGTTTGTGAGTGCTCTCTTTTTTTAAATGATTTTCAAAAATGGTTTAGGAAGTAACCCTGTAAAACATACTGTGAAGCTGCCATGGCCTGTGTAAGTGCAGCCTCACTTTTGGAAAGCTTAACATGCCAAGCATCCAGGGCCGGTACTATGATGTGGTATTCAGTGGGGCACTTGAATGTTTGGTGGTGGAGTGGGGGGCCATTCATTGTTTCGCCATCACTCCATCGTGTGCCTAGATGTTTTGCTGTTAGTCAGGGCCAGGGCATCAGAGGTTTTGGGGAATCGGATTGCCCCAGAATCAGAAGTGCAAGATGTAATTGCTGGTGAACAACACAAAGGTGGAAACTACAACAGTGGATGTGCACATCAAGAGCATATGTATGAGGAGCTCAGGAGGTACCTGCATTTGTATAACTCGAGTCTGAAAGACTATAAAGGCCTCTGATTCTAAACTCCTGAAGAGAAATAGTTTAGTATCTAATAACATGGATGTGCCCAACCGCATGTGTATGCGCAGTCAAATGGAGTATACTTTTAAAGGCTGAACGTTCAACTCAATGCATACGCTTACAGTTCATATCAAAACTGATGAATACTTTGGGCTTAACTCAAACATGTCAGGCTACAATCCTATCAAACTATTGCCAGCCTCACCATTGGCGTGTACCAGGTTTCCTTGGTAACGGGCACTGTGGACTCACGGCTTTGGATGAAGGCTAGCTTTTGGGAGATCTGGTCTGATAAGTTTTTATTAAATATTAACTTGGCACTCTGTCAATAGACAGCTGGACTAGGACATAAATTCACTTAAGAGTACTGTAATTGCATCACCAGTGTGTTGTCAAGATTTCCCTTCTATTATTGAATGACACCTTTTCAGGGTGTGGTGGCTGCAATCGGCCAGTCAGCTGCAAAGAGCATGGATATGACTCGGCTGTCTGGGTTTCTGCACATTGTTCTACATGTTATGGCAGGTTTTTTACTATAGTGAGTTATGGTCATTCTTTCTGCCATAAAATATTTGTATTAATATTTTTTGCACATTTGTATAATTTCCTACAGTACAATTAAAGGAATATTCTGGGTTCTGTACAAGTTAATCTCAATTGCCAGCACTTGTGGCATAATGTTGATTACTACAAAATTACATTTTGACCTGTCCCTCCTTAAAAAAAATCTGGGTTACATTGAGGCACTTACAATAGACGTGAATGGGGCTAATCTGTAAGCATTAAAAAACTCACTGTTTCAAAAGTATAGCAACAAGCTGCCATGACGACGTAATGTCTTAAATCCTAAAACGGCTAATAAAATTATGATTTAAACAACTTTACAGTTTAAATAATACACAAGTTTTAACAGAATTAATGTAAGTGCTTTTATAAAATGATACGTTTCACATGTCTGCCTTTTTTAGTCTCTCCAAAAACTGTCCCCATGTGGTTCCATGATTAAGTGCCTCACTTTAACCATTATTTGCAAGTTTTTTTTATTTTTTTTTTATAGGAAAAGGAGGGATGGGTCTAAATTTAATGAGATGTCAGAACCGTCACTTTGAGGTGCTGGACAAAAGTTAAATGTAGTTTCTATCACAAGACAATAATAAAAACAAACAGTCCAATGTCACTAACAATGCATTCAAGTTGCATATTTTATCAGTGCAGCCATTCCTGGGAATTGAACCTCATGACCTTGGCGTTGTTAGCTCCATGCTCTACCAGCTGAACCACAAGAGTGATATTTGATGACGAATTGTGATATCATAAATTAGCTGACAATACCCAGCCCTATTCTAAGGCTGAACCTTTGACAAATAGTTGTTGCCAAGACACAAAATTAAACCACTTTGAATGGTAGCTTTTGTATAAGCAGTGTTTCTGTCTTCATTCATTGATGTAGATTTCTACTAATGTTTGTTATTAGTGAAAACTGAAAGCACATTGAGGTCTGGGTCATCTGATCACCCTTATTTCCCATTTTTCTCTCTCTCTCTCTCTCTCTCTCTCTCTCTCTCTCTCAGCAGTCCGAAATCCAAGCAGGAGGCCATGGTTAGGTCGCCACCCGTAATGTCCCCCTCCAGCGCTGCACAGATGGACTCCAAACTGCCCAACCAGGGAAAGCAGGGGGGTGCCGCCAGCCAATCACAGCCTTCCCCTTGTGACCCTAAGTCACTGAGTGGAAGCCACACCCCCAAAGGTCCCCAGGGCCCAATAGGGAGTATTGGACTCAAAAATGGACAAGGCCTAAGTTCAGGCAATGGGGCGAAAGGCAAGATTAAGAGAGAGAGAAGCACTTCAGAGGAGTCATTTGAACAAAGGGATACAGGAACACCCAGCAATGAAGGGGACCAGAAAGGTAAAATGAATAATTGTGGTGTTTCACCTGCATATTATCAAATGTAGATTTGTGAAGCAGAATCATGGCTTCATAAAATGTCATTTATGAGAGGGATGGCTTGACCACTGTCGTTTTAGATGAAATGTGTAAAACCACACAAGAGGACCACACAATTTGCCTCACTGGTGTAAATTGATATTAAGATGGTGGTCTACAATTATTTTCAATGGGTAATTCTTAAGTTAGTACTCTCAATCTTTGCAAAATTTCAAGTTATTTATTGTTACAGAACCTAACTCTAAAGACATGAAAATTGTCTGATTTATATTCCAATAATAACCACAAAATAAAATAATATCCATGATGAATATAAAGGTCATAAAATTGTAGAAGTCATTAGGGCACAGGGCCATGGGTATCTCAGCGAGTAAAGACGTTGACTACCACCCCTGGAGTTGCAAGTTCGAATCCAGGATGTGCTGAGTGACTCCAGCAAGGTCTCCTAAGCAACATAATTAGCCCAGTTGCTAGGGAGGGTAGTCACATGGGGTAACCTCCTCATGGTCGCTATAATGTGGTTCGCTCTCGGTGGGGCGTGTGGTGAGTTGTGCATGGATTACGCAGTGAATAGCGTGAAGCTATGTCTCCACGGTAACGTGTTCAACAAGCCACGTGATAATATGCGCGGGTTGATGGTCTCAGATTTCGAGGCATTACGCCACCACGAGGACTTGGAACACATTGAGAATTGGGCATTCCAAATTGGGGGAGGGGTCATTCGGGCACAAATGGCAGTTTTTGTATTGGTTTTGCTAGTCTTTTTGTGATTCATTAATGCCATGCTGTATAATTATATTACTGTATATTCTGGTCCCACATTCTGTTTGCTTGTTCCTGATTTACAACATTACAAATTTCCACACGGAATTACCATTTTATGACCGATGCTGCATACACAACATATCCCATGGATCACACATTTTCGCTGTTTCCCTCTGGTGTGTACTGTATGTGTGTGCTTGCATGTTCAATCGCCACCTCAGGGTTGCGCTAAGGGCTGTAGAAGTGCATTAAGACATCCACACCCCTGTATGTCTACTGGTGGGAGCATCACTCTTGGGTGTTTTACTTTTTTCATGGCTAATTGACTGCCTGAGGTACAGTACATAAAGCATGTTAAAGACTGTTATGACATAAACACAAATATATTCAACACATCTCTTGATATGTTTCAAATGGTGATGTTTATTTATAAATAAAAACCTACATGTCCAGTTTTGTATGACTGAGGAGCGCAAATCTGGATAACCAGCCTGTTTGGTTTCCTTTTGTGTACTGATGCGCTTGTATGCACACAAGGAAACAGCTTGTTAGACTGTTTGGTGTGTGGGTGTTTGTATTTGTTCAAGCTGTTGATTGTTTGCTCTTGCCGTTTGTTTGAGCAGTGTGTGTTTTCTGTACACAGGAAGTCGTGTCATATCTCCTCTCTTGACCCCACTCTATCCCAACTTTAGACTTTGTGTTCAGAGAACTAACCATTGTAACAGACCGGTTCTCCTTTACTCTTAGTTGCCTACATGTGTTCTTTCTTTTGTGTGCAGAATATTTCTCAAGTAAAATCTTTAGGTAAAGCAGTTTGTGCCAATTTCAAAACCAATTGAAACGGAACACTGTTCAAATAGGCCATATTTGAATTACCATATGCTATGTTTTTATGAGCCCTGCATGTTTGTGTGTGGTTTGAGTAGATGATAAATTTTACCCTAAATGTAGAAATAATGTAAGTGTGAACCTGATTTCTGTGTGAAAATATACAAATACACACACAAATATGTATGTGCACGGTTAGTGAATGAGACCAAATAACAGTAGTTATTGTAAGGGTAGTTATTCCTGTCCTGCACCATATTCATGCCAATGTTGAGTACAGTTTATAGTGTTACACAGCCAGTGTTTACATATTTTGTAGAAATCATCCTACGAATGGCTGAAAGCAATTAATAAGACTAAGCCTATTCTGGAACTACACACTGCCATTGGTTATGTTGTATTTTATGTTCTCACTGTGTTTGAGAAACAACCTCACACTTCAGCAGCAGTGTGCCACCTCATGAACATCACCATAATATTTCTGTTTCTCTTCTGCATCTTTGTAGAACTGGGCAGTAGAGCAAAAAGGTTATGTGTTGGAGAACGGCGACTGCCCTACAGTGGTGCGGATTGGTGTTCAGGGGGAGAGAGTGATGAGGATGACACAGGATTCTTCAGTACGTACTATTAATATTTGTATTTTCCTAACATTCCGTTTTTTTTTTTTTTTTGGTATTTATAATAAAATGTTTATACTCTAAAGTGCTACATTATCTTAATTGAAAGTTTTTGTATAAAAATCCTAATGACAAATATTATTGTATCATGGCTGCACCATCTATATTCCGATCAAGCATGTAGAGTTACTTGCAGTATTACAGAGAGGAATGCAATGAATAATTCAATTTGTGCACCAATGAAATGTAGTCAAGTCTTGCTGGTGTACTCTAGTCAATAAAATAAAATTGCAGTGTATTTCAATATTGCAAAACAGAAGGAATAGCAATATCCACCTTATTGTAACCTGTGCTCTGTAATATCCAAATTTGTTTATCTACTCAGACTGTAACTCTACAGACATAAAGCCCGATCCAGGGGCTCTTTCTGCCTCTACGCCTACCCACAATACATTTGCAGGACCGAACACAGCATCTGAACTGGGAAGTGGGCAGAAACCTGGGTCAAAGTTTGTGTACGTCTTCACCACAGAGATGGCCAACAAGTAAGACTAACCTTCTTTCGTAAGTGCTGGTAAAACTTATAACAATGGTATAACAATTTGGTAAAATTTATAACAATGTTTTTTGTCAAAGCATGAAAGCCAACTTTGCTTCTCCCTCCCTCCTTACACGGAGGTCCATTTTTCCTTTTTTGCTGAGTTAAGAAATGAAAGAGTAGAAAGTGGTAAAAGATGGAAGTGTTTGAGCACTGATAGTGACATTTTTGTCTAAACTAGAAAGACCTTTTGATGGCAGCTAGTAGGATACCAAATATTATTTAGAGGATGTGTCAAACTCTGTCGGACATGCTGTGGCCATAAGGAGAGTCTCCCACAGAGCAGTGCCATTATTGCTCTGCCATCACACTAGATGAGACTGAGCCCAGTGTCAAAGTCTTCTGTTTGTTTGTTCATGGTAAAAACTAGTCTGAATTTTTATATGGTCAGCTGCATTGACAGGGTACAAATTGGCACTTTAAATGGTAAGGATTGCCTTATAATGCAAGGTGCATTTCTAAATGGTAAATTAGACATTAGCCTCATGCAAGACTGATGTTTTTCATTATTAACAGCTTTGCAAAGCTTTGACTGTGTATGTGTCTGTATTTTCTTCCCATCACAGAGCTGCAGATGCAGTCATTACAGGACATGTAGAAAACATCATCACTTACCATATGAATAATATCTCTAACAGCAAGGGTGGAAAGCCCCAACTACCCCTGGTAAGAAAAATAAATCACTTAATTAAAATATTTGCAACTAAATGTCAAGATTGTTTGAGCCACATTTAAAAAAAAATATATATATAAAAAAAAAAAATTGTGTCTCTGTTTTAGAACAATCAGATTGGATCCATTAGAAGTGACACCAAACAGGGAGGTCCATCCCAGCAACATCCTCCATCTCACTCCAGTGATCAGAACCTCCAAGCAGCATCTAAAGTAGCGCAGACAGGCCAGCAGCAACAACCTCAAGCGCAACCCACCCAACCTCAGCAGCCAACCCAGGGGGCCAAACCGTCTAGCCTCCCTCCAGACAGTGCATCTTCAGGAGCTATGGACTCTAAGAGCCTCCGTAGTAGTAGCCCGCAGGATGTTTCTGGATCCCATGAAAGTAGTAACTCTGCTGGGACACCTGGTAGCCAGGCCTCCAGCCAACCTCTCACTGCTGGCCTTCAACAGAGCTTCCCATCCCTGGATCTGCCTAAAGGAGCAGATGCTAAGCTCACAGCTCAGCACCACCAGCAGCTGGCTCATGAGATCATGTCTAGTATGGGGGAAAATTCTGAGGGCCTTTCCCAAGAGCAGCTGGAGCATCGGGAGCGTTCCTTACAGACTTTACGTGATATACAGCGTATGCTCTTCCCAGATGACAAGGACATGGCTTCCATGGGACAAGGGAACATGGGTGTACCTCCAACCAATGCGGCAATGATGGATGGAGGACCTAAGAAACCAGAACAAGGGCCTCTCCAAGCCATGATGGCTCAGTCACAAAGCCTTGGAAAGCCTGGTGGTCCAGGAGGACTGCGTCCAGATGGACCCCCCTTTGGTCCGCCTGGTCCTCGGGACATGCCCTTCTCTCCAGATGATCTTGGACCTCCTCCTCAGGGTCCAGGGCCTATGAACTCTCATCCAGGCCCTTGTGGAGAACATGGAGATCACATGACCCCAGAGCAGATGGCCTGGTTAAAATTGCAGCAGGAGTTTTATGAGGAGAAGAAGCGAAAGCAGGAACATATTCAGCATAGACCAATGGGGGACATGATGCTTCACCAGGGTGGACCTAGAGGGATGATGCGCGGCCCACCCCCACCTTACCAGATGAACCCTGGAGAGGTGTGGGGCCCTAGTGGTCCTGAAACATTCCCTGACCAGATGAATATGGGCCCCAGAGGGATGCATCCACACATGCAAAGGATGCCTGGCTTCCCTGGGATGATGAACCCTGATATGGAGGGAGGGCCTAATGCTATGCCCAGACCTGGTATGAACTGGCCTGATGATATGCCCAAAATGGGAGATGGGAGAGGGTTTCCACCTGGCCAAGGCATGTTTGGAGGTCCAGGAGGACGGGTGGAAAGATTCCCTAATCCTCAGTCTGTACAGGAAGCAATGTTCCATCAAGGCATGGGTGATAAACAAGGCATGGGTCTTCCACCTGGCATGATGATGGAAATGAACCGAATGATGGGTAACCAAAGACCCATGGAGCCTGGAAATGGGGGTGGCATGATGTTTCCTAGAATGCCAGGCGATGGTCCCATGAGCCCCTCATCCAGAATTGAGTTTGTAAAAGGTCTTGGCCGTGACATGGGTGAATTTGGCATGGGACCTGGAAACCTCAACGTAAACATGGGGTCCAGTCCTCAGATGATGCCCCCTAAGATGAGAGAGCCACCAATGAATCTTAGTCCAGAAGAAATAATGAAGATGAGGCAAAGTGTTGGACACATGCCTGATAATGTGGTAGCTCAACAAAGAATGATGCAGGGAGTGCCTTTTCCTGACCAACCCCATGCAGGAGACCTCAACATGGGACCCAACAGACAGTTCCATGGCATGGGTCCTCAAGGCCCTGGGAATCAAAGAGGTCCCAGAGTTGAGCCACCCTTTGGTCCTGACCAAAGAGGAAATGTGGGTGGGAATGGTCGTCTCAGTCACATGCCTCCTTTACCACCCAATCAGGCTCCCAACAGTGGAGGGCCTCCTCCTGGCCCCAGAAATATAGGTCGCAAACCCTCAGATCTGAGTGTCCAGTCCGGCCCTGCTAACTCACCCAATGTAAATCAGTTAAAGTCACCAACACTTCGGCAGGTCCAGTCACCTATGCTGGGCTCACCATCAGGTAACCTCAAGTCCCCACAGACACCATCCCAGCTGGCTGGCATGCTTAGTGGACCATCGGCTGCAGCAGTAGCAGCAGCCATTAAATCTCCTCCCATGATGGGGTCAGCAGGGGCATCACCCGTCCATATGAAGTCTCCCTCACTTCCTGCCCCCTCGCCAGGCTGGACATCATCACCCAAGCCGCCCATGCAAAGCCCAGGAATCCCACAGAACAACAAGCCTCCCCTTAGCATGACATCACCAAATATGATGGGCAGTGTTGAGCAAGGTAAGATGAAATAAAATCTTGCCTTTTACATGTGGCATTTTATGTGGAAGGAATCTTTGTTCAATGTCATGTTTTATTGTCAGGCATTGTGCTTGTATAATACTTTTATTGTTGGTAAATGCTGTTCCTCCCTTTCTTCCCCCTCTTCTTTCTCTTCACTTACCCTCCTCAGGTGGTAATCCTCCTCCTTCAGCTCCTCCCTCCAGTAGTTCCTCGAGTCAGCCTGGCTCCATCAATGTTCCAGGAAGTCTTCCATCCAGCAGTCCCTACACCATGCCCCCGGAGCCAACACTATCCCAAAATCCTCTTTCCATCATGATGTCACGTATGTCCAAGTTTGCAATGCCTAGTTCTACACCCCTTTATCATGATGCAATTAAAACTGTGGCCAGTTCTGATGATGACTCGCCACCTGCTCGATCCCCAAACCTACCATCTATGAACAACAACATGCCTGGTAAGATACAAAATGCACGAGTCGATGAAAATGCAGTGGTTTTTTGGAGTGGTTTAATTTCTTGGAGTTAATTTCCTTTTAGATCTCATAATTTTAATTTTCTTCTCTCTGCAGGAATGGGTGTGAATCATCACCCGGGTCACCCTCGAATGATGACACCCAACTCTTCTGTGCCCATGCATTCACTCAGCCCAATGGGGATGAACGCAATGGGCTCTCAGCCACTTTCCCATGGCATTCCAAACCAGATGCCCTCACCCAACCCCATGGGCCCCAATATGCCTCACTCAGGCATGATGCCCCATGGTATGATGATGAACCCAGTCTCCCAAGACCCTGGCATTGTTAACAACCAGATAATGTCACAAGGCCGCATGGGTCTTACGCACAGAGGACAGGGCTTTCCCCCAGGGCAGTCACCGCCACAGCAGGTACCCTTTCCTCACAATGGACCTGGACCCCAGGGTGGCTTCCCTCATGGGATGGGTTTCCAGGGAGAGGGGGGTCCACTGGGCAGGATGGGCAGTATGCCTCATGGTCCTGGTGGAGAGCTAGGTATGTGTAAACCTAACACTCCAGGAGGCCAGGATTTTAATAACATGTCGGGTGTCTTTAATGATACGGATCTACACGAGGTGATGCGACCTGGTGCCTCAGGTATCCCTGAGTTTGATCTCTCTCGAATTATACCTTCTGAGAAGCCTAGCCAGACTTTGTCCTACTTCCCTCGTGTTGGGGATGCCCCTGGTGGGAAGCCACCACATCCATCTGGCCCACCTGGCTTTCCTCAAATGCAGGGGATGATATGTGATGGCAACCCAAGGATGGGCCTCCCCATGCAGGGAATGGGAAGTCCTCCAGGCCCTGGACACATGGGGCCACAGGACATGCCCATGGGTAATCCAGGCCATAACCCCATGAGACCCCCGGGTTTTATGGGTCAGGGTATGATGGCGCCACAGCATAGGATGTTGTCTCCTGGCCAGCAGCCAGGAATGATGGGAGGCCCTGGAATGATGCAGGGCAAGGAAAGACAGATGTACAACCAACCTGGCCCTGTGGGCTCTCATAATATGATGATGTCACTACAAGGAATGAGTGGTCCTCAACAGACTATGATGATGTCTTCTCAGATGAGGCCTCGAGGAATGGCAGCAGATATGGGCATGGGATTTAACCCTGGCCCAGGGAACCCTGGGAATATAATGTTTTGAGCCTCCACTAAAGTTATGAACAACCTGGATACTGCGTAACCTGTGAAATAAAAACCTTCGTAAAGAATTACAAAAAGAAACTCTTTGTTCTTAAAGAGATGTGGAAACTGGGCCATATTTGTGCACATACACAGATGCCCACGCACCTGGGTAGAAAAAGGTTCATAGCATACATAGAAAGTGATGGGCGACCATCATTTTACACATGGCTGTGTTCACAGGGAATCTACTTCAATGGTAATGTAATTTAACAGGTAGAAGAAAGAGAGAAGCTAAATGTGCTTTCCTTAGTGTTGGGCTCAGGTCCGGCATAGTTTGGAATGGGCTTTTTGTCCGGAAACTTGGGAATATATATATATGGAATATTCAAGACTGACTTGTGTCAGGGATATTTGCTTGACATTGTTGATTTGATGCCACATATAAAGCCTACAGTAAACCAAGGATGAAAGTTTAAAGGCTTCATTGTGCTTTTCTACATTGGTGGAAACCAAGAAAGATTGTTGGAAATAAAATTCAAAGAACTGAAAGAACAGATGTCAAAATGGAAATAAGTCAAGAAACATTTTGTTACAAGGTGCACTGTCTTGGCTATATGTTTACATCTCATCGCATCACTTCCCTCCAGACAGGAAATGCTCTTTGTATGTGTGTACTGTACTTGTGTTGTTAAAGGGATTCTACAAGTGATTTCAATAGTTTTATTTTCCATCTTCATTTGTAAAAAGGGGGTGGGGGGGTTTGAAGTGGTTGGTTGTAGTCGATAGGTGACCCAACACCACCACAAAATACTGTGTACTGTGGGGCGTACAGTATATTTTAAATTTAATTTTCTTTGCTACTCCAGTGTATGATAAAAACAAACTAAGACCTCATACAGATCATAGTATTATTAAAAAAGCACAAACAAGAATTAACTGTAAAGAATAAAGTGTTTTTTCCCTCCTTTATTAAATTGTAGAGAAAACACTTTTGACAGTTATTAGGAGCCGTAATCAGATGTATGCAGTGTGGTCTCCTGTTCCTGTTTTAGAAACTTCTGTAAGTTGGTCTGGGTACAGGTGAGGGGTGACTGTGGAGGGGCATTTTTTAAAAGCCCATAAACCAGCACACAGTACTGCAGTGACGCTCAGGCTACTGTCAGTCAAGGACTGCAGTCAGGCAATATTGCTTTTTGCCACCACTACAGAATACAAGATTGTTTTTTTTATTATTATTATTGTTTGGCTGTGTACGGCTAGCTATATAGTGCAGGGCTGACAACATTTGAGCTACTGGAGGGTGGATTTTTTTTTAAGGAAACAAAACAGAAAAATGCTAATAGATTATCCTCTTGACCTGCCCCTCCTGTGTTGATGCTCGTCATGTGTAACTCCATTGAATTTGGTACTGAACCACTTCCTAAGGCTGGGCTGTGGTGTTGGATGACAAATAAAATATATTGTTTGGTATAAAGCGTCTCAATGCCTACGTGTATCTTATGTGTGTTAATGGTCTTCCTCTGCCCTCTAGTGGCAGTGTAGGTGCATTACTATTCATTAATGCTAGAGGAAACTTTACTGTTATGATTAAATATCTGGTAATGCCCCTTCCATTACTGTTTTTAGTTCTTGGATAGTATTTCCTGTAGGATTGGTGTATAGCATTTAATCCAGCGTTAGGGGTGGTGTAGTGAGTGGTTAAAGTTCTAGACTGATAACGCTTTACAAAAAGGTTTTGAACATTAATGTCTTTTAAGGCATTAGGCATCATTCTCTAACAATAAACATATATCCTGAAATGCTGAAAATAAATTCCTGTTGGATTGGGGTGGTGTAGTGAGTTGTTAAATAACTAGACTGATATCTGAGGGATAACAATGCACTACCATTAACACATATTTTGAAAGTTAAATTCCCACAAGAGGCAATCATCATTGGGCCGTTTGAGCAATACCCTCAACTTCAGGTGGTTTCAGAGGAATTATTCCTGTAATAAGTGGTATGGTAATAAGATATGACAAATTAGTGATGAAATAAGGGGGTCTTATGGGGGTCCTGTGCAATTCAATGGTATAAATTTAAACATTCTAAAACGAGAATAATGGCACTGTTATACACCCTTTGCTAACTTAAGTCATAATCAAATTAGCACATTTAAGAGGTTTAATTTAACATGCATGTGGAATATTACCTCTTCCAATTCTGCTGATATAGATTCCTTGGGCCTGCTGGATAGGACATGATTACTGGGTAGATTGTGGTGTTCTATCAAGTTTCCTGGTTCATATTGATGCATTGGGCTGTTAATATAAGTTGTAAACTGAATTCTGAAACCAACATCACATTATAACCTATTTTATGGATTTTTAATTCATAATGGCATTATCACAAAGCAAATACAATGCCTGGCCAAAAAAAAAAAAAAAAAATCGTCATTTGGATTTAAATAAACGGATACTTAATTGCCTGTGATTGGCTCATTATTACAGTGATCAATTTGTTTAAGCTGGCAACAATTCTTTTAACCCCAACTTAACCCCAGCTTCTCATTTCTTCAACCATGTCAGAAGACAATCCTGTGGTCGTGGTGAAGCTGTTGCTGTGTTTCGGAAGCAAATTACTGGCCTGCATCAAGCAAAGAAATCAAATGGATATTGCTGAAATCACTGAAATTGGGTTAAGAACTGTCCAACGCATTATTAAAACCTGGAAGTATAGCGGTGAACCAGCAGCTTCGCGGAAGAACGGTGGTCCGGAAAATTAAAACGCTTTTAGGGGGCTTTCACACTTGGTTCGATTGCCTGTTCCCCCCTCCCCCCGATGGACTGTGTTCACATTATATATTTGTATCCGAACCGCGGTACGCTTGCGTCATCAAGCTGCAGCTGGTGCGTAATCGTGTTGCTTGATAACCGCGAAATGAAAAGGCGTCAAAATTCAATGAATAGACTTGCTCGGTTCACGTTTGTTCTTTTTTTTAACCTTTGGTTTTGTTTTCAATATCAAGATACAGAAACATACTTGCGTCTGTCTGCCGCAAAAATACTGAAATCGTTCAAAAGACAGCGGGCTGTCCGCCGAAGACAATTTTTGCGAAGGCAAGCAGAAATCATCTCTCTGCTTGCAGTGCGTGTGCGTCAATCCCGCTTTTCGTCAAGGTAAGTGTATACACACGCACGCACGAAAGTAAACCCTTTCCGCTCATTATGAAAGCGACGCGTGTGAGACTGACGACCACATTATCCGTCATCAATAGCGGTTCACTTCCGCGGGTTGGTTCGATTGCGTTCATCAGCAGCGAACCGTACCCCAGACCACCTTTTTAAGCGGACCCGAGTACGGTTCGCGGGTGCGCACCCGAGTTCGGAAGACAGCGTTCACATCATCCAAACGAACCGAACTCTGACGTCATTCGAACCGGGGTGCGCACCAAAAGTGCTAGTGTGAAAGCCCCCTTAGTCACATCCTAAAAAAACAACAACTCACGGCTGTTTAATAGTGAAAGAGCATTTCCTCATGAATAGTGTGACGAGAAGTTACAGGACTGGGACTAAAACAACTGTGTGGCCAATTGTTAGTGAAGCTAATTGGAAAAAATGACTTAAATTAGATAGGGAGCATAAAGATTGGACTGTGGAGCAATGTAAAATGGTCACGTGGTCTCACGAGTCCAGAGCGTGAATGCACTCGGTTGCACCTCGGCCAACATTTTATGCAACTCTGAATGGAAATAAATGTTGTGACGTTGCATAAGTTTGTTGAAACAATGCCACAACGAATTTGGTGGTAATCAAAGCTAAATGCGTCCCAACGAAACAAGAGTATGCAACCTTTTTTTGCGCCAGGCTGTGTAGGCCTATTCCATTATTAGTGAGGCACAAAATCTTTGATTCCATTTATTATCTGTATATTAAGGAAGTTAATTCTTGGCTGTGAGGCCCGCTATGCCTTGGATTTGTCCTGGAAGCTGCCCAGCCCTATTCCATCCTTTGTCACACTTCCCAAGTTCCTTCAAAACAAAAATTTGCTAGTGAGCTGTAATGATCCAGCATTTCACACAGACGGATGGTGGAGAGCGTGCTGACCTGCGGATGATTTTAGCAGAGACCACGTCGCTTGTTTGGGCCCTCTTTATAAGCACAAAATGTAAACCTCTGTCAGAATGACAACACATGACCTGTTAGCTCTCAAAGAGCATACAGATGCATGCAATTCTTGTTTTTTACTGAATAGTGCAGGGTGATTGCGCCATCTAGTGGTGGCAGTGGCATCACATGTAATTTCAGATTGCACTTAACAGGTATTTTATTATTTTTATTTGTACTAATGATGCTTTAAAGGTTTGTTTCAATATAACTTCAATTTAAAAAGGAAAAAATGGTTGTTTTGGTGGAGAAATCTATGTGTGCTCTACTAATAATCTTGGAAAACCTTTAATAAAATTAATGTGCAGTTAGATTTTTCAATATTTTCCTTTTCACATATAAATAACATCTAAAAAATAATTACATGTTGATTTATTGAATGAAGATGGTTTATACTAGGTTTCTACAAATATTGGATGTTACATCATGAATGCAAAGAAACATAATCCTATATATATATATATATAAAAACAAAAATAAACATCCCTTTTTAAAGACACTGTAATAATAATAAATCCAAATAACTTCACAGATCTTTATTGTAAAAAAGTTTAAACAATGTTTTTCATGCTTGCCATAAACCATAAACAATTAATGAACATGCACCTGTGGAATGGTTGTTAAGACACTAACAGCTTACAGACAGTAGGCAATTAAGGTCACAGTTAAAAAAACTTAGGACACTAAAGAGACCTTTCTACAGACTCTGAAAAACACCAAAAGAAAGATGCCCAGGGTCCCTGTTCATCTGCGTGAACATGCCTTAGGCATGCTGCATGGAGGCATGAGGACTGCAGATGTGGCCAGGGCAATACATTGCAATGTCAGTACTATGAGACGCCTAAGATAGCGCTATAGGGAGACAGGAAGGACAGCTGATCATCCTCGCAGTGGCAGAGCACGTGTAACAACACCTGCACAGGATCGGCACCTGCGGGACAGGTACAGGATGGCAACAACAACTGCCCGAGTTAAACCAGAAATGCACAATTCCTCCATCAGTGCTCAGACTGTCCGCAATAGGCTGAGAGAAGCTGGAATGAGGGCCTGTTTTAAGGCAGGTGTGTCACAGCATCATCGGACTGAGCTTGTTGTCATTGCAGGCCATCTCAATGCTGTGCGTTACAGAGAAGACATCCTCCTCCCTCATGTGGTACCCTTCCTACATCCTGACATGACCCTCCAGCATGACAATGCCACCAGCTATAATGCTTGTTCTGAGCATGATTTCCTGCAAGACAGGAATGTCAACGTTCTACCATGGCCAGCAAAGAGCCTGGATCTCAATTCAAGTCTGGGACCTGTAGGATCGAAGGTTGAGTGCTAGGGTCATTCCCCCCAGAAATGAGGATGTATCTTTTTTTGCTGATTTTTATATATATATATATATATATATATTTGTATCATTGGTTGTAAGCATTTCATCAGTGCATTATGTTTTGACATTTGTTGACAAAGTGAAATAAAATTCAACATGAAATTCTGTTTGCAAACCATTTTAATTCCATGTGAATTAAAGTGCACTGAAAAAATGACAATAAGTCCATCAACGTAAATTAAGAAAGTTAATAGATTCAATTTTGATTTCATGGTGAACAACATTTTGTGAACAGCACTTCTCACATGATCCATTGTGCAAATGTGTGAACAAATGTTCTAGATAAGCCTATGAAACAGCGATACAAACATTGATCTATTAGATCAAGAGCAACATTATTTGTATCAGGCTTATGCCTAGTCACACTACACATCCCTTGTCCAAATGTGATTGGTCAATGTTATACTGCAAGGTCATCTGGTCTCATACGACTACTGTTCCCACTGCTCTTGGTAAACCTTCGCTTGTCCTCAACAAATTCACTGCTTAGCAATGACGGAGAGGCAAAAAAGTTGAGCATCTCTGTTGACCTTTGTGAGAAGCTTAGCTTGAAGAAATCCACTCCCAGGAAGTCCTGACCATGGTGACGTTCAGTGACCATGTTCAACGAATTTTGCTGGTGCGCCAGACGGTCGTGAAAAGGCGGGAAACTTGGGTGTGTGAGAGGGTGTGCATGTGTATGTATAGAAGGGGAAGATGGCGGTGATGTCACCAGGCACTGGTTGAAGTCAGGTGGTGGAGTGCACGCCCGGTTTGGCGTAGATGGATTTGGTGAAACTGCAGCCACGGTGGAAGGGGTATTTGGATGTTGTTTGGAAGCCTTGTACCCTTGCAAACTCTTTTTACACTGCTTCCATGCCAAATTATATAGTTCTACGACACTGAGCAACAACGATACAGCTGCAACCACTAACATAAACACAATAAATACATTCTTCTCTGTAGGTCGTGAGATATAGCAGTTCACCGGATGTGGACACGGAGATGCCCTACACACGAAGAGTGTGTTAAGGAAGACTCCATAGATTAAGTACTGGACTACGATAAAGATCACCTCCATCACACTGCGAATGAGGATGCTAAGTACATACGTTTGTAACAGGGCACCCTTGAGTCGAACTTTCCCCCATCCGCCCTCATCCTCCTTCCCACAATCCTTCTCTTTTTCAGGGTACTTCTCTCCATCTATCTGAGCTCCCTCATCTTCCAGTTTTTTCCTTTTTTTCTCCTCCCTGCGGACGCTATGCATGGCGTGCCCCATGTAAATAAGAGAAGGTGTGGACACGAACACTATCTGAAGCACCCAGTATCGTATGTGTGCTATCGGAAAGGCTTGGTCATAACAAACGTTTTCACAACCAGGTTGCTCTGTGTCACAGGTGAAGTCCTCCTGTTCGTCACCCCAGGAGGACTCGGCGGCCGTGCCCAGGACCAGGATCCGGAAGATGAAGAGGATGGTGAGCCACACTTTTCCCACTGAGGTGGAATGTTCCTGGACTTCTTCTAGGAAGTTCCCCAGCAAGCTCCAGTCAGCCATAACAAGTCAGGAGGTTTAGTGAAGAATCCTGTGGAAAAGAGAGGAAGTGTAAATTATCGTAAAGTAAAAAAGAAACTGAATGTTTACACCTGGTAATAACATCTGTTTCTGGTAATCCATTCACAAGTGCACAACTACAAATACAGATGTAAACAGGGTAGAAAATTGAAAATGTGTATGGTTGCATGCACACCAGTATGCTGAAAACTACTGAAAATCAGTTTATTAAAAAAATCAGACAATGCAAGAAAACCGCTTTACAAGAGATTTGAAATAATTGGGTTATTCTATGCTTCTGACATCAAAACGTGAACACCTCACCTGAGCGCATTGGATAGGCTGGTAAGAATTCCAGCATTGCAAAATTGGGATAATGGACAAAAATCTATGTGTGGCTATCGGTTTATGATTAAACAGTATAAGACCTTACCCGGCCTGTTTATTAAGCATAATCGATGCATGTAAACGCTCTCATAGTTTTGTAATCCGATTCTTGTAATCCAATTCTTAAACCACATTTGGAGGTAGTAGAAAATGATATGACCATATCGCATTTGTAGTGTAAATGCTAATCGATCATGGGATGAGATGACCAGCAGTATACTACACCTCTGTAACCTCTCTATTATCAGATACTTCCAGGGTTAGAATATATTAATCATGGGTGTCAAATATGCCTGCAGATTTGAATATTTCTACAACTGTATTGATAACCATACATTTTGAGTGATGCTGCATCCATGCCGATAGGTGTTTTACTTAAAGTGTCGTATTGACCAGCAAAACATAATCAAAGAAAATACTTTGTATAAACTTTAAATATCCACTATGTACTACAATAGGCCTACATAACAATATAACCATAACACCAGCTCTCAGCCAACGACTCTGCATCTGTCTGGAAAGGGCTCAGGCAGATCACCAACTACAAGCCTAAAGCCCCCAGGCCATCAACGACCGAAGCCTAGCCAATGACCTGAATGAGTTCTACTGCCGCTTTGAAAGACAAAGGGACAGTCCTGTAACCATTCCCCATGACACCTCCCAACAAAGGGCCAGTCCTGAAACCATCCCCCACGACACCTTCCAACAGCTCCAGCTACAGTGCATCACCTCCACCTCCCCCACCTCAGCAGGGGCCTGTGCACCCCCACCAATGCCCACCTTAAATGTACCCCCCTCCACTCCCCCACCCACCTCAGTGACGACTCTTTCTATCCATGAGAGGGACGTCAACAAACTCTTCAGGAGACAGAACCCCCAGAAAGCTGCTGGACTGGATGCTGTCTCCCCATCCAGCTTGAAACACTGCGCTGATCAGCTGTCTCCAGTGTTCACAGACATTTTCAACACCTCACTGGAGACATGTCACATGACAGCCTGCTTCAAGTCCTCAACTATCATCCCTGTTCCCAAGAAGTCAAGGACCACAGGACTTAACAACTTCAGACCCGTCGCCCAGACCTCTGTGGTTATGAAGTCCTTTGAGCGCCTTGTGCTTTCACACCTCAAAGACATCACCGACCCCCTCCTGGACCCCCTGCAGTTTGCATACAGAGCCAACAGGTCTGTAGACGATGCAGTCAACTTGGCCCTCCACTACATCCTCCAGCACCTGGATTCCGCAGGAACCTATGCCAGGATCCTGTTTGTGGATTTCAGCTCTGCCTTTAACACCATCATCCCGGCTCTGCTCCAGGAGAAGCTCTCCCAGCTAAGTGTGCCTGACTCCACCTGCAGGTGGATCACTGACTTCCTGTCTGACAGGAAGCAGCATGTGAAGCTGGGGAAACACATCTCCGACTCACAGACCATTAGCGCTGGATCCCCCCAGGGCTGCGTTCTTTCTCCTCTGCTCTTCTCCCTGTACACAAACAGCTGCACCTCCAGTCACCAGTCCGTCAAGCTTCTGAAGTTCGCGGATGACACCTCCCTCATCGGACTCATCTCTGATGGTGACGAGTCAGCCTACAGATGGGAGGTTGACCACCTGGTGCAATCAAAACAACCTTGAGCTCAACGCTCTAAAGACAGTGGAGATGGTTGTGGACTTCAGCTCCCTCATCAAGAAAGCACAACAGTGAATGTACTTCCTGTGGCAGCTGAAGAAATTCAACCTGCCAAAGACAATGATGGTGCACTTCTACACAGCCATCATCAAGTCCATCCTCACATCCTCCTCCACTATCTGGTACGCTGCTACTACTGACAAGGGCAGACTGCTGCGTGTCATCCGGTCTGCAGAGAAGGTGATTGGCTGCAATCTGCCGCCATTCCAGGACCTGTACTCCTCCAGGACCCTGAAGCATGCTGGAAAGATTGTGTCTGATCTCTACCACCCCAGCCACAATCTCTTTGAGACACTCCCCTCTGGCAGAAGGCTGAGGTCAATCAGGACAAAAACCTCACGCCACACGAACAGTTTCTTCCCATCCGCCACTTGCCTTATCAACAAGGCCCGGTACCCACCCTGACCCACTCCACCTCTGGCTCTACATGCCACTGTACTTACTCTGCTGCTCTTTTATTTTTATTCTTACTTTTAATATATACTGTGTGGACACATTTATATTTTAATACTTGTTTTTTATATTTAGAGAATGTGTGACACGCACCTACAACACCAAAACAAACTCCTTGTATGCATAAAAAACATACTTGGCAATAAAGCTTTTTCTGATTCTGAATATATTTAAAGTATAGTGCAATATAGAGTTTACATTATATAGAGGTTCAATATAGAGTTTACATTATTGTTGTTAATATTTAGTCTGATACCTTGATGCTGTTCCAACTTCCTATAGAAGAATGTTTTTGAAATACATTATTTAAATTTAATGTGCAATTCTGCAGTCAGTATAGTGATACACAGTACTGCCTTGTGCCTTCTCATGCCATTCGAAAACAGGGGCAAAGATTGCAAACATGCAGAGACTGTATATTTAGGTTGTGTCTCTGTGTGTTTAGGGCTTCAACATAAACTTTTCCCACAAAGTCAAGTGTTTGGAGTCTGGGAAAAATAGACTAAGGAATTTAAGGAACCAGCAGCTAAAATTAAATATAGAAGCAAATATTTACTGGCATTAATCTTTTCTGGGTATTGAAGTATTTCCTGTTATCATTCTAAAGCAGGCATTTTTTTAAAAATTTGGTTCAATTCAGGTTAATGTCTGGTCAAGGACAACACTCATAGTATAGATAGAGATAAAGATGCAGAGCTTTATAATAAGTTAGCCATTTGTTGGTAGATTTATATATGACAGAAAGGTAAATGTAATTAAATTTCCTTTGGGGCCGGACGATGCTGGACAAACTTTAATGAGTATAATTTCTTAAATTCAGTCTTTTTCACAGTCCTCCAGGGAGTATATGGGAACAGGGAGGCCGCAGTACTCTCAGTGCTTTACCATGAGAACTTGAGTAAGACTGTGTGTAGTTTCTCTGGGGAAAGCATTGAAAAACTTTTGGATGTAATTTTAACTGCAGTGTGTAAACGTTCCCTATTAGGAGCCACCCTTTTTATGTCAGACGCTTATCAGGTCAGACCTTGTTGCCCCACCACTATTATTTTAAGAATATGTTTCAGCAATGGGAGAAATTTTCAATTTTATATCAATAGAAACAGTCTGGTTCCAGAAGTAAAGATCACACAATGTTTTTCTATAGACAAACTGATTTTAAACGTTAACTTACTGTATAAACGTTTTAAAGTTAAGACCTACCATGTGCTCTGAGGTTGTTCATCGATGGTATATGATTCTGCTGAAGCCACCAGTTTGCATTATTTCAACTTAATTGTTTAAAAGTTGTGTTTGATAGATTCCTGGTGAACAACTACATTACCCAGGGTCCAGCAGAGAAAGCTTCACCAATCAGAGAATTGTGTCCAACAAAGCCCACGAAATGAGCCCAGGAGCGACTGCCCATTCCCATGACAAACTGTGATTGATGCACTCGAGTCGGTCTCCATTCACTCTTAAAATACTTGTCTATATGTACATATCGGAAAAAATACCTTTGTCTTTTTGTCCAATTTTCAAATACACTTTTGTCTCAAAACAAAGTTTGTAATGTTGTGCTTCACTTTGGAGCTGATTGGTTTGGTTCATGGCTTACAACTCTTTTATATTATTTAATGAAAAGTCTGCACAAAATTAATTGGAAAAATACTTCCAGAAAACAGGCGGCTAAAAAAGTGGGTCTGTGGGCACTGTTGCGCTATATTGGCTTCTTAGAAGCTGAAAATAAATGAAAAGGGCTTACTTGCTTTATGCTAGGTTTGGTTTTATTTAGTAGTTTGTTATGTAAAATTTGAATATATAATTTGTTTGGCCTCTTATAACATTCCCAACACATTACTGAGAAAGGAAATTTGGCATCAATTGTGGGAACCAGGTTGAATGTGATTGGGCACCCACCCACATGGAGTCTGTATATAAGTGTGTCTCGCTTCCCTCCCCTTTGAGGAAACAATCTCAAACAATATGATTTCCCTCTTACAAGCCATTTGAAAAGGAAACAGGCTGGGTTCAAGACATTGAGGTCAAAGAGGTTAAGCACTTAAAAGCCAAATCAGTCTTCAACTAGGTGGTGGATTCAAGATCATTCTGTTTTAAAACTGAAACCATCTGAACTGTGCATATGGTTGTAAAATCTGCAACTTTTTAGTTCTAGAGTAGAAGATCAGAAAGTGTTGTAAGTAACATGGTGAGTTGCAACATCATCAGTTTAACCAATAATGAATTATCTACAGGGGTGAAATCACTACTGTAGATGGCCACCCACCTTCTTAAAGGGATAGTTCACACAAAAATGAAAATCCTCTCATCATTTACTCACCCTCATGCCATCCCATATGTGTATGACTTTCTTTCTTCTGCAGAACACAAACAAATATTTTAAGAAGAATATTTCAGCTCTGTAGGTCCTCACAATGCAAGTGAATGGGTACCACATTTTTTAAACTCCAAAAAGCACAAAACGGCAGCACAAAATTAATCCATAAGACTCCACAATATGATAGGTGTGAGTGAGAAACAGATCAATATTTAAGTTCTTTTTCACTAGAAATTATCCTCCCTGCCCAGTAAGTAGCAATATGCTACATGGTGGTAGTTAAAGTGGAGATTGATAGTAAAATGGACTTAAATATTGATCCTTTACTTACCCACACCTATTATATAGTTTCTGATGACATTGATTTAACCACTGGAGTCGTTGGATAACTTTTATGCTAGATTTATGTGCTTTTTGGAGCATTAAAATTTTGGTAATCATTAACTTGCCTTGTATGGATCTCTCTTTTTGGGTGAACTTTTCCTTTAAGATGACAATAGAAGTTGTAAGTCTCTGTTTAAAAATATAAAGGAAGGACTTACAGGAAAAAATTATAATATATATATATATATATATATATATATATATATATATATATATATATATATATATATATATATATATATAGGATAAAAATATGTACAAAGAAATAAACGAGGAAGAAAAAATAAACAAAATATACATGATATAATACATAAATAAATGGTAAGGAAAATACAAAAATGTGAAGGAAAGGTAAAATTCATAATTGAGTTTAAATATTTATATTTTTCTTCCTTTAATTATTTTCGTATTTATTTATTCTTTAGCTTATTAATTTAATTATTTATGTACAGATTCCTGTACTTGGGGTAAGAATGTAAAATTTCACATCTGGTTTATACTGTAATTTTATTGCCATCATGTTAATGGAGCTGATTCTGTTGTATATTTTGATATAAAAATGACAAACAAGCTTTTCGCTCGCATGTTAAAAAAGGAAAATATCATACGCGAACAGACGAGGTGGCTTGTAACACTTTTTCAACACATAACGTTGATTATCACCATAAATTCATCATGCACATACATTTTTTAGCGTTGGAGGGGTAAGTTGTAACAACAGCACTCTTTATATTTGAGACTAATTTACACAGTTTAAGATAAGTAGTAGAATTCTAAACTACTTTAATTTGTAGCAGATAAATATGGAAGAAAAATATTACATCAACATTTGAGGCACATATGTAAAAAATACAAGAACATTGAAACACACAGTAACTTATTACAATAATCCCAAGCTAATTAATGTGCTGTTTGTAAACGTTTCTCAGTGTTTTGTCTGTGTCAGAGAAACTTTCTGGAGGAAAGGGGTGACACCCACTCCCTTCTCCTTTACTTGTTTACCCAAGGAAAGGAGGAACAATGCAGAAGTTTTTTTTTGTTTTTTTTTACAGCAGGGGCATCTGGAGATAGGGCCTTGTACAACAGCAGTTACAACAAGGGTAAGATTTATTGTATTCTGATTTACAGTTATATATTCAGATTATAACTATATTCTGATTTATAGCTATATGTTCCAATTTATAACTATATTCCTATTTACAGATACATTTTCAGATTTATAAAGATTTACAATTATATATCCATATTTATAACAATTCAGATTAACAATTATATATTCAGATTTATAATATATTTGGATTTACAATTTTAGACTCAGATTTGCAACATGCAACTATATAATCAGGGTTATAAATATATATTGAGAAATTATATATTTATTTCCTGTTTGCCCCCCATAGTACACACACAAACTATTGGAAAAACAATTTAAGAATTTAGAAATGGGATGTTTCATAATTATACATTATGAGCTATTTAAACACAAGGCAATACTTTACATAATAATAATCTAATATATACACAAAATCATCATTTATAGAGGACTCTCTATTAGGAAGTGGCTGTCCATAACCCCTAAATTTCAGCGTTGTTTTATAAAAAAAATTGTTTTTATTCTATTGAGGGTTTATCTTTTAATTAATTAAACTTTTATTTAGAAATGCAAAAACACAAAATAATTTTTGTCCATTGGCTGAGCCTTGTTTTTGACCACGTGAGACTGCATCCCTGTCCATTAAGGCCTTATGGTGAGTAGTGGGATCCCATCCTTTTGAAGTAAATGGCTGTGAAAATCTTCTAGAAACATTCATAAACAATATTCTTTAGAGGTGGGATGGAAATAAATTCTTAATAGATAAAAATAATAATTTGTATTATAGTTTATTTCTGTGGTAAAATAGTGACAACATTTTGGAAGAGGAAAAATACAATATGAAATCTGCAGAACTGCTGCTCACTGGATGTTATTTGGATTTTGGCACCATTCTGAGTACATTTTAGAGACTGTTGTCTGTGAAAATCAGCAGTTCAGGAGATCAACAGTTATCAAAATACTCAAACCAGCCAATTTGGCACCAACGATGATCCATGAGTTTATCTGATCAGCCAATAATTTTGCAGCAGTGCATAAAATCATGCATATATGGGTCAGGAGCTTAAGTTAATCTTCACATCAACCATCAGAATGGGGTAAAAATGTGATCTTAGTGAATTGGACTGGCATGAGCCAGACGGGCTGGTTTGAGTATTTCTGTAACTGCTGATCTCCTGGGATTTTCACGCACAACAGTCTCTAGAACTTACCCAGAATGGTGCCAATAACATCCAGTGAGTGGCAGTTCTGTGGACAGAAATGCCTTGTTGATGAGAGAGTGGTGTGAAGAATGGCATCTCAGGATGCTATTCTGAGATGCGGGTTGGCACTGTTTTAGTGGCACGAGGGGGATCTACACAATATTAGGCAGGTGGTAATATAGTGGCTGATCGGTGTGTGTGTGTGCATATATATATATACACAAACACACACAAAAAAAGAGGTTAAGTGCCTTGAGTTTGTGTAATTAATCAGTCTGTTGTGTCTCTCAGCTGTTATGAGTCTTAATGCTAAAGTGTTATTTTAAAGCTGTTTAAAGCTATTTCACAGTTTTAGTAATGTAATAGTAATCCGAGAAATCATGGAGTGCGGATGAATGAAAATACTGACTTACTGGTGATGCATGTCACCTCAGCTGACTCATTTACACACAAAAAAATTGTCTTTTGCTGCCACCTGCTGGCTAAAATCTGCGATGTCACAAAATAAATATAAAGAGATACATCTAGCTTTTTACACATCTGCACTGCTCTTACACTTAAGTTTAGAACGGCATGAACACAAGCGGAGTGATACAAACAGTGAAGTGTCCGAGTGCTGATGTTCTGAGTTAGCAGTACTCATGGACCGGAACTAACTGTTGTGTGTATATTTATATATACACACTACCAGTCAAAAGTTTTAAAACACTTGACTGAAAAGTTTCTCATGATCTTAAAAATCTTTTGATCTGAAGGCATATGCTTAAAAGATTTAAATTAGTTTTGTAGACAAAAATATAATTGTGCACCATATTAATTTATATCATAAAACAAAAGTTTATTGATGACTTGCACTAAATAATAAAGAAAAGCAGCCAATAAGTGCCCAACATAAATGGAAACTCCTTCAATACAGTTTAAAAAGCATCCCAGGGTGATACCTCAAGAGGTTGGTTGAGGAAATGTCAAGAGTACATGTCTGCGAATTCATCACTTTTGTTAAGCACTGTCATATTTCTGCAAAAACTCTGCACAGAACTGTATTAATTTTGGGTCGACAAATTGTTCATATATTTTATATATCAACCAAGTACAGTAAACTCAATTTCAATTTCATATTTGAAGAAGTTTGTTGTATATAGAATGGCTTATATTTCTATATAACCCTCAATGTTCTTTGTGTTCCCATACCTTTAACAGAAGTCTCTTAAAGATCCGACAGGTGTTTGTTTGTCTCTCTGCAGACTGACGGGTAAAGAACTGCCTGTTTAGGGACGATGCTTGACAGAATCTTCTAAGACTGGGTATTGATGCTCTACACTTTTACATGAGCTGAGAACCCTCCTTGTCTCTTCTGCTTGTAAAAATATAGGATTACTTGCCAGAAATATTTGCCAGGCTAACAGCCACAGTACCTCAGAATCCTCTCAGTTTGATATCACTGTTCGTTCTATTCGTATGTTATCTGTGATTACTGCCTAAGGGTTGAGTGTCTCTCAAAGCAGGGCTGTGAACTAAAGATCCTTATTAAACGATCTAGTGTACAGCCAGCCTGTTTGGTGCCTCCTCAGTGGTAGGGATGTTTCAAGAGTTGACGCAGGTATGTTGACACCTCAGCAGGATCAAGGTGATGAAACTATATTCTTCTAGACGTATCTTCTTGACGGTAGAGTTGTGGATGCAAGGCTATTTGCAGACAGATTGCCGCTTGTTCTCAACTTGTCAGTGAAGGGGAGTCTCTTGACTGATGGTTACAACAGACTCATTACTCTGATTGAAAAAGAGAAACCGTCTCTGTCATGAACTTGAGGATGGATGACTCGATGTAGTTGGTGTCATACTGTTCAAGAAAGGTAGCCTCTCAGAAGGTCTTTGTAGATTGTCACCACTGTGGTTGCCACACAAGAATGACACTTTCTGATACTAGAGTTAAAAGTAAACAAATCAATTCAATTCTTTCTTAGAAGGCTCCTTGTCGTTTTTGGTGCCTGAGTAGGGACGCTGTCATTTCTATGGGATGACAGATTCCAGACGTGCTGATAATAAGAAACAGCTGCTTGCAGGCTGGCCACAGTCTTGGAAGTGCCCTTACAATCTAAGGACATATCAAGAAATACCAAGAGAGTTATGCCTCCCTCATTCTCCTTCTCTGCCCTCCTTCTTACCCTCCCTCCGTCTCCACTTCCCTCTCAACCTCCTTTTACTCCCCTACTCACAATGCCTGCCTGCCACTCTATTTTAGTTGGAGTATCTCATCATCAGGAAGGAAAGTAAGATTGTATTGAGAAACAATGGGAATTTGACTCGTGTTCTCCTGGTAATTATTTTGAACGCTAAACTGCTCTCTGAGTGATCAGCCTGTCTGATATGACTGTGTTGTTGGACAGTTGGTGACAATATTTTATTTAAAAGAAATGAAGATGATGCAGAGATAACACTAAATCTTTGATCCAAAGCCTAGTTAGCTGCCTATCTAGTATTTTAAAGCATCATATGAACACTTGAAAAAGTAAGCAACTTATGCTGCTTTTTAAGGTACCTAATTTTGGCCAAATTCTAAGGCAGCATGACATGTAGGCTATTCCCTTACAAAAATCAAGCTGCATATTCGCCACTGATCATTTTCACATGCAAATCAGCTTTGCGGCAAAAGGTGTATTCATGTACAACTTCTGAGTACAAAACTCATATTTAGTATGATTCTGATTTCTTATTTAATTCAAAAGAGTATGAATAAAAACAGTTAAATATGATTGTGGCAGGGCGGAGGGCGGGGCCGGGTCGTGATCCTACCCACCCGGTCCCGTATTAGGCTAATCAAGCCTCTGAGGTTTAAAGGTCGACTGCGGAGGATCGTGCGAGAGAGAGAATTACGGGCATGTCCGTCATGTGTATTGATGTTTGTGTGTTTTGAGTTTAATTAAATTATCATTTATGTTGACAAGCCGGTTCTCGCCTCCTCCTTGCCCATCTTTTCACTGTGTTACACTGGTGCCGAAGCCCGGGAAGGAGGAGGGATATGTCGTAGTAGAGTTCTCGACACTACCATCCACCCCAACGGAGCAGCCGCGGCCATCTGCCGCGAAGGGGCTCCTAGCCGACCGCCTGGAGCTGTCAGGGCCGCAGGAGTTGCCTACCGGCCGCTGAAACGCGGCGGTGTTTAAGGCCGCTGACCGCGAGCAGGGAGGGGCTCACTGGCGACCGTCTGGAGCAAGAGAACCGTGCCGGGGCGGGGGAGACCCCTTCTGTTCCCCGAGAACGCGGCAGGGTGTTCCGTCCGCCAGGGGCTGGAGAACTGCCTCGAATCCGCCCGGAGAGGCACGGTTGTCGTCCGATAGAGGGTGGAGTAGTGACCGAGGAACAAGCTGCAGCGTATCGGAGAACTGGCGAGTAATTGCTTTTTTTTTTCATCTCTCTCTCCTCTCGCTCTGCGTTGGCCTTTTCCCTCTTTTAAATTTTACAGTTTTTTGGGGGGTGCTACACTGTTACAGGAAGTACCCCCCCATTTTAATTATTTCTGTTTCCCTCCCCTTGTCCCCTCCCTTGTCCAGGTAGATGGGGATGACAGACAGCGCAGAAGGCGTGCCCTCCCCCAGGGAAGGGGGGTGTACGTCAGGCCGGGGGCTCCCCAGCCTGAGAGAACGAGGGAGGAATGTGGCAGGGCGGAGGGCGGGGCCGGGTCGTGATCCTACGCACCCGGTCCCGTATTAGGCTAATCAAGCCTCTGAGGTTTAAAGGTCAACTGCAGAGGATCGTGCGAGAGAGAGAGATTGTTAGCGGACATGTCCGTTGTGTGTGTGTTTATGTTGTCTTTTAAGTTTACCATTAAACATTATTTATATCGTCAAGCCGGTTCTCGCCTCCTCCATTCCATTGATTTCGTTACAATGATTAAAAATGTACTATTTGGCAGAATATTTTTAGTGTTAATAATAGTAGTAATTAATAGAATTAAAAGTAGAACGCTCATGAGCAGGGCCGTAGCAGGGAATTCTGGGCCCTATATTGCTCTGGGCCCCTTTCATATTAAAAAATATAGTCTCAAATTTGTTTGATCCCCGACCTGTGAGCCTCTAGAATCGTTACCACCTTTCACCCCATTAGCTACGGCCCTGATCATGAGGAGCACCAACAAAGTTGCCGCCTATGTAGAGCGTTCCGATCCCGTCATTTATGAGGATGCTGCCTATGTAGGCATAACACAGCAAGGCAGCTCACTAGATTTTGGAAAATAGTTAAACTGTGTGTGTTTTATTATTACCATCATCACAAACCATTTTAGAAAATGGAAGACTACACAATACCAACACACCGAAATATATCTCTTTGTAATAAATGTTCACAGAATAGGAGGAAGCAGGAGATGGTGAATCCAACTGAAACATTATCTTTTTATTTCCTTAAAAATATTTATCCTTATCAGCGGTCTCACTCAGAAACTACAGTTTTTAGTGGACATAAAGCAATACAGTCTTTCTCCAACTCAGGTCTCATAACGCCGGTTTCACACTGCACGCGTTAGCAGCACGTATTTTTTTCGGCGCCTATGTTAACAGATTAGAGCATTTACACCGCACGCAGAGGCGGCGCGGCAGCGCGTAGCAGGAGCAGAGCAGGAGCAGCAGTGCCGCGATCGTTTCGACGTCCTGTCTATTTTTGACGCTGCGGCTTACGCTGAATTAAAGTGACAATGCATTGATCATGGCAAAAATACACAGCAGTTACCAAAAGCGCATTGATGATATCTATTGTGTTTTAAACAGTCAATCAAATGACCTTCATCAATTTAAAAAGAAAACAAATGTCCAAAAACAAACTTGTTGCCCAAACTACAAAAACAAATTTAAATAATTTATACTGCCAGTTTAGTTTAAGTTAGATTAATTTAATGTATACACATAACTAATATATATATATATATATATATATATATATATATATATATATATATATATATATATATATATATATATATAGTCATAAGGATGTCATGCTGATATCATGCTGACAATCATAAACAAAAGCACGTGGTGTCACAGCCGGCATGGTCGAGTGCACCTGAAAATATAATAATGGACGACACTTGTCTCATTGTGGAGGTTGAGAAACGTTTAGTTATTTATGATCCATGAAATATGCTTTATAAAGACTCACAGGCAAAGGAAAAGGCATGGGATGAAGTTGCAGTAGCTCTTGGTGCCGATGGTAAGTAATTTAAAAGTGTTTTTGACAACCTTTCCCTGGCCCAAACAACTTAACTCAATATAGAAAGGGAAATAGAATAGACATGTTATTATAGCACACATACAGTATGCATGATTTTGTTGAATTTTCGAGAAACTGTGCAGTTTGTTATTACACACATTTATGAATTATCTTTAAGATGTTCATGATGAGTAATGTTTGTAAATTAGATGTGTATCAGACATTTCAACAATCTAAATAAAACATATTTCTCCAAGAAACAACAAATGTAAGCATTTATTTACATTTTGCACACAGTAAGCACACATAAATAAGAGAAGCAGATGTAAATGCAAGTCACTGCTTGGGTTCAATGGACTGCCTGTAGTTTGTTGTTTGCCTTGTTAGTTGGCCTCCAATCAGGGAAAGAATGTGATCCACTTGCTCTGCATTCATCCTGAAGTAGTTTAGGTGTCGGTCACGGTCAAGACGGAGTTCGGCGACAAGATGGTAATATGCACCATATTCTCTCCTTCGTCGGTTCATGGAGTGAACCCAAAGTCTGCGTCTTTTCCGTAGTCTCGTAATAGCAAATACAGCGCAATGGCCTTCCTTCTATCAACAACTCTACACGGACAACAAAAACAAAGATGAACCAAAAGTTATATAATATTATATTAATATTATTATAATAATATAATATAAATGTATTTGAAAACGAAATAAAGCAATGACAACTTACCCATTATAGAGTAGCCTACTTTGTCTGTAAACATGCCGCGCGCGTCAAACGCTGCCAGTATGAAAGCAAAACGCGCGTGTCCTGCTTCCGCTCACCGTACGCACTGCTCCTGCACTGCTTACGCGCTGCTAACGCGTGCAGCGTGAAACCGGCGTAACTCTCCCCCACTGAGTGGCATCTCCTCTCTCACTGCAATTACAAACCGCTGTTAGAGACAATCATTGCCAGGGTAGGGTTGCACCAGCTGTGCATAAGTTCTTAAGTAAGTTGGGACGTAAAGCTCACACTAAGGGCTTATTAACTACTAGTTCCCTATCTGTCACTCACTCAAAGTTGTGTCAATGTAGTGACACTATGGCTTTGGAGCCTCAAACACCTCAGATATTTGAGAAAAGGCCAATGAGAATTGGTGAGTGGATTTTGCATGCCACTCCCCCAGACATACAGGTAAAAAAGGAGATGGCTTGAAACCACTCATTCAGATTTGTTCTTCGGAGCCGAGCTGTGTGGAATGTATCCACTAACGTTCCATTCACCTCTATCAAAGTGTTAAACAGCTGTTCGATATATGGTGCAATACAGCATGTTCTCCCTTTCTTGCTTAATGTCTCATTCGGGGCTCGGGAGGAGGAGGAGGTTTCGTTCGCAGCATCAGAGAGCAGGCCGTTACAGTATGACGTGGAGAACTCGGCTGGGCTTCCAACGTATTGTGCAATCTCCCAGTCTGAGGCCGATGCAGAGATGGCAGCCATGCTTGCCCGGGCTGCCGTGAGTGTCGGGCTGGAGTGGAACCCTCCATCCTGCCCTGAGCGTTCGTGGCTGGATGACTGTTCTTGGGCTCAGGGCGCCGCACACAGCGGCGCTTCCCAGTTCCTTTCTTCCCGGAGGTGCATGAGGAGCTCACAAATTCATGGCAGGCACCTTTCACTGCCCGGACCCGAATCTCGAGTTCATCCACTCTCACTACCCTCGATGGTGGGGTTGCCTAAGGGTACTCAGAGGTTCCTCAATTGGAGCAGGTGACTGTGGTGCACCTGTGCCCGCAAAGCACCACAACCTGGCTGAACCGTCCTAGGCTCCCGTCCAAAGCCTGCAAGTTTACGTCATCCCTGATTGCCAAGGCTTACAGTGCCACTGGACAGGCCACCTCTGCCCTGCATGCCATGGCCCTCCTGCTATTCCACCAGGCCAAAGCACTGAAAGAGCTGCACAAAGGTAGTCCTGACCAGAGAATTGATGCAGGAGCTGCGCTTGGCGACTGACCTGTAGGTCATGGCGCGGGCTCTTGGGCAGGCGATATCCACCATGGTGGTCCAGGAGTGCCACCTGTGGCTCAACTTTACCCAGATGAGTAACGCCAACAAGGCCAGCTTTCTTAAAGTGCCCATCTCTCAAGGTGGCCTGCAACTCGCCCGACATCTCCTCTTTTGGAGTCAGCAGCGACTGAAGTTGCGGGCCACTCATATCCCAGGTGAAAGTGATAGGTAGATCTGTCTGCTTCCCAGGAATCCTCCCACTACCCGCTGTGGTACTTCCTGACCGAGGGCCCGCTCGGTGGGCTAACACATTCCATGTCTGGTACTCTGTGAAAGGTCTCTGTGACCCTTACCAGGCTAATCAAGCCTCCGAGAAGGATAAAGCATTTACAGGCAGCTGTCCGTCATATGTGTGTGTTTGTGTCTTTTGGTTCTGTTTTATATTAAAACTATTATTTATATCGTCAAGCCGGTTCTCGCCTCCTCCTTTCCATTAATCCCTTTACAGTCTCATTCCCTGAGGATACAACAGTAACCAAGATGTTAGTTTGTAAATAAGTCAACGCTTAATTCGGATGCACCAACTGTTCTTAAGGCAAGACTTAACTAGTAGGTCGTAAGCTTGCCTCAAGTAATGCGTAGTTACATAATATGACATTTACCCGTATTTATCCAATAAGCAGCCTTCAATTTTGTACACAGACGTTTTTTCAGACCCTGCATTTCAGTTTATCTCACTACAGTTGATGTTCAACCCTTGTTTGCTCATGTAACTGTCAGCAGTAATAAATGATATCCCCATTGAAATACGATATTATTGAAATACGAGACTTCAATAATGGTATATTTAGCTAATGTAAATAACAATATATAGGAACTGTATCTAAAATAAATAAGGGGTGATATATAAATATTAATACAACAGGCTGGAAAAATAGACAATTATTAATTTTAATATCCTATATATATTTTTAATGTGTTGAAACTTGACACTGAGCAACACATCCCAAAAACTCCACCATTAGATCGGTTTCATGCTGAAGAACCGCTTAAAAGTACATTTTAAACTTGAGTTTTATTTAAAAGTAACATCATCATATATGTCGAAAAACTGAAGATTGCCACGCAAAACACCTAATTGATGTCATAAAATATCAGTCTGCTTTTTTATTCCATTCATTACTCCTGGTTGGTGGCTTCTGTAAATATTTTGTTTATACGTTGGGTTACATTCTACCTTTAATGGGGCAACGCTCAAATATTTAGTAGTGCATAAATTGTGACTTAGTGCCCATTTACGCCACAACTAGAATAAGTTGTAACGTATGTATAGCTGGTGCAACCGGGCCCTGGTGATGATCCTTACTGTTCTAATCTCCTGATCTCACTCTCCATTCACAAACCGGCGCTTATCCCCACCACCACACTCTTATATAATCCTACACTAATTATATGAGTGATGTGAAATGCAGGCACATAATGAGTCCTCAGATAGGGACTTGAAAGGGGACAATGAAGAGACGCATCATGTGATCAGACTAGCTTTGGGCTACCATTTAGTTAGATATGTCTTGAGATTTGTTTCTTTTTTTAAAACTGTGTTTCATATGTCGGTTTCTGACACTCACAATGAGTGAAAATGCATTTGTATCCATCTCTGAAGTTTAAAAAGCATGGAAGAAAAATATTTGTATAAGAAGTAGATTACTTTTCAGACTGTGAAAACACTTGACCAACTACATGTTCACATTTAATAAGGAAAATGTGAGTGGTGCTCCTTTGTTGACGGTGGTTTTCAGGGTGTTTCTTTGTAGTTTCTTATTATTGTTTTTATAGCATGTCGCTAAGTAGTTTCCAATAGTAGCTTCTGAGTAGTTTTTAGAGTGTTGCCAAGGTGTTTTAATTGGTTTTTAGCATATTGATATGTAGTTGCTAATGTACTCTGAGTGGTTTTTAGTGTGTTGCTATGCAGCTTCTAGGGTGTTCTAGGCGGTTCCTATTTGGTTATTAGGTGGTTGCTAGGGTGTTTTGAGTGGTTGCTACTGTAGGTGTTCTCTTCATGGACCAAGTTTAAATTTAGTTATATTTGATTGAGTAATAACACATCTCTACTTAACAAGCCACATGACCTGAGGGAACATTCATGCCCGTATCACAAATGGTGTGGGACAAGTTACACACTAAGGTATAACACTTGGGGTTAAAGGATTTGAAAAATCCCTTACCCAGAGTATGAGCAATAGTTGCAGTTATGCTTGCATAAGCAAGCGCCACCAGTAATACCCTCAATGTTGCTCTAGTTCCCTCGGCTGCTCTCATGGTGTGTACAGTAACCACTTAAGACAAAATGTGACTGCAGTACTTTAAGTTGTCATCAACACCTCTGTGGACCCTAGCATTCGCTCTTCAATAATGGTCATACGGACAGTGATAAAATGCCTTTCTCTTCATTTAGCCCTGCTGTAATGGATAGTGTGAAGAGGATAGCCATGTGCCTGAATCACATCACCTCTGAAATAAGGACTGCAAAGGGCAGAGCAGGGTTTAAAATGATAACGTGGACCAACGCCATGTATTGCTTGAAAAGTGCAAACGGCCATAGTTTATCTCAGGTCTACTTACTTACACTCTGACACCTATTTGCATTCATTAAACTAAAGAAGATATAAACACTCCAAAACATACAGTAGTCATCATTGTAATACATCTAATTATAATATAAATAAATACAAATTATACGTTTTCTTGAAAAAAAGAAACCTTCTTTTTGCCCACATAATGGATACCAGCAGGGGCTAACAAAGCTAACCAGCCAAACCATGACCCCTTTATTTCAACCATCCTTTATTTACCCAGCAATCATTGTGAGGACCATTGTTAACATTGCTAAACCAAACACCAGCAATGTTCAAAGTAGTAGACAAAGAAAGCAGACCAGCCTCTTGGTGTCTGTCTCAGTCTCCTCTTGTGTTCTTGTGTCAATGCTTATGCTCTCTTTTACCGTTTTGAAACAATGGAGAAAAGATGGCGACTTTCCACACTCAGCAAAAATCTTTATATAAATTCTTATTCATGTCTCTTATATAACAATGGTTTTGCTGATACCTTAGACAATGGACTGCCTTTCGAATCTGACATTGAAACTCAGCTTTAAGATAATGAGGTTAAAAAATTTAGACAGGCTTTTGTTTTTGTTGGGCTTTGGACTTGTTTGGTGTTGAAGTAAGCAATTCATTAAGCAGGGCTTGTGTTGTGCTCGCTGTGGCACCGCGTGAGAGATCTCTCTCTCTCTCTCTCTCTGACTGCGAATAGCTAAATTGCATCACAGACAAATGGTTTCATATTATTATACATAGAAATGGCTGGCGAGATTAAATACATTTCTCTTTATAGCAATAATAAATGTATTTTCTTAATTTCTCCAGTACCGACAGCAACTTCCGAGCTTACCAAAGCCAGTCCTTCAATAGACTATAGTGCAACCCTCTCAAATATAAGACACACAAACAGAACAAATAAAAGTCTCAGATTCACTGTCTGTAATTGCAAAATTCTTGCTTAATTATTGTGACATGATAGCAACCCTTCTGCTGTGATAATGCAACTTCAACTACGCTATCAATATCCAAAGTAGCCGAACGTCATGTCGCCTATCGCGTTTGTCGCGTTTTTTCTTGAAATTGGCAGTAACATATCAAAAGTTTTTAATTAAATATAAAGGAGTTATACAAATGTAATCCTTACCGTTTTCTCCAAGGAACTTAGCTCCAGAGTGAGCACTGCTCACTATGCTGGAAAATGACTCTAGGGGCAGCGTGCCTGGAACACGTGTTCCACAACAACACTAGGCTGCCCACAGATGCACCTGCCTAATAATCGGTTTGATATACTTGGATATTGGCCGATGCTGATTATGTTAAAAAATGCAAAAAATATCGGCCAAATATAGAAATATTTGTTTTTTCAGAAATATGTTGAAAATGATGTACACTCACAATAGATGAAGACACCAATCATATCAGAAACCTCATAAAGCTGTTTAATTTTATATGGAACTGGTTGCCCCCTCATGGGCGCTGCATGTTGGCATTACCACTGATAATAACTAATAATGATAGCATGTTTACTTTATATAGTGCTTACAGCCAAGACTCAAACATAAAAGTACATGTAAACAAAACAAGCAAACCAAAAAAAATTAAACAACAAACACAACATACTTACAACAAAGCCAGAGTCAACAGTATAGTTCATTGTGGTGCTATGGTATTTATAAAGGGGAAGGTGACAGACAGTCCGAATAAAATGAGTGCAAGTGGATACATAAATTGCCAAACAAGAGTTCCCTCCTGGAATCACAAAACAAAAAACTAAAACCTGCATTTCTCACTGATAAAGTGGCACGACATTGAGTGCCAAGCACGAGCATAAGGTGTTTTTTAGCCAGGGCAGAGAGCTTGCGAGCCGCAGCTGCACAGTCACAGTCTAGCTTGCAACAACACATGAAAATTAATTTGGATTGCACACAAGAATGTTCATTATAGAGATGTGTGTATTATGAGATGGATGAAAACAGACTAACTGAAGATAAACAAAAGATATTTGGTGTAGTGGCATCATTTGGTAAACAAACTTCCAGTAACCTGGATGATGGGTATCAGTATAGAGTCCAAACCACAAGTACTTCTGAGACCAATTGGATGAGTGAGAGCTAACTAAAATCTTACTTAGTGCACCTTTAATTTGTGAATTTTGCTGTAAAAACAGGAACGTACTGCAGAAATGTTTTAATTGTTGTACTTCAGTGTTGTTATTTTGTATTCACAAACGGTATGTGTGATAATAATTATGACACTAAAATCATCTCTATCTTTTTTTAAAGAGAACACTGAAGCTGTGAAACATTGGCGAGTGAGAGACACCCAGTAGATCAGGGTTATCACCTAAAAGTAAGTGGAGCCTACTTTGTCCTAGTGTTAAAAATAGGTCTGTCTACGCCCTGACAGAGTCTTGTCTTAGAGAAAGTGCAAGTCAACCAGAAGATCTGACGATGGCAAGAAGTGTAGCATACATTTGTCTTTTGGTAAAGCCGAAGTGTGTAATTTCTGCACTGCTAGCATCACCAAAATGAAATGCAAATATAATCACTGTTTTCAAACACATTTCAGAAAACTCCCCCAATTGTTCATTGGTAGTATAAACAGACAGCCCTTCCCCAAACTCACCAACATGATCATACAAGAAATCAACATGTTCCTTGCTTCTGAAAGTTGTACTCTGAAATAAACCTCATTCAGCTGAATTTCTGACAAGCGCCATCCCCCTTCGCACATATTTTAACCAGTTCCAACATGAATACATCTGCCTCTTACGCTACTTATATTGTCTTGCACAAGCAACCCCAAAGACAAAGATTCTGGTCCCATAAAGACCAGGAAGTAATTTTGTTCACATAAACAACAGTTGACGGAGGATGCATTTTCGTTCTAAAAATAAATCTTTACTCTGCTGATTGTTTGGGTTAGGGTTAATAAAATGTGCATTCCTATTGAATGTATTATCGTTTACAACAAAAAATACTCTGTGGAGATTTCACCCCTAAACTGGATGCACTCACATACCCATACATTCAAAAACATTTCTAACTTCAGCCACTGGGGCAGTGATTCGAATTTCAGTAAGCACAGACTGATTTAAGCAGCAACATATTTGACCTACTGTGGCCAAATTCACTGTGTGACGAACTCACGTCAGTGGTCGAGCTAATGTTGCTTTGTCTGGCTGGACAGGTCACTCAAACAAACTCTGCATATTATGCTGGGATACCAGAATTTGTATATATTTATTCAAGATTAATCGCATGATTTTTCATAGTTAATCGCAATTATTTTCAGATTTTGAGAGAGTTTAAAATTGACTGCAAATTTTTTTTAATGCAGTTCCATATAAGGAAAGAAACCAATAACAAAATTATTTAAGCAGTATAACAGTATAAAGCTGTTATAAAACTAGTCCCCATAGATTGAGAATTCATTGAATTTGGCATTAAATCTCTTAAACCCTCATCCTCCACAATATTAATTGTGGCTATATACTTTGCTACAGCAATCTTGAAGTCGCATTTACATGATTCTTGCCATTTTAAGTTTCTTGTTAAATGTCTAGTTTTGATCTGAGAGCTGGCGATACGTCATCCGAATTGTCCAGTAAGACAGAAGTGTAACAGCGCAGAAGAAGCGCTGATGCTTCACTCTAGCGAGTCATGCGGATGCATCTTTTCACTGGGTTTGTTTTGAACAAAAAAGAAAATGGTTAAAATGTCCTTTTTCCATCACTTGATCATTGACATGGAATCACTGTTACGTGTTTGTGGTGTGTGCATTCACCACATGTGTTCAGGGTGTAATGACCCTGAACACATCGTAAAGGTTCTGCCCTATTCCAGCCAGTGTTCTGAACTCACACGGAACAAAAAATGTCAGAATGTAATGAGGAAAATGGTAAATACATTATTAGTGTTAAAGAAAAATTACAGTGTTAAACATTTTTATTTATCTGCATGCTTTAACACGTTCATTTTGACAGCTCTAATTTTTTTTAATTTACACATCAGCATTAATGGGATTCCTACTTTCTGAATTAACTGGACTGTTGATCGTTGACAGCTATTTTAATTAAGTTTACAGATGGTTGCTCCGTTTTACATTGATGGTCTCCATCAATCGTCTCTAAAACCATCTATCCTCCCTGTCCAAACTTTCGACTTCACTACTCTTGAAAATGTGATCCTTGTCTTTTAGATGCAGATACCCTACTGAGTCCTGTCCAGAGGGGTTTACCCTGTATGTGTTGCCCATTTGTTTAGCAACTAATGAAGAACGGGCCCTGGACACTAGGGCCGCAACGACGCGTCAACGTCATCGATTACGTCGACTATGAAAATACGTCGACACGAATGAAATGCGTCGACGCGTCACATTCATTATTTACGTTTAAATATCGAGTAATGGCGGCTTCTGCTCCAGCTCATGGTGAAAATGACAACCACGATCATCAAAAGTATGGGAATACTTTAAACTACAGCCGAACATAAAGGTGCTTTGTTCACTATGCAAAGCGGAAATGTCATACCATGGCAGCACAACTGCTATGAACGAGCATCTTAAAAGGAAACATCCTGTGACTCTGCGAACTCAAAACGACGAGCCAGCTGGGTAAGTAGTAGGCTTTATTACAGTGAGTTTTTGGAGTTGTTGTTGCGGTCATACCTACTTTTTTCAGCTATTACAGCTTGTGTGCTAGTTAATAGTGTTAATTGCTAACGGTGCAGATGTAATTTATTGGCCCATTCAGCGACAATAAAATGGACTTTCATTTATAACTTCAACTTAAATCTGTCAACGAAGCCTTCAGTGCATTTAAATTGCCCGTTTTTAAAAGTTGTGTATGCACATGTAGACTAGAGACATGCACTCCCGCGGGACCCAACACAACAGAGTGCGGCGCGGGATCTGATGGCCGAGTGCGGGCGGTAATGCACTCGTGCGTGTGCCGGTTGCGGGAGAATAAAACGATTCGCGGGACTCCCGCAAAATAGAAATCTATAAATTGAACATCTCAAAACAAATAAATTGTCATTCATCTGTTGCACAATAGCAACAAGAACAACTAAAACAAAATAGATAGACCCCGGCCTGTAAATCGTTCTATGTATACATGTTTGCAGCGTTTAACAATGTAGCCAATCACAGACATATGTGTTCATTTTTTGAACGCAATGGCCAATCAGAAGCATTTAAGATGGAATCTCCTCACCGCTCAAAATGGACTTTTTGTTCAGTGCTGAATTCTGCATACTGGCAAATCGATATAATGAAAGATTCATTGTGCAGTCAGTTTCATTGATAATAACAGAGATGTCCGCTTTTTAGGAATTATTAAGGGAGAAATCCGTCCCGCGCATGTCTCTAATGTAGACTTTAAAAACAAACAATAACGTTATATTTACATATTAACAGTAGCCTATAGTGTATTTATTTATTTATTGTTTATTTGAATAGGGACAGATACAAAAAAAATTCAGAAAATGAATTAATAAAAGTTTGAAATACTAATGTAGAAGATGTACTTATTATTTATTGGAAAGTTTGCCAATGGATAAATCAGCTAATCCCAAAAATATGCATTAGATTAATCGGAAAAATAATCGTTAGATTAGTCGACTAATCGAAGAAATAATCGATAGATTAATCAACATCAAAAATAATCGTTAGATGCAGCCCTACTGGACACAGGTACACAATGAACCGTGGTCTGAAGTGATGGTCATAATTTATTCTTTTTAACAGTTTTTTTTACTATCCATTCCATTACAGGGCCATTGCACTCTTTTTTTTTTTTAATCAAAACTCTTTGTATCTTGTGACCACTCTAACTTCCATGTCTCCATTGTACTGCCATGGGATTTTATTTCCTCTTGCTGTACCCTAACCCATGCTAACACACAAAGGAAGTCACCATTTCCTGTGAGATTGGTCAGAACAATTGATTACCCTTACTCCAGCCTTTCTCCTGCTAATTCAGTATCGCATGTGATAAATGAAATGCCACTGAATGCTAGGACTTCCAGTCAGGGTGTGGTTGGATGGTCATTTGTTACCATACTTCCAGGAAAATAACCATTTTAAAATCCTGCTACTATGTATGTGGACACTTTGTCACCAGTCTGGGTCTTGGAGTTTATCATGTAGCCATACTTCTAGATTACATTTAACATTACAAGGATGTGTTCCTTAAAAGGCTGTTTTTCTTATTAGCCTGGCTAAATTCAGAAAACAAGAAAAACTGGAGAATGTCCAACCAAAGATTGTTTTTCTTTTGCTATCTCTGCTGAGAAGTCCATCTTAGACTAGTATGAATATTAATGCTGATCCAAGATGATTTGGTGCTGATCTAGTTGGAGGCTAGAGGCATAGCCATGCTATTCACTAGCAAAACTTAGCTAGTAAAGCTGGTCAAAGAGCATGGTCATCCATGTACAGCCGGCAGACTAAGGTCTAAGTCTTGCTGGTAAACTGGCTAAGAAGCCTGGTGGGACACCAGTATACCAGCATCTAAAATACAACATATAATGTTGACCAGCTATACTTGAATATTACTGTATTCATCAATATGCAAATTGTTGCATTATTTAGACAGGGACCATGTGTCTCTGAATCAAGGTGTTGTAACAGGTGAGGACCAAGGTTTGAGATCTGTATTATTTGGAAGTATGGCAGTGGTTAATCCAACAAAAAAAAAAAAATTAAACAAGCCCACAATGTTAAACAACTGTGTTGTATAGCAAGTGATTTTGCTACTCTAGAGAGGGATGCACAGAAGGAGGAGAAAGAGAGTTTGATAATCTCATTCATAGACAAGGCTGCAATGAGGATTCATTCAGTTTTCAGTCTCCCACATGGAATGGAAGTGAACTAAATCAGGCAAATCCTCCTTATTGTAGTTGGTATTTCTGGTATGTACAAAGAACAGAGAAGAGAGTGACCCACACTGGATCCATCAAATGGCTGGTGCTGGAATAGAGATTAATGGGGATTACGACAGAAGAACAAGAGGACGGACATATGAAGTCAAACCATGCAGGAGTTCTGAGTGAGACCAGCCCAATATTTAGATACAGAACCTACTTTTCTACTGTTTCAAGAGAGACACTGGTACTTTAAATCAACATTGTTCACAAAGACATCAAGTGACCCCCTGAGGGATTCTAATTCACAAATGAAATCAGTAAACATGCTTATGGCCCTGCTGAAAATACCAGTATAGTTGGTCTCCAGCTTATGTTATGTTTTGGCTGGTGAGCTGGTATACGTAGCAGGCTTCTAAACTAGCTTAACCTGCAAGACTTCTTGATCATCTAGCAAATCTCAAAAGATCCTGCTAGTTATCACCAGCATGACAAGCTAAAGTAAGCTGGTGAACAGCTTGTCTATGTAGTTCATCCAATCTAGATCAGTGTTAACTAGGGGTGGCACGGTACATGAAAAAACACCCGAACCGTTCGGTTCGCTTGTCTCGGTTCGGTTCGCTTGTCTTGGTCACGGTTCACACGGTTCGACGCATGCGCAATATAGCCTCGTGCTCAGACAGTTTCGCCTCAGACAGTTTCGCGCGAACATACAAAGACACAGTAAAAGTGTGCTGCAGAAATGGCAAGTGGAGGAGATAATGAAAGCTGCCCGGAGTTGGCTGATGCGCCCGTGTCGTTCAAATCCGGTGTGTGGGAACATTTTGGATTTCCTATTACTTACGATGACAACGGAAATAAAACAGTGGATAGAACTGCGACTGTGTGCAAGCATTGCACAAAATGCATTCAATATGCTAATGGCAACACTTCTAATATGACAGTTCATTTGAGAAGACATCACGCCAATGTGTCGGTAAGCATAAACAGGAGAGAGCCGGTTAGGAAACAACTTCTACTGTCCGCAGCATTTAGGCAACCTTTCAGTGATAAGTCGGACAGGGCAATAGCCATAACTAAAGCATGGGGGATGTTTATAGCAAAAGATATGCAACCGTACAGCGTGATCGAGTGTGAAGGATTTCGTCAGCTGATGAATGTACTCGAGCCGCGGTATAATATTCCCTCCCGCCGACACTTCGGCACCACTATAATTCCAAAACTGTATGACGAGACACGAGGAGAAATTGAAAAAGAATTGTCCGAAACAGCCCACGTAGCTCTCACTACAGATGGATGGACCTCCAGGGCCACTGAAAGTTTCCTCACGGTGACCGCTCACTATATTACTTGAGTGGGAGATGAGAAGCTGCGTTTTGCAAACACGCCCCATTTATGAAAGTCATACCAGTGAGCATCTCTCTGAAATGTTGACAGACGCGGTGGCGGAATGGAAACTGGAGAGGGTAAATAGCATAATTCCTGTTACTACAGATAATGCAAAAAATATAGTGAATGCTATCAATTTAGCAGCGGGACTAGGGCCACAGATCGGGTGCCTGCACACACAGTTAACCTTGCAGCCAAGAGTGCAATCTCACTAAACCAAGTATCCCGACTCTTGGGGAAGGTTAGGAAGGTGGTTAGCTTCTTTCACCGAAGCACAACAGCTGCCCATGCTCTGAAAACCAAGCAGGATATGCTGGATTTGCCCGTTCACAAACTAATTCACGACGTAACAACTCGTTGGAACTCCACATATGACATGTTAGAACGTTATGTGGAGCAACAGGCTGCCATCTACTCTGCCGTGATGGACAAGGATATGAAGAAGAAAGTCAAGGACATTGCCTTGTTAACTGAAAGTGAGACAAAACTGGCAGAGGGTCTCATTAATATTCTCAAACCTCTGAAGAATGTAATCACCCTCATGAGCACAGAAACATCACCCTCAGTTTCAATGATTATCCCACTGCAGAAGATGATACTGAAATCCATGACATCAAGTGCAGAGGACAGTACCACCATCAAAGAAGCTAAGGCAGCCATCACTAAAGACCTTAAAGGCAGATACAATGACCCTGGTGTTCAGGATTATCTGCACAGAGCCACAGCACTTGATCCAAGATTCAAGTCCCTGCCTTACCTGGAAGAAGCCTGTGTTCAGAAAATCTACGACGATCTAACCACGGACATTGTGGACATTGAAAAGCAGGTATTGTTTTTTGTGTGTTTTTTTTATCTAACTTAAATTTGATTTATTTTATATATTATTTTTTTGTTTTTTATCCTAATGATAATTGCTGTTTTATTTTTATTTTTTACTAAACCAAGCCTATTTAATCTATTTGTGCCTTTGTAATATTTTTCTATTCCCCACTGCCCAGTAGAGAATAACTTTTTGCTGCCATGCGAGCTATTTGTTGTTATTGACATTTCCAAAATGTTTATTTTGTCATATACTCATCAGGGTCAAAGCAGTGAAGGCCAAATGGCCAGTTCATCCTCAGGAGCGGAGCCAGGGCCATCAGTGACCTCTCCTCCCCAGAAAAAAATCTGCCATGGCAATGGTATTTGCAGATTTGTTTAAAACAGAGGAAAGAAGAACAAAGCCTTTGTCAGACATCATTCATGAAGAGGTCACCTCATACAAGGCCACAGGCTGCATCTCTGTGGATGAAGACCCACTCGCATGGTGGAAGAGCAATGAGCATAAGTATCCTCACATTGCTAAGTTAGCCCAACGCAACCTCGCTGTCCAAGGTACATCTGTGCCAAGTGAACGTGTTTTCTCAACGGCTGGGGACATAGTCACTGCAAGTAGGTCTCACCTCTTGGCAGAAAATGTGGACAAACTGATATTCTTGCAGAAAAATATGAAAATTAAGTGAACAGAGGAGTGTTTTTTTTATGCAACATTTTATAGCCATTTTGATAGCCAGCATTTTTGTTTTTAATATTTAAATGCATACAGTGGCACTTTAATCTCTAGTTTCCAAATACTGCACTTTAATTTCAAGTGAAAGAAATGTATCCTCACTCTCAGGGAATAGAAGCATTGTTTATACTGTTTTTGTGTTAAACTGGTTAAAATTATGCTTGACTTTATGATTATGGCCTTTGCTAGTTATAGCCTCATTATATTATGTTATTGCATTATATTATATATTTATGTTTAAAGTATTTTTTGACTTGTTTAAAAGACAGAGCTTTAAGAGTTCCTCTCTTTTTCTTTTAAAATATTGTTTTTTGTAAGAGCTACACTGAAGTTGGCAGTTTGATAATTGATAAATGCAAGTTAATCTTTGTGTGCTAAAAGGCACAAGTTCCTGTAGAGATAACAATACACATTCTCCTTTTGTTGTGCCAAATAAACAAAAAGAATGTAATCATCAATGTCTTCTCTTTTGCTGTATCAAAATCTCACCTAGCTTTTACTCAGAGATGGTCCCAATAATGTGCTTAAACTAAAGTCATGTCAAATTCATAGTGCATGATTACATAATGATCATAATACATATAAAAAAATGTATACTGTATTCTAAATTGTGGATAATTAAGCTAATAAAATATATAATATGCTGAAGGAAATTTCTGGAGTGTTAAAGATTAAAAGAAAAAATAACAACAAGAACCGTACAGAACCGAAAACCGTGACCCTAAAACCGTGATACGAACCGAACCGTGGGTTTTGTGAACCGTGCCACCCCTAGTGTTAACTAGCACAAGTGAACCTGGCCCAACATGGAAATTAATGCATGTCTAAACTGAACTTTTCTGCAGAAGTCTTCTTGGATATCAACACAATAGCAAATACAAAATAATACAAATAAATACAATTTGTTTAGCATTTAACAATTTTTCCAACCAACTGTACTGCCAAATATAATCATATTCATTCAAATTAAGCTTACACTTTCCCTCTAAACTTGTCATAGTTGTCATACAATGCAAAGTTTTATCTAGTGAGACTGAGAGCACATGGGACATGTTGTGCCCAGCTTTTGTTCCAACTATTGGTTAAGGCTACCTATAGGCTACTGCTAATCATACCCTGCATCCTATGTATTTTTATGGCTGTCAGCTAATTCGTCCCTCATGAGCAGGAAACGTGGAGCGACGGCATGTAGGCAGATTACCGTAAGATAACTTTGTTTGAGGGATGGTCCAGTGCTTAGCCATAGCCTGGGGCCTGCTTCATTCGCACAATCTGGGATCATGCCTCAATGCGCACACTCAATAGACACATCAGACTTCATCATGACATCATGCCATTGTTTGAAATCCCAACATCCATTCACTACTTTGCTGCTGGCAGTATCAACAAGTAGCACCTTTAAATGTAGGTTCCAGCATCAATCTAGCATGAGGAAAATTTGCACAAACGTCTGGAATACTCTATGCAGAGGGTGTTGCGCTACTCATAACCTCTGTAGGGATGTTCTGTATCATCAGACATGCACTCATCATGGAACCCCAAAGTAAAGGCTTTCTACTATTCCTGATCACACTCTGACAGCTTAGAGACCTGCAGATATTTGCAGGCACTGAAAATTTGGAGGATCACTGTTGATGAAGTTATTTTCTAGTGGTTCATTGATGGTAGAGGATGTTTTTAGTTGATCTGTCTCCATTTGTCTTTAATTCCAGAGCAAAGGCAACAGGGTCATTGGGGTAAACATGTTATTCTTGTACAATAGTATGTTCTTTACACCTTTTTGTTAAACAATGTGGAGGATTTTTGACCTTAACATGAAGACTTGTTTGCATATGCAAATACCTGCCCAATCTCTCCCAAACACTCATATATAACGCATGAGAAACCACTGAACAACATACTGTGCTATCAGCCAATGACAATTCTTAGCCCATGCTGTCATTTCTAGATCACATTCCAGTTAGATAAAAAGTAGTGCACACAGGATGAAGCATTATCCATATAAGTATTATTGGTTTGGTTCTGCCTTAGTAGCCAAGCTTTGTTGTAGAAGCAGAAGTGTAAAAACTTGGTTTTACCTATAAAAATGGTTTACATTCACAAACATTTACTTACACTGAGATACACCATTCACAACCCAAACCGACTATCACATTTAGCCTACATATGGGAATTGCACCAGAGCCAATTACAACCAAATTCATATTCTCTTTTACAATCTGAATGAAACTAAAATTTATCCAAGCTGATTCTGTTTTTCTTAACAACGCCTGATGCATTATGATGTCACACAAGAGGGCCACACAAGATATCGGAAAAGTGCAAAAAGTTATTTTACTTGAGTTTGGACTAGCAGTGTTATCAACCATTTATCATGAACTCTGGTTACATTTCTCAGGAAATACATTGATTGTATCAGTACTTAATACAGCAAACCAATATATGGTTTCTTAGAGAGTATTTTTGTCTCAAAGTAATATAAAAATATGAATCTTTCTTTGATAGACCTTTAATTATTTTGTTAATATGTTTGAAGATTTGAACCTTCCAAATTAGCATTCTGTTACTAATGATCAAACTAGCCTGTTGCTAGCCTTCAAACAATTATGTTTTTTACCATATCATTCAAAGTAGTAGAGATCTATCAAGGATACAAAATGTATGTGAACCATTGACAAACATGCAGGAAACTTCAAAATCATATGTAGAAATGCTTTATACAAAAAAAATGTTTTTGGGGATTAGCCCACATTTCCACAATGCTCACATCCTTAGAGCCAAAGTACATGTATGACCGTAAGTAAATATGAAATTAAAAGCCTTGCCTACTAAGAAACATGCGTTTTAGTTAATGCCATGTCAAGTTTACACCACTAAAATTAAACATTTTCCCAATGCCAGTGTCACAAACGTTCTGCGTCTGTTTGGGAATCCTATTGTACTGTGCGTCACCATTCGTCGCCCTCTGAATAAAGGCTGTCTGGCTACCAGCTTAAATATTGCAGCAAACTAAAAACCAACCATCAGACTAGATTCATTCACTTCTGCTCATTCGGGCAACAAGGATTGGAGGCCATAGGTGGGAACCAGAGAGCAAAAAGTTCACTTCACACCATAGTGTGCCAAGAGAAAGGGAACGCAAATACTCTGGAGCTCTTACTGTGGCAAGTTGCCCATTTTCTACCATTTGCCTTTATTGCTGTTTGTTCTATACAGCCTATTTTTGAGCTCTGAAATTTCTTTAGTAGAGCAGTTTAGCAAATTTCAGAAAATGTACGTAAATTCTTTAGTGGGGGTGCAAGAGTTTCGTGACTATATGCTTGTTTGTTTGACCAGGCTATAAGGCTATATAAATTTGATTTGATAGTTTTTAAAAGGACAATACTTGCACTAGATGATTATATAATAGAACTTATGCCACAAAATGTAAACACATTTTGGAATTATTTTTGCCACAATCTAAATGACCTTTTACAAAACTCTTCAAATGTAACGAGTTCTAGTCTCCATATTGATATTATTCTATATTCAACACAAAATCACTTTACATCGCTGTCCATTCTCAAGCATTTCTTTGTTTGCTCTTCCTGTCTGCAGTGCTGACAGTCAACCATGGGTGACTGGAGTTTCTTGGGTAACATCCTTGAGGAAGTTAATGAGCATTCGACAGTAATCGGTAGAGTGTGGCTGACAGTCCTCTTCATCTTCCGAATCCTCATCCTGGGCACGGCTGCAGAGTTTGTGTGGGGCGACGAGCAGTCGGATTACGTGTGCAACACGCAGCAGCCAGGTTGCGAGAACGTTTGCTATGACGAGGCCTTCCCCATTTCACACATTCGCCTGTGGGTACTCCAGATCATCTTTGTTTCCACACCATCTTTGGTGTACGTGGGTCATGCTGTCCATCATGTACATATGGAGGAGAAACGCAAGGAACGGGAGGAGGCTGAACTAAACAGGCAGCAAGAGAATGAGGAAAGGCTGCCACTTGCACCTGATCAGGGGAGTGTCCGTACAGCCAAGGAGACAAGCACAAAGGGCAGCAAGAAGTTCCGTCTAGAGGGCACACTGTTGAGGACCTATATCTGCCACATCATCTTTAAGACTCTCTTTGAGGTAGGCTTTGTGGTGGGCCAGTACTATCTGTATGGCTTCCGAATCCAGCCACTTTACAAGTGCAGCCGCTGGCCGTGCCCAAACACGGTTGACTGTTTTGTCTCAAGACCCACTGAGAAAACCGTTTTCATCATCTTCATGCTAGCTGTGGCCTGTGTCTCACTTTTCCTCAACTTTGTGGAAATCAGCCATTTAGGCCTGAAAAAGATCCACTTTGCATTCCGTAAACCAGCCCGGCCACAAGTTGAGGGACATGGGGCAGTTGAAAAGGCCCTGCCTTCCATGGCAGTCTCCTCTATCCAGAAAGCCAAAGGCTATAAGCTGTTGGAGGAGGACAAAGCCGCATCTCACTTCTTCCCCATGACAGAGGTAGTGGGGATGGAGGCTGGGCGGCTACCGGCTCCTTACGAGCCATTTGATGAGAAATCAAATGAGGCAGCTGCACCTAAGAAAGACGTTTCGAAGCTGTATGATGAAACGCTGCCCTCCTATGCACAGATGACCATAATAGGGCAAAGTGCGACAGGAGTTCTATGCAGGGACGACAATGAGGATGATTTGGCTGTGGAAGCAGACGTGGAAGCCAGTGAGACAATAGAAGATACGCGACCGCTAAGCAGCCTGAGCAAGGCCAGCAGCCGTGCAAGGTCAGATGACTTGACAGTATAAATAAACTGGATTAGAAGTACAACAATATAAAGTCTAGTTATACTGAAGAAAGTAAAAACTAGTGAGAGAAAGAGAGGTGCCTTCCGGCAACTGTGACAACACTTATAATATCAGTTTATTATTTTGAAGAGGAAAAAGATAAAAAATTAAAATAATGCTGTGCAATTTTTGTGAGGAAACTTGAGAGCTTGATTCACTTTTTTATACAGCAGTATTTTTTGTACTATTTTATCAAACAGATTTAAGACATTATCAAACTAAATGTAGAGATCTGTAGCAGCTAGATCTACGGTGGGAGGTGTAAGTCGGGAGAACATATTTAGCAAAATATGTGCTGTTTTTTTTTTAAATAATAACTTTTCTATACAGAATTTTACTTATCTAAGATGAGATTCTGATGTTTACATTTTTGGATTAGCCATTAGCTAAATGTTGTATGTGATATTTTGAAATTAGTATTATTCTGATAAGAAAACTGTCAGGGCATCATCCTTTTCACCTCAATAAGTTCAACCATACATGATAATTACCAAATCACTCTTATTGATTTGTATGTAAATGGTACTGTAATGTTTGGCATGGACATGTGTATGTGTGAGGTGAAACTAATGCTGATAGTGTCATTGCACAGCTGTTCATCATGGCTTCCTATCAAAATATAGACTATTTATTTAAAAGAAATGATCACCACTGATAAATATGAAGAATTATAAAATACATTTTTTCTGGTGTCACTCACTTACATTGAGTGTATTTAACTATAACTGTACTAATTGCATTAGCCATAGAAATGATTGCAGGCCACATTCTTTGTAGACTCTGTGCATGCATCCATGATGACGATGATGATAAAGATCATGCCCAATCAGCACAAAGTATTGTTCAACAAGTGTCAATAAAACAACATTACATGACGTGTCATTACAGACGGTCAGATATCAGACATTGTTGTAAACAACATGTCCACACTTTGCCCTCCATGACCCTGAAGGTTTTTTTTTTTAAGGCAACTTTAAAGATTTCAGAGGACAAGAACAGAAGGGCTTCACCACTAATTTGACCTAAAACAAAAACAAGGCCATGGACAATAGTGTGAAATAGCAAAAAAAAAAAAAAATATTTCATCGTCAGTCATGCAAGTTTAGTTTGAAATTTTGGGGAGAAAATGTTTTAAATTTTTTTTTTTCATTATTATTACAAGTTCCTCTATTGTTTCTCATAGTGATTTTCTTTTGACCATATAAAATGTCTCATTGTTTTTCACTTTGTTTCTAAATACTTTCACAGTTCTACTGAAGTCATAGGACATAATTTACTGAAATGTATAAAAATGTAATGTTAACAGGGTGTTTACGATACCAGATATGTCAAAAGAGTTAAAAGTGCCTGTCCCCCCTCTCTCTCTCTCTGTGGTTTGAATGTAAAACTGTTATTTCATGCTGCTTATAAGCCTTTCCAGTAATGAAAATAACAGAATGAAAAAAAAAAAAAGGAAAACTTTTTGTTTGCTTGCACATCACTATTCTCTTCCCGTTTTACTCTGTTGCATTTCTATGAACTGGTTAGTGGAAACAACTTTGAAAACACAATGGCTGTAACTGATAAGATAAGTGCATAACATTACTTTAAATATTATTTGATTTACGTAAAATAAGCTTTCATTACCTGTGAAATAATAAAATAAACAACCAGCACAAACTTTGTCAGCTATCATGCAAAGAAGTTTGCGGCAGACAAATTATTCTGTATTTTGCAGTGGTCACAGAGGTTAAGCTGACAGCGATCAATCTGTTCACAGAAAACAAATAGCCCAGGAAAAAAGAATGAAAGAGACAATAAAATAGCACACTGATTTGTCCTCAAGACAGATTTGGGGTTGGCAATGCTATAATGATATCTCATTAATGGTCATCAGTTCTTAACTGTGATTTTAATTACTTTGTTCAAGTTCTTCTGTTGCTTTTATATTATTGGACATAATTTTTTCTTAATAATTTCTTAAACACAAAACATTCTTTTTACTAACTTGTGTTTCTTTACTGCTTATATACGCTTGCATGAGGAATTATCGTAAATTGAAACCTGTGGAAATAGCCAATAAAGTTCATGTGTGGTCAACAAGTCAGTCTGCCAGTAGTTATTTATATCCAAACGTGTGAAAATGTGTTCACACATAATTTGACACTTACAAACACACATTTATCTAGCATGAAGAGTCTGAGTTAACACATGCACAGTTTTTCTATGATGTCATGGACTTCCAATCACTTATATTTTAATTTATCCTAAGATAATTATATTTTATATCTCTTACTCCTAAGCCAAACCAGCCAGCAAAACGTTCTGTATTCTTACATTTTCATTAAGAGTAATTATTTAGTATGTTAATAAAGCCGTTTTCACTGAGGGTCTGTAAAATGTATGGTATCAGAAACATTAGTCACTCAGCACCATGGTACAGTAGGCCCTACTATTTATCAAAGGACCATATGATACACCACTGTACCCTGTTACTGGTTAAAGGATCATATTTAAACTGACCAAAAGTATTTAGAGGACGTAGGTAAAATAGTAAAATATAAAATAACAACTATGTAACTGCATAAAAGTGTTACCAGCCTACACAATAAACAAACAATGGGCCATATATCATATTAGACTTGTCTTTAGGTTACATTTGGAGTATTTGGTATGTCTCTTGAATTTCTATAGTGTCGTATTTCACTTTACCTTGAGAAGTTTCGTTTGTGGCTTTTGACGAGGAAGGCATTTTGGCATCTGTCTAATTTGGCTAGTCAAGTGACAGAAACATTGGCGCCAAAATACTGTAGTTTGACTGGACGCACGGCCTTTGACGTACAAGTGACACGATTTCTCCTCGCTTTCGAAAGTTGTTAAGCCTGTTTATTTGATGATTATATGGTTAGTTGCGTTTTATCATTTGAATTCTGTCGTCCTGCGACGGTGCGACCAAACTGAATTGAGAGCCTCTGCCATTGCTTCTTCGGCTGCCCTCTTGTGGTCTGTTTGGGAATTTCTCTTTTCAGTTTAAATCTACTTAAATTAAAGTCATTGTCTAGGCATATGAATGATGCAGTAAACGACATCAAGAGGATACTGTGCAGTCGTAATGATTACTGATAGATAAGTCTACTATAGAAGATTGCTTAATAAAAAGGGCTAAATACCCTGTTTCTACAGAAGTAGACCATGCCTAAGCAGTCCTGACTCTTGTGCTCAAAATCCATTGGTTATTGATTCATCTTTACTTGCTTATATCGTTTAAAATGATTATTTTACACATATCAACATATTTATAGACAAAAAAATAAAACAAACAAGAAAACTGATGGTGTGAACAAGACAATTTCCTGTGTTAGGCAGCTCATGTGAAATATGTGTGAATGGTCTTACACAGTGCAACACAAAACATGCAGCCTACAGTCATAAAGACTGCAGGGCCAAATTAGATCAAAGGGTAAGGATATATGGTCAATCTTCACTGATTTACACCTTAACTAAATGTTTTGTATTATGCTTGGAGAGGACAACATGTGGCAACTGCAAATATATTTTCACAGATTTTCTTTTACTTTATAATAAACCATCTTGAATTTAGCAGATGAATGGATCACACAACAATGGGTCACAACAGAAAAATGCTACAGGTGAGCTGAGATTAAATCATTGTTGGCATGATGATACTGAAGTTATACAGAGGCTGAGAAATAGGCATTAACTAAATGGCTGAATTTGACCCTGTTAATGTAGTGTAGAATAAAATAGTTTTGCAAAATGAGGTCGAGCTACCAGTGTAAAAGTAATAGTGACATTAAAAATACAAAGCAGATATGTCTGAACTAAGATGTCTAAACAAAATATGTATTCTTTTATTTTTTAACACCAGAACAAAATCAGACCCATTCGAACATCCCAAAGATGACCGTGTATATTTTGCTTTGTGGTTTTGGTTTTTTCTTTGCATTCGCTCTCTTCTTGACTTTTTGGAATCTCCTGAAAAACACAGGGTGAGTGACAGCTTCCTATGAAATTTTCATCTCAGATTTAGTTCACGTGCTGCATCCAGAACAAACCTACCATATGATGTATGAAATGAAGAACAATTAATTTTTTTATTTCACAGGCAAAAATCACAATTGAAAACACAAGAAAATGAGGTAAAAGAGGATGTTTATATAAACGACAATATCATTAATGAGGTCTCCTTCATTGAGGTATGAAAGTTGTAAACTCACACCACCCCAATGCTATTATCACATGTCAGTATCTTGATATTCGTACCATGGGTCACTAGTTTTATTTTGCCTTCATTTTCAGGCTTCTGAAAAGACGAAGAGACGAGAAAAACATAAAAGTTACCAAGAGAGGATGAACTCAGTTTACTATGAGTGGAACTCAAACCATCATTAACATACCTGTAAAATGTTGTTTCAGTAAAAATCAATGGCTTAATTATGCATTATTCTGAGCTACAGTAGCTACAGTAAGCGTGAACGCCAAAGTAACATCTGCACCAGCCTGCCCATGTCTACTTATTGTCTTTTGATCAATAAATTATGGTTCCACTATCTTGATAAATTCTCTGTTTGAACTTGAATCAGTGAATATAGGATTCACAAACACTGGAGAAAATTGTTCTTCCCAAATGCAAACCTCTCACATTTTTGGTACACTTGGAAAAACAAAACCAAAACAAGATGCAAATGTAATATTTCCATGACCCCAAAACGAAAATATTCACTGGTATGCTTAACGTGTACTGTAGGATACATTCACAAACTGATAAAGTGCTGACCAAGTATTCACAGTTGAGCGATTGAAAAAGGGAGGCACAAAATACATAATAAACCGAAGGAGAAAATTATTTTTGGTCACTGCACAAGAGGTGAGACAGACACATCTGTTTTCTGTATAAATATGCCTATATAGGCCTAATACTTTAAATATGTATGTAAAACTTGAATAAGTAATTATAAATGTAATAAGCAACAGACTGATATATTTAAATATGAATTTGCCTATATAAATATTTATTCATCAAAGTTTCTTTTAGTTATCTTTTAACCATTATATAATATAATAGGGAAATATTTCTTACATAATGACTCATTAATAAAAGTTGTATTACCCATCACCCACATGACGACCATATACAAACCATTTTGTAAACTTTTGTTCTTGACTTTTTTATTATAAATATATTATTTTCAATTTTGCCAATGTATGAATGGTTTGTAACGCAACTTAAAAAATTAGCCCTTCCCGGACTTCCTAGGTTACCTATTAAAGCCTGTAGACTGATTTTCTGCAAAGGGAGCAGGTTGCTTTTGCCGGGAAAATCCAATTTGAATTGGCGTTCTTCTTATTGGACAGGTAATCTTACATAACTGCAAAGCATGTGAAATATAGTGCCATAAGGATCGATCTGTGTAACTTTAGCTAAGTTGATCTTGCCTGCTAACGCTGACAAATTGCAAGCTATCTTGCTTTGTAACTTTCAGATAATTTAAATGATCTTCTCTTTATAAAGTCATGTTAATGTTAATGTCAATGTCAGTCTGTAATTATTCAGCAAGATAAACTACAATAACACATGAAATGAATGCTAGACAATGTTCAAGATAATGCAAAAAGACCCAGTCATTAGTGTAACGTATCTTGGTTATACAGAAAATATATACAGTATATTATTATAAAACAATAGTGCATCAATATATCAAAATTACAGTTGTGATGGAATCACATCAATACTGATTTGTGTGTTTATAACATATTTATAATGTACAGTCTATTTTATAAACAGCTACTGTCATCATCCACCAAACAGCTATTGATAAAGCTAGCTAGCTAGCAAACACCGATAAACGTAGTCAATGTATCACGCAAAGAAAAGTATTTACTTCAAACTACAGTCTCGTATAGTCAGACCTGTATCCACACTTTGTTTTAGCCCTGTTCCAGCACTGGAGAGTCAAATATAATATACAGTCTCAAAGTTTGTAATAAAACAATCATAACTGTCATTTTAATTATGATACCTCATCTGTCGGTGAATCATGTTCAATCTCTTTGTACATAATCTCTTTGTAATCGTCTTTGTTTTGGTCGATGCTTGTGTCCCTATGGAGTGTGTGCATGAGCATGAGCAACAGGTAGCTGCAGTTCACTTAATGGCCACAAGTGTCATTAATGACAAGTGTTTCTGAATCTTACATACTGCACCTTTAAAGAAAATTAATAAAGATTTATGCATTTCTAGTTCTTAACAAAATCTTAAAAAATAAAAAATACTAATAATAATAATAATACTATATATATATATATATATATATATATATATATATATTTATTATTATTAAATTATATATTAGGTCATATTTAACTTGGTTTTATATTTAACGCCATTTTGTGGTCCGTTCTGCATAAAGTGGCGGCTCATTTTAGCTTATCGCGGCCTATTCGGCCACTTTCGAGGCCGACCCGCCGGCCTGCTCGGTTCTCCCGATGGCTAGTCCGCCCCTGATCGGCCCAAATGTGCGTCGGTCCACCGGGAAAATAGCCGGTATGCCAGATTACCAGTTCAGCCCTGGATGTACGTGTCTTTCCACAGAAGATTCAGACCCTTTCACAATTAATTTTCCTCACTGTCGTCTGCTGTTACGCAGAGGTAAGACAGAGAAAAAGAAGAAAAAATTAAGTTTATGAGTAGAACAGTAGATTTGATATGTCGAATCGATTCAATTCTACTATGTAGTCATTTATCTTAGAGTGTGTGATATTAATACTTTATGGACAGATGATCAGATGCTAATTAAAAAAACTAAAGGTACCTTAAAAAAGTTGGAATTTAAATTATAATGATTAATTTTTCACTTTTGACTTTTATCTCCAATCAAGCGATCTAATCGAACTTATCCTTAATTTACTTTATCAGATAAGATTTTGTGTGTTTATTGTGTGAAATTATTGTAAGATAGTTTCAGCTTTTGATTGGCTTATAGACTATCTAAAATATTGTTAACAACTTAAGTGCTGTAGGTTAAGAGTCATGACAATTTGTTACATTTTGCAGTGCTTGTCTTGTTTATTAACAAGTTGTGTGGCCACATTGGTGGTCAGTTTGTTGGGACTGTCCCTACAGCAAATTACCCATAAAGGCTTTCCCAGTAGTACTGCCCACCACAAAGCAAGCACCATCTGGAAGAAGGTTCTGAGTAGAACCAACAAAATGAAAAACCCTCTATAAGAAAGTTTTTAGGTAGTTCCATCACTTAGGTAGGGAGCACGTTAAGTGATGTTTGAGTCAGACTCAAAGTGTACTTTTATGTGCAGAACTACAGTGTGATAGGAACATAAGAAATCAACAGATGATGCTAAGAACATTTGATTGTTTATGGGTCCATTAGACAACTAGATTTTTTAATTTTCTGAACAAAAAGTATGTGGTGCATTGCCATGCAAAAATCACCTCCACAATGCTAGAGTTGGCTGCCAGTGTAACGGGAGCTGTACAATGTATATAAACCTCACTCTTCTGACCTCAAGAGGTGCACTAGCAACTGACACTAGAGGTTGTAGCCTTTAGCATCCTTGTTAGCGCACTCGCCTCCCATGCTGGAGACACATGTTTGAGTCCCGTATGGAGCAGGTAGAACAGGAGCGTCACAATGGTGCCGTGACCCGGATGGGAGTGAGGTTTAGGGGGGTGAGTGTAATGGGAGCAGCTGATAGATAGCTGTGCGATGTGTATACAACTCACTCTTCTGACCTCAAGAGGTGCACTAGCAACTGATGCTAGAGGCTGTAGCCTTAAGCCTCCTTGTTAGCGCACCCGCCTCCCCGGAGATGCCGTTCGAGTCTCATACGGAGCTGGTAGAAGCATCACACCAGGGTGATGTGTATGGTCTTCTGATTTGTGATGTGGTTGCTAGGTTGTTGCATACTGGCCCAAGTTAGTCTCTATGATATTCTGGTCCCTAGATACTGTATGGCTCAGGCCTCTCCTTCAATGTATTTTCTTTTTGCCAATGTATTGTCTGCAAGGCAAAAACTTTAAGTCTGATTGCTTTGAATAACAAAAGTACCTGTTTCCCCAACATGTCGTACAATTTGAGATAAGCTTGTCCATAGTAAGCACAACTTATTTCTTACACTTATAACTCACAACACTTACAACAACAAATTACTTATTACTTACAAATTTTTACTATAGTCATATGGATATTTGTTTTGTGAATCATGCGAGAAGATGCGTGATACCTTCAGAAGGTTATCAGAGTACGTACCTAGAGCCAATTGTCATACCAAACCCCTGCAAGTTCCTTTTGAAGAGTGTAAACAGTAGAGAGTGTGTCAGATGTGGGTCAGAAATTCTCAGGGTTTCAACAGATGCATGACCAGCTGCTGTTTGTCTTAGCAGGTAAAAGCAAAGTAATTGCTACGTGGAGCAATGCTGGAAAGAAAAACAATAGTGACACAACCACCCAGGTGATAAGGACATTTCAACACAAACATATTAAGGCCCTGTCCCCCTGGAAACTATGAGTGTCAATATATTTAAATAATTAATCACAATCATTAACTGTGATAGCAGAAGTTTAGGGAACTGTCAGTTTTTAAGTTGTAGGCCCTTTATCTGGATTTCTTCAGCAGTTGTAGCATTTTAAGATTTTCTGTCAAGATTTATAGTGAAAAGGGTGTTACATTTTTGTCTATTCTCACCCAAAACCAATTGAATTACTGATTAAACCACTGGAGATGTATCCATACTTTTATGTTGCCTTTGTGTGATATTTGGACCTTAAGAATTCTGGCCACCATTTACTTGCATTGTATGGACCATCAGAGCTGAAATATTCATCTAAGACCCTTGTTTGTGTTCAGCTGAAGAAAGAAAGTCTTACACACCTTGGATGGCTTTAGTGTGCGTAAATGACTAGAGAATTTTAATTTTTGGGTGAACTATCCCTTTAACATTATTAGACTAATGCAAACACACAGCTATTCTATCTTTCACAAAATCACACACTGAAAGTCATAAGTGTGTGTGTGTTTGTCTGCATGCAGTAATTTTGGATTTGTAGCTCTGGCATGTGATCATTCTGCTGGCCTTGCCACACGGCAGATGTGCTGGTT